>NC_087462.1:13122868-13425899 GCF_036321535.1 Camelus dromedarius | reverse complement strand
ACCGCTCTCAACAGCATCTTTAGAAGTGGGCAAGCCTCCCTCCTGGGCTCCCATTAAAACAGAACACAGGACCTTCAGCTAAATGCTGCAATGTCCTCCAATTTAGAAAGTCATTTCAGAGCTGTAAAAGCCTGTGCACAGATTCCTTCCTCGAATCCCTTCTAGTCCCAGAAGGAAAAGAGAGGCAGGGAAAGAGAAGAAGATGTGTCATCTTGGGTAACATGTCATTTGGGTGACATTTTGGATAACACTAGAGGTGGTTAACTCATTTGAAGGACGGCTCTTTCTGTGAAGGAAAAGGTCTTTTTTGTTGTTGATGAATAAAAAGTTATGCAAGTAAAGAGGGTGGTGGTGGGGAAAAAAAACAACCCTCAGCTATTGTAAACCAGAAGCACAATCAACAATAGCATTTAAAGTTGTTTCTGCCAGTTTTTATTGTAATTGTGTGTGTGTGTGTAACACATACAAGGAGGAACTAAGAGTGAACTAATTTTCTTTTATAACATCCAATCCATGAATAGGTGAGTCTGGTGAGCTCCAGCCTATTGCCAAATTAAACTCCCAGTTAAAGGCCTGGGTGGCTACCTGGAGGCTTGCATTCTGTAGAGCCTTGCCTTTTAAATGAACCAACAAGGGCCCACCTGTGTTTGTTTCATGTCCCTTGGATAATTAATGCTGGTAATAACACCTAAGTGTTAGCACACAAAGCACCTGGAATGCGGCTTGCCATACACATTCTAATCACATCAGCCACCGAACTCTCCAAATGACCTTCTTCAAAACAATGACTGTCTTTGAAACCACAGAAGCCAACCTGGGAGGAAGCCGGTTCCCAGGATTTGGCTGCGGCTGAGCAGTTCTTAAAGCTAGAGTGACACCAAGTGGTCAGAAGGGGAATTGGGCTGCCAGCTTTGTATTCGCCTTCTGGGGCCAGGCTGCCTGCCTGTCAGTCCAGCACTGTTCCGCGGCCGCTGGAGGTTGCAGCCCATTTCCCCAGAGTGGTGACCAGGGCCAGGGAGGAAAACAGAGCCCCCACCCCCACACTCCTGTTACCTTAAAGGTGGTTCTGAAACTCACATAAATCCTCAACACTCTTAGTTCTAAGGGGACTTAACATTTTAAAGATCACCAAAGCAGAGCTAGGATTCCATACCATTGTTTTTAATATTCACACAGTATTTTACTTTTTTAGTAAAGCCTGTGTCATTGTGCCCCACAAAGATGATGAGAAATATTGTTTCCATATTCCAGATAAGAAAGGAGTGAAGTGGCAAGAACAATAGATTATTAGTCAGAGAACAGGTGAGTGTTGTATGACTTTTTATGGTCACTTATCTAGCTGCTAAGCCAGTTATCGCCTCCTGTCCATTGCTTTTCATGGTCCCAGCTGATTTTTTTCCCCTCACAGTCTCCCCCTAGATCAGTATCACTACTACATATCCTGATTTTTCTCTTCTTTTTTTTATATTTGTCTTACCATTTTTCTTCCTGTTCCTCCTTCCCCTCCCCCCCCAATAGCTCAGACTCAGATAACTTGGGTGGCTTCAAAGACCACTATCAGAAAGGGTTTCTCCCTCCTGTGGTTTCATATAATTAGAGACATACCATTTTCCCATAATGCCTCAGCATCGTTAATCACTTCATATGCACAGAGAGCCAGGCAGGCTTTTCTGGGAGCAGAGAGCTCAGGGTCCCATTTCAATTTGTGATTGTATCAATAATCTCAAGACTGTCTTATGTGAACTAACCCATTATTTCTAGACGAACTGGAAGGAAACTGCTAAAATCATATGGGCATCCCCTGGCTGACATGGGGACTGTATATTTGAATGATGTAAAATTCCAGATGACATTTGTCAGCTGCTTTGTCCTGCATTTCTAAGTGGCAAAAAAGGCAATTTTACCTTTCCTGTCAGGACATTCAGGTAAAGAATTATGAGAACCTCTATCACGAAAAGCACAAATTATCTAAGGGTCTCTCCCACACACAGCAGAGGCCAGTATGAATTTAAACTGCTTATAGATCAGGACAAAAACAACAACAAATTAATCCTGATGCATTTTTCTAAAATACCTTCATGTAATGTTCACACCGCAGCCCCTACACCCTGAGATCGCGAGCAAATCTTGTCGCAGTTTCACTCAGGTAATCTACGGCAGATTGGAAAGATTAGAGGAAGCGAAATTCCTGAAGAAATCATTTCATAGAAAACAAAGAGCCTCACATAGAGATTGTCGTCTGTATCGATTATTTCTCATGAATATATCTTTCACCAGGGGATCTTCCAAGCATAGAATAAACATACCACACATTCTCTCCAAACAGAAAAAGCCTTTCTTCTCTGGGATAATAAATGAGGAATTAACACCTAAGGCTGTGGTCAAACCGTGGAACCACAAGACTAGGAGGGAGTGTTGAGACATAATGTGCCTTTAAAGAAAATGCATTCCTTTATTCAAAATCAGATGTTTACTGAGTATCTGCTGTGTGCCAGGTACAGTCCTTAGCACAGCACCCAGGGTCCTTGGACCTTACATTCTAGAAGAACTGTGAAAATTGTGCTGTGTAAAAACAATCAACAAGTGAATCTAACGTCAGGAAGGGGAAAATGCTATGAAGCAAATTATACCACTTTAGAACCACATTATGAGAGCTGCAGGGCTGTCAGGAAGGCCTCTTTAAATATATAAACTTGAGAGCAATGAAGGTCCATCCATGATCAAAGGTGCCTTTTAGGATTTAACCCTGGTAGCGCCAACAGGAAGTACCAAAGAGAGAAAAGAGTGGTGGTAACCAACAGCTGAGGATGCTTTTAATTCCATCGGGAGGGAGGAGAGGCAGAAACACAGTCCTCAGGGATATGAAGTGCCAGTTCCTCAATTTCCTAGAATCTAAGTGCTTATCCAATGCCTTCTGCTTTGGCAAGGGAAAGAATAAGGGTCACACTATAAACAGATCATCCCTGACATTTCACAGTGGTTTGAATTAATTGCCAGGGGATAATAGCATCAAGACTTAAGCTTATAACAAATGTTACTTTCAAATCAGTTATGCAAATACAGCTTTAAGAAGCCTGATATATGTAGATTTATGACTAGTTCTTTAAAAGTGATGATCTAAAAAAAAAAAATCTTAAAGAAAATGCCACTAAATTCTAAGAGGAATTTATCATGTAAAATAAAAATAAGAGAAAAGCAAACAATGGGCCAATGAAGTTTTCCATAGACAAAGAAATGTAGCTTTTTCTACTGGAAATAATAATATAAACCCACTGATTTCTTTTCTCACACGGCATATTTTACTGAGCTTCTGTATATATCAAAAGGCAAAAAGCAGCCAGCAATCTGGAGCTCTGGCGCATAGTAGATTTCATTTCATTTTGCATATATAGGGCCTCATGCTGTGGAATTAACAACTTTTAGATTGTTCTAGCGCAACCATTGAGCTGTTGCACTTAAATATGATGTATATTTTTCAATTTAAATAAAATGCATTTAATATTGATTTTTTTAATCCATATTCAGTATGCCATCCAAACCACAAAATATACTGATGATATAAAAGTCCCTTCTGAAAGCTTAAAAAAAACTTCTGTGATTCTATATGATGTTTCATTTATACTTAATACAAATTTGCCACTCCAGAACTCCTCAGCCTTCTGTGGTCCAATCAATAATTGTTGATAGTTTAAAATATCAAAAGATTTTTGCCAGATACTCACCAAATACATTATGCAACGTACTTCTTGAGATTCTATAGAGATACGGAATTAATTTCTTTGATGTATGGCTATTGAATTAGCAAAGCATTAGTGTACTACCAAAATGGTCAATTTTATAAGGAGACATAATAAACATCATGTTAGCCTGTACACTAAGCATAATCAAAGGTGAGCATGCTCAGGACAGCCTGTTCTCTGGGCATTAAAACCTTGAGTGGCAATTCTCTGTAAATGCTTGAAGGACCTTCAACAGTGAGAACTTTTTAAAACAACTTCTTAATGACATGGGGAACACAATCTAGGAAATTATTAGGAATTAACAAAAATGTATTCATGGTTGATGTTAATGGCATTTTACAGAATCCTATCCAGATTACAGATGAGAAAACCAGCAGACAAATATTGGAACAGCACCATGTGTCCTGTAGGTCAGGTCTTTGGTGGGTTTTGTTTGCCTGAGGTAGTTATATATTCTGTATAGCCATTAAGAGAGGGAAGATACATAATTTAACCATTCAGATGGGACCCTTTTTTTTTAACACCAGAAATTTAAAAACTATTTTTAAGTTTTTCAATTTAGTTAAAGTATGACAAATAATGTACACACTCTTATAACTATAGCTGCTTTCTGAGTTTTATGTGAGCTCAAGTGAAAAGTTTTATTGAAATGCAGAGAAATCAGATCATATAGTACAGAGGAGCAAAACCATTTACTTTAAAATGAATCCCACAAAAAATTTATAATTTCCTGATAGATCTTCTCCTGTCATCTTCAAAGACTGTCAGGGAAAGTTTTATTTTCATCATTTTTAAGTAGAAAAATCCTTAATCATTATCAAAAGAATTTAAATTTGAGGTACCCATCTGTTGCATTTTTGAGAGGCTCCAAACACCCTTCGTAAGAGAGAAACCTTGGTTTTGAACTTCAGTGATTAAACAGTGGTCTCCTTTGTACAATCTGCTTCTACTGCTGTTACATAGCAAGTATTTTAATGCCAGCCTTCAGTCAAGAGCCTCTTGTCCTACAAGACACTCATTATTCAAGAAAAAAAAAAATATCATCTACATTTAAAAAATGAAAGGAAGGAATCTGCGCTCACACAAGTGTTTTATGTTGTTGTTCGTTTTTTTTAATCTCCAATTCAGAGGCTTTGCAATATCAGGATTGTGAAGTTTTTTTCCCCTCTGCAATAATAAAGAGAGCACTTAATTATCATCTCATGGTCACTTTGCCTGCCACGTGCAGATTGCAAAACCCAGTAACAACCCTAACGGAAAGCATTTCTTCATGGCCACAACGTCTTTATACCTGGACTCTGGCTTTCAAGAGATGATTATATGGTTGCTTGCAAGAAGGTCACCACACAAGGCCAGAGTCACAATTCAGGTGTCTGAGTACCTCCCAAGCACTCTACCAGCACGATGCAGAATGAATGGCTCCAAAGGATGGAGTGGCTTATAGGAGAGATTTTTTAAATGTCATTTTAATTTTAAAATATCCGTTAATGCTTTGACAAGACGATTTTTAAAGGAACATAACAATACCTGGCGGTTAAGATAATGGACTGACTTTATAAAAAGTTAACCAGCTTGTAATTTGAAGTAAGACTTTGGGTAAAAAGAGAGGAAATGGATATTTTCCAGGGATGTTGGCCAAGGCAAATGAAACAATGCTTTGATAGGAGAACCTAGGAAGAATGCAGTATTCTACCCCTCAATTTGTTATAAACAACAGCATATGTTGTGTTTTATTTTGAATTCTCTGATAAATGAATGTTTATCCTGGGATCAATGGTTCTGGGTGAATGGCAGATTGTAGCAGCAATTGCTTTCTCACCAAGAGAATTATCTTAAATCAGATCTCCTTTGTTTGATGAAACTTAAATTGCAGGGGGAGCATTTAAACATCTAAGGAGAAAAATCCATAGATAAGTTAACACATGGCTCCAAGTGCATTTAGAAGAACTAACTGTCTCTATTATTCTTTTATTCTAAAAGCTACAGATAGAATGTAGAAGTCAAATAACAAAATACTGTATCATTATAGGTGCCCTGATAAAGGACAGTTGGCCACCAAAGTGCTATATTTACTTCAAGTGATACAGGAGAGTTAGGGCAAATGAGACAATTAATGTCTATGGTAAATCCAGCTAAATAACAGGATTATGAATAGAAACGCCTATAGTTAAACAACAAAGTCCTACTGGAAAGCACAGGGGACTATATCCAATACCTTGTAATGGCCTATAATGAAAAAGAATATGAAAACAAATATATATACATAAGTGAATCACTATGCTGTACACCAGAAATTAACACAACATTGTAAACTGACTATACTTCAATTTTTTTAAATGGGAAAAAAAAAGAATAGAAACTCCTTTCCTGTATTGTGTCATATTTCTATGAGGCTAAGCAAAACATGGAAGCCATCTCTTCTGTGCAGTGTCTGTGGCCACAAATGTCCTCAGCTTGCCCTGGGACCAAGAAGGCTCTCTGTTCTGTTAGGTGACCACGTACCCATGGCTTTGATGAAAGAGGTGGAAAAACCACAGTTAAGAGCTCACCCCAGACCCAGGGCGGATGTGTGTCTGAATCCTGCGTCTGCTACTAGATATACAATCCCAGGTGAAGTAGTGAACCTTGCTAAAGCCCTTTTCTTCATTGATTAGCTACGGAATGATACGAATAGGTAAAATATCAAAAGGCTGTCTTACCTCTGTGTTCCTTCCTCTCATGTACTTCTCAACCCACTCCAGTGTGCTTGTTGCCTCCCCCTCCACTGAAACAGCTGTCCTAAAAGTCACCAAAAGTCACCACAATGTCTCAACAGCATCTAACAGTATTGCCCCCCCCCACCACCACTGAAACAGCTCCTTCTCTCTGCAGAAAGATGCCCCAGAGAGCAGCCACCGTGGTCTGAGAGACAGCAGCTGCCTGAGTGTTTCTGGCTCTTGAAACCAGGGTGTCAGCCTTCCTGAGTTTGGGTTCTGTGACACTGCTCTGAATCTTTAATGTAAATGTCCCTTTGGGGTACCTTAAAAGACCAGAGACACAATGCGAGTGGAGGACAGGACCACCATTAAATCAATTTTAAGTTTTTCTTTTCAATATCCCACATTGTGTACCCATCCCCCTCACCTTTATTTCTTAAGTTTTGGCAACAGACAAGCACATGCAATTGACAGGCACTGGGAAGGACTGAAAAGAAACAGGAAAGTCCACGGCTCAGTGTGATTCATTCCTAAAGCCCCTTCACCAATTAAGTGGTGTCCCTGGAGGTTTCTTCCAGGTCAGGTGTTGGAAAGGTTTCCTTGAATTTGGAGGAAGCTAGCTTAGGACAGCCCCAGGCCTGTGATATTTCTTCACCCCTTAAGAGACTTATTTAAAATAAATAGCCACGGCTTTGTCTCTTGGCCGTAGCTTTCCCTATTATGAGCTGAGGTCAGGACAAATAGCTCATGTCCCTGACTCACAGGTAAGGATGAAATGACTCCTTCGAGGAATCACTAAATCACACAATCCTCCTGGCAAAGGATAAATGGAGTTTGCCATTCGCCACCGGCTCACACAGGTATCAACAGGACTTGGAATCAAGCCTCTGATGTTTCTGCTTTGCTTGAGGCCCTTCTAACTGCCCCTTGGATGGGTCACTCCATCTCTCCTGCACACCGGTAGCATCTAGGGAGAAAGATTCAGTGCTATCTTATTGCAAATGCTCTGTGACTGTCACTAGTGCATCTGCTAAGACAAAGACTGACAAATTGCACTCCTCACATTAATTTTCAAGTACATTTTTAAAAGCACATGCCTCTGATGAAGTATTTTGAATAGTGCTATGGATGTCAAGGAGACATTTAAAATATCTCACTCATAATTTTTGAAAATCTTCCTCATTCAAAATTGTCACAGCTTGACAGCTTAGCTCTGTTTTGAGTATATTCTTTTACAATGTACTACAAACTGATTGAAGAGCTGACAAATCTGACTTAACCCAAACAGGAATCTTTAAATATAGCTGATTGAAAAGAAGGTTTAATGAAAATGCATATACAGACATTACATCTAGCATCCTATTTTTAAAAAGTCAAATTACACAATTAAAATCTTTACTGAAAATACGCCTCTACCCCCCTCCACTAGAAAAAGGAAAATCACTCCATGATCTATTGAGACAAAATACTGAAGTTATTAGAAATCACTCTGATTGAATATTCACGTATCTTTTTTTGTCTAAAAAAAAAAGCCAGTATTTTATTTTCTGTGTGTACACAAAAAGACCCATTCTTTTGAATCCAATGATTGATCCTAGCTTGTACAAACAACGTATAAGAAAGAGAGCAAAAACACTGAAATAAGGTTATTATAATTCTTCTCTAACCCAGGCTGGAAAAGTAACCTTATGATTATTAAATACAAAAAAAAGAAAAAAAGGGAAAAAAAGAATAAAAGGGATCTGTAGCTAAATAAAGGGGGAGAAATTGGCTGTGGAATGCAGGAGGCAACTGTGAATTAATAAGGTTCTTACTGCAATGAGGGTTCTACTTAAACACCCACAAGCAAAACACACCTGAAAAATTTCAGTGATACCAGTCGAGCAAAGGAGAGCTGCTCTTCTGATGAAACAGCCAAAAGATGATCTCCAAAATTTTTTTTGGTTTTGCTAAAATACATTTAGCTTCCTATAATCCTCTCTTGCGTTAAGATGATGTCACTAATAAGGAGTAGAAAAAGATCAACCCATCACATAAGGCAAAAATTCCTGCCAGAAAGGAGGGTGACGTGGAGAACCTTTCCAGTGCTGCAAAGAAAAGAAGAAATAAGAGAAAGAAAGAGAAGGATGGGAGCTGCCCAGCAAGCCACAAGCTTCGGGGGGGAGAAAAAGTCACAGAAATGCCGAGACAGCTTTGCAGCAATTTGAGAGCACTGCAGTGGGTGCCCCACTTTCCTTGGGGCAGAGAAGCCCAAGTGTGCAGCATGGCCCAGCGTTCCACAGGGCAGGAAAGTGCTAGGGCAACGTCATGCTCTCTGGGCTTGGCAGCTGCGACGACTGGGGAATGTGGGGCTTCACTCACGTCAGAGAAAGCTGGGGGAGCCTGAGTAAAGGTGAAGAGAGAAATGCACTGGAGGACTGTATTTAGGAAATAATTACATGTCTGATTACGGCCAAGGAGATCATGCACATTTTCCATGGCCCAGATGTGGGCCACGTGACAATCAGACCTGGCTCTGAACTACTGTAGGCTTGCCTAGCAGTCCCAGTAAAGCCCCCAAGTCTTAACTAGGGCTCAGATGAGGGGCAGACAATCCCACCCGGTTGAAGGATCAGCAAGAAATCGCACTGATTCTCCACAATAGCGGTAAGGAAGAATATGTCTGGAATACAGGGGCATCTCTTAGTATCACTATGCCCCGTGATTAAGGTGAATGGAAAACTACGACTCAATCCTGGTAGGACCACTATGGCCCAGACCCTTCAGGACTGAAGATTTGGGGCAGCCCATCAGGTTCAGAACTACGACTAGCGGGGTGCAAACAGAATACAGAATGGGTGGTAGAAGAAACTAGTTATAAATATCACTTGTGACCATATGACCAGTCATAGAAATGAGGACCATAGTCGTCTTAATGTCATGAGTATTTCTTCCTTATTCTGTTACGAATATGTTCGTGTATGTGTGTGTTTGTATAAGAAAAAAATCTGTTTTCTTCCCTTTCTGATCTCCTTATCATGAAATATACACGTATTGCCTTTATATCATAGTCTTTAGACATTGTTAACTTTACAGCACAGCATTTAAGCTACATAATATGAAGAAGAGTAAACATCATCCAAGGACTTTACATCCTCTTCTAGGGGAAGGGTTAGTGCATTTTTGTTTGTACACAGAATAGTGTATCATGTTAGGTGGAAGTAAGACCTTGTTATTGCCTCTGGAGATTAAGAATGATCTATGGATATATACGTGGTGCCAAGTCGACAAGAGGAGAACTTATGGTGGTTAATTTCATGTATCACCTCAACAGATCTGTGCCCAGATATTTGGTCAAATATTCTGGGTATTTCTGTGAGGGTGTTTTAGATGAGATTAACATTTAAATCAGTGGACTTTGAGTAAAGCAGATTTCTCTCCATAATGTGGGTGGGCCTCATCCAATCAGTTGAAGGCCTGAAGAGAACAAAAGGCTGACCTGCCCAGAGTGAAAGAGAACTCTCCAGCAGATGGCCTTCAGACTTCATTTGTAACAGCAACTCTGGGTTTTCTAGCAGACTTCCTGTGGACTTGAACCACAACTCCTTCCTGAGTCTCCAGTCTGTTGGCCTCTCTCATTACATTTTTTTAGATTTTTTTTTTTATTGAAGTATAGCCAGTTTACAATGTTGCATCAGTTTCTGGTGTACAGTCATCTGTTGATGACTGGATAAATGTTTCAGTCATACATATACATATATTCCTTTTCATATTCTTTTTCATTATAGGTTACTGCAAGATATTGAATATAGTTCCCTGTGCTACACAGTAGGCTTGTTGTTTATCTATTTTATATACAGTAGTTAGTAACTGCAAACTTTGAATTCCTAATTTATCCCTTCCCATCCCCTACCCCCCTCCCACCCCGAGTAACCATAATGTCTGTGAGTCTGTCTCCGTTTCATAAATAAGTTAATTTGTGTCTTTTTTTTAAAAGACTCCATGTGTAAGTGGTACCATATGATATTTTTCTTTCTCTTTCTGGCTTACTTCACTTAGAATGATGGTCTCCGGGTCCATCCATGTTGCTGCTAATGGCATTATTTTATTCTTTTTTATGGCTGAGTAGTATTCCATTCCATCTGTATCTATATCTAATCACAATTTCTTTATCCAGTCATCTGTCAATTTAGATTATTTACATGTAGCACTTTACATGTATTACATAGCAGCACTTTTTACAAATCCTCTATTCTCAACATTTTGAACCTGTTTCTACAACTTTGATTTGACTAAAAGATCCTTCTCCTTTGAATAGGCTGTATTTTAATCTGGCACCTTACTTAGTTAAGGAACATCTGTAACATCTTCTGCCTTTGAAAAATCCTACAGGAACTTTCTGTTGCAGATGCTAACAGGGGCAGGGGAGAGGAGAAGGCCAGTGCTCAGGACAAGGAAACCTCCATGAGTAGAGACTTCACAACCAGAGACAAAGATAGGGTTCATGAATCACCCCAGGACAAAACAGCCATGAGATGTTAGTGTCAACTCTGAATTGACTACATTGTATCTATAAGAGATGGTTTCAAATTAGAGGCATCCCAGTTAACATGTTTGGAAAGTTTTTTTTTTCTTCCACTAGAGGGAATAAGTAAAAGAAAAGCATGAGAGCAATATGAAATTAGTTTTAGGAAACAAAGCAAGCTACATGTTTATTCACATCTAAGACCCAATGAGAATTTTGGTTTTTCTGATTCTGTTTCACAGAGGGAAATTTTAGTAACTGCAGGTTGATATTTCTTGGCTACAATAAATCAACCAAGATATAAGTTAAGCATGAGTGTTTCGTGGATTCACATAGAATGTGGGAAAGCTTGGAACACAGAGATAACCAGCACCCAAAGGTGAAGCAGGGCATAAAGGAATGAGGCACAGATGGACCAGGACTGGGACATTCTTCCACTGGCATCTTCTGGGATTATTTAGAAATGTCTGAATCCTTGGAGAGGACAAATGATAAGGAAATGTCAGAACCATAATGTAGTTGTAACTGTGTTTTTATTGTAGAACGTGAGTGTGTGTGTGACATACATAAATATGCGTCTTTATAAAATATTCATTACATGTTCCAGAGGTAAGAGAAATAGGTCATAAAATTCATCTACTTCCAGATATTAATAGCCCCAAACACTGATGGCTACTGGAAGCTGACATTTTAAACACTCCTGTCCTTTAGGCCATCAAGACCAACAGCATGATATAATAGTTAAAAGCACCTATTCTAGAGGTTTCAAATCACAGCTCTCTCTTTTATTAGGAATGTGACCTTGGGGAAGTTATATAACCTCTCTGTGTCTCATTTCCTAACATTCAAAATGGGGATAATGGTAACAACCTCATAGGGGTGTTAAACAAATGAATGAAGGGACCTGGTATCTATTCTGCTCTTAGAATAGTGCCTGGTGAGCTCTACGTAGAGATTTGTTAAGTAAAACTAATATGGTAACACACATTAAGGCCATGATGATAAATGTGTAAATCATGCCGTTTGTTTTCTTGGGATATTTCATTTTTGTTCTTCTAAACCAATCATTTTGATTTTCTTTATTGCATTTAAAAAAGGTGGGGGGGGGGGAGACCTCCAATAGCAATTATTATTTTAAAATGGCTTAAATCAAGTAAGCCAATATAACAACTTCAAATAAAATTGAGGTTCTAGTACATTATTAGAAGTTTTGAAACAGTACTAAAATAAATGAATTATAAGATTGTGGAGATAATAAATTGATACTTAAAAAGAAAAGAAGGACATTGAAAGATATCAGTCTTTCATAGGGAAAATATAAAAATACAGTGGAGCTTTCACAAACACTTCTAGAGCTGACAAAAGAATTCTGAAAGGGAGCAGGATACAAGGTTAACATACAGTAATCAGTTGCAGATTGAGACATGACTGTTCTCATAAAAGCACTTAATCTCATATGAAGGCTCCACCCTCATGACCTCATCTAAATCTGACTACCTCCCAAAGGCCCCACCTCCTAAAATAGTGTCATATCAGGATTAGGGTTTCAACATATGAACTTTGAGGGAACACAAACATTCAGCCTATGACAATTTCCCTATCTGGATTTCTCATACTTCGACAGAAGTACACCCTCTCTCTCTCTTTTTGTATTATACCCTCTGGCCTGGCAAAAGATCAGCTTCCATAACAAAGGTAAAAGTCATATTTTCTGGTCCTTCTCTTCAGCTTATATGATACAGACAAAATCAAAGATTTAAATGGGACAGAATAGCTTGAGTAAAAAGATCAGACTCTGAAATCATTATATGTTTGATTTTCTATAAAATGCTTAATCTTGTTTCCTCCTCTGTCAAACTGGGTAACAGTAATGCCTACATCTCAAGGTTGTGTTGTGAGTATTCAGTGACATCCATTTGGCCACTTATTCCAATGGTTCTTGAGTGCCTACTCTGTGTAGATACTCTTTGGACACTTAGGCTGTCATAATGGAAAGGACTTTCAAAACCTCCACATAATTGAGCTAGCGTTCTAATCGAGGAGATAAATAAATACGTATACCTTCTAATTAGGCAGTGCCGAGAACTAAGCAAAGAAATAAAAGCAGTGTGAAAGCCTAGACAGTAACAAAAAGTGCTTCCGGGGATAAGGGTGGTCAAACAAGGCTTTGGTAGCGATGAATGTGATGAAGACCTATTAAAGTGACAGAGAAAGCCATGCATATATGTGGAGGGAGAGAATTCTAGACAGCGAAAAGCAAGTATAAATTCCATGAGATGGCAATATGCTTGAGGTCTTCAGGGAACAATGAGGAGGTCATTGTGGTGGATGTACAACGACCAGTGGGGACAGAGGGGGAATGACACCTGCAAAGTAAGAGGAATGGAGTGGAGGCAGATCATGGAGGGCCTGGCACAGTCAATGTTCAAAAGGTACTATTGTTAGCAAATTTCATCCCTGCATTGTTGACACAGGTTAGCATTAGATGGCTTTCCTTAATACTGTCAACAAGTTCTCTTTCCAAAAACACACTTGCTGAACAGATCATGGCCCTGTCACTTTCCCACAATGCTATCAGTACGGTGTCTGGGTTCTCATTGACCCTGGGCTTTCAGTAAGTGGCAAGCGCTTTTTCTCTGTCCAAGGTCCTGTTTATCTTAATGAAGATGCATCGTTGGCACTCGCTTCCCGCATGGCTGGGAAAGAGCAATACCACCAAAAGGCCCCATCCAGATGGAGGAGCTCAGGAGAACATCTGCCTTGCGTGTCTGTCACCTCCCTACCTCCTGCTGCTGTGTTAGCTGCCAGCCATTATAGCAGCTCCTGAGTCAAGGGCCCTCTTCTTCCAGTGCTTTCTTGGAGCTTTGACAGATCATCAGCACTGTCATTCCCAACAGCATCATACTGTCTTCCTTAAAACTGCAGGAAGAAACTAATGGAAAGCTCTGTTCTTTAAAAAAAAAAAAACTCCAAAATGGGATCCATTAAACCATAGTTACGCCTGAAAATTTCGTATCAACTGGCATTAGGCAGTTAACTCATTGCTTCAGTTACATGGATAGTCTATAGTGGCCCATATGAGAGTGCATTCATACCTCTCCATCTCCTCTACCACCACTCTAGTCCAAACCACCCTCATCTTCTGCCTAGATTATTACAACAGCCTCCTAACTGATCTAGTCCAAACTACCTTAGTTGGAACCATCACTTGCCTGATCATTGCTAATAGTAAGTAGCCTCCTAATTAGCATGTTTCCACTCTAATCCTCTTCATCCTCATTGGTTTTCCACATGTGGGCACGGGCAGTGACATTTTGGAAACCAAGTTCTGAACATCTGAGTTTTGATTAAAACCTTTCAATGGCTCCCCAAACTCCTAGAGATTATTAGTGACAAATCAAGGTTCCTATGAGCACCCTGAAAGTGATGCATAATCTAGTCTTTGCCTCCCTTTTATTTAACACACCCCACCCTTGTTCCCCATACTTTAGTTCTACTGGCCTTTTTTTCTATTCTGCCAACATGCGATGGTCCTTCCTGCCTGAGAGACTTTTTTTAATAGTTACCTCAGACTGGAAATCGTTTCCAACCTCTCCACCTACTAAACCATCACCTTTCATATCCCAATTCAAACACCAGTTCCTCAGAGATACCTGCCCTGTGCTCCCAGACAGCTCCATCACCCAATAATCCTTTCTACAGCTCCCTCTACTCTACTTCTGAAGCTCTTACAGTTTGTAATATCATTGCACTGTGATTATTTGACTAGATACCTATCCCCCTCCTTGGTTGTATTTGCCAAGAAGCCAGAGGCTTTGCTTTTATCACCTCTTGAATCTTAGCATTTTCTGGCTCCAAAGCTAGTGCTCAGGATGCTGCTTTCTGAATAGATCTGTCAAAGAACAAATAACCGTTTAAACCTAAGTGGTTCTCAATATAAACATTGCCTGTTTAAGTTTTTTAAACCTATGCCATTTGATTCACTTTATATAGTAGAAATAACAACATCAATATTTCTAGACATGAAGGTGAGCTTAGAACTGAACTAAGAGCTGAGCCACTCATATCTGTTTTGAGTAACATTTGGCAAAACCAAAGAGTTTTATCTACTCTATTCTTCTCGTTGATGGTACATACAAAACAACTCGACTGTGGACATAAGCACCAAGGTAAAATTGGAGCTGGCCAAATCTGCTTCTGCAAGTTTACCTAATCTACTGAATGAAAATGAGTATCTGCTTGCATTATTCTGTTAAGTCCTTCTTGGGTTTCTTGGTACCAATTCCATATTTCAAGTGAACTAAAAAGGCAAAGCCTTGCTCTATTATATTATTCCTTCCTTTGAAAAATAAACCATTTTCATAAATGTGTTTAATAATGCTATTTTAAACTTCTGAGTTTTTTTTTAAGTATCATTTTATACTGTGGAAAAAGAATAAATTCCCATGAAAAATAACAAGAAAGAAAAGGAGGGAAGACAGAAAAATATAAAAAGATAAAGCAATACTTAGAAAGCACAATAATTAGTCATAAGTCTCAAAACTAGGGACTCTGTGAAATCAACATGTTATTCTAATGTAGATACAGGAAAATGTAATGGTATTTATATACAACTACCCCTTTATAATTAACCACGAAGTTAAGAAGGATTTAAAGGACATAAAATGATCCTTGATATTCAGACATCCCAATATCAAAATTCTATCAGATCATGGGCAAAAATCTTATTTCTTTAATAAAAGCAATAAATATTTACGGATTATCTGCTATATGCCCGGCAATGGGAACCATCACTAAAGAAAACCCAAAATCTGTGTCTCATAAAATATATATATTAGTAGGTAAAGATAATCAGTAAGAAATAAATATAATCAGTACCTCATATAATTTGTTGGAAAATGACAAATTCTACAGGGAAAATAAATCCAGAAAGGAGTTGAGACAACAGGGATGGGGAATTGCAATTTAAACAAGGTGGAGATAGTAACCCTCATTAGGGCTATGACATTTAAGCAGAGTTTGAGGATGGTAACAGAACTAGCTCGCTACTTGAATATTTGGAGGAAGTGCATTTCAGGTAGAAGTCAAGACTGTATCTGGGATATTCTAGGAACGACAAAGATATTTGTAAGGCTGATGTGGAGCCAAGCAAGGCTGGAAGATATAGGAAAGGAATCCAGAGACGTGCTAAAGGAGCCAGACCATGTATTTTCATTCCCCTGTTTGTTAACAGTGTTGAACATCTTTCCATGTGCTATTTGTATACACTCTTTGGTGAAGTGTCTGTCCAAGTCTTTGCCAATTTCTGAAATTAGTCTGCTTCTTTCTTAACTTTTGAGTTTTGAAGATTCTTTATATATTTAGGACGCAAGTACTTTGTTTCATATATGGGTGGCAAATATTTTCTCCCAGCTTGTAGTTCGTCTTTTCAATCTCTAAATAATGTCTTTTGCAGAACAAAGACATTTAATTTGATGAATTCCTATTTATCAACTTCTGTTATGGATTCTTAGATGGAACTCTTTGGAGAGTTCCATCTAAGAGAGTTCCATCTAAGAATACTTTGCTTAACCCTCGGTCATGAATATATCCTTCTAAAAGTCTTATAATTTTAAAATTAGATTTGTTACTCATTTCAAATCGATTTTTAAATAAGGTACTGGATGAGACTGAGACTCATATTTTTGCATATGGGTTCAAACAGTTCCAACACTGTTTGTTGAAATGACTGTTCTTTCTCCACTGAAATTTTTATGCACCTTTGTAAAAAATCAAATGGCAACTATACAATGGAATATTATTTGGGAACAAAAAAAAACGAGTTATCAAGTCATGAAAAGACAAGGATGAATCACAAATGCATATATTTGAGTGAAGAAGCCAGTCTTTAAAAGCTACGTACTGTCTGACTACAATTACATGGTATTCTGGAAAAGGCAAAACTACAGAGACAGTAAAAAGATTAGTGGTTGCCAGCAGTTCAGCAGGGAAGGGCTGGCTAGTTGAAGCACAGGGGAATTTTTAGGGTGATGAAACTATTCTGTATGATAACTGCTGATACATTACCCTATGCATCTGTCAAAACCTATTCAACTTTATAGCACTTTACAATGGACCTTAACGTATGCCAATTTTTAAAAATTACTTAGGATAAAATGGGATCCCAGGATGCAATGCAGAATGTGACAATGCAGTCTAACTGTATTGTAAATAAATGAAACAGCTTCACTAGAAGGGATGGGAGAAAAGGTGCTGACCTAAGTAACTTTATAAATTAGTGGAGTTCATAAAGTTAAAGGTAAAAGAAAACGTATTTTAACTCTATGCTCTATTGTTTCTCATCCTTTTGACTAAGATCAAGTGTAAATGCT
This sequence comes from Camelus dromedarius, assembly GCF_036321535.1. Lineage (NCBI taxonomy): Eukaryota > Metazoa > Chordata > Mammalia > Artiodactyla > Camelidae > Camelus > Camelus dromedarius. Next base: position 13,408,588 of record NC_087462.1, on the reverse strand, counting down.
ATGTTCTAGCTGATAAAAGTTTTTTTTTTTCCCATGCAAGTACTGGTGGACAAATTTAACTCAGCTATAAATATATACTGGAATTAAACAATTACGTTTATCTATGGCAAAGGATGGGAGCCAGGTTTCTCACTGCTCTAGTGGGAGTTTACAAATAAGCAAGAGAATAAGAGTGATCCATTTGGTAATGGAATTAGGGTTGGAGACATCATTATTAACTCATGTTTAGCTTAATGTAAATTAAAATGGTTACATGAAGAAATACTTATAAACATAAGTTAACCATACACACACATATTTCCTTGATCCATCAACTAACAGGGCCTGGAACCAACAATATCTCAGCAGCAATGAAAACACAAATGTCCGGATCTTGGTTTCTTAATACCATTATCCAAGGAAAAGAACCAGGTCATCTTGGAGAGTGAGGTACTCCTGGACTAGAGCAGAAAATAAAGAAGAGGACCCAGAGCAGGAAAAAATATAAGCCAAGAACATCTTGCAGTGCCAGAAAGTAAGGAAGTATTTAAAAAAAAAAAAAAAAACCCTGAATGCATATGAAAGTAACACAGGAGCCAAATGAAAGAGTTCTCAATGTCCAAACTTGGAACAATTTGAGTGAAAAATAAAGTGGTGTTGGATTATAACCCACAGCATAAAATAAGTATCCATGAGCCCATACTAATAGAAATAAATTACTCAATAAATAAATAAATAGGAAAAACTAAGTATTTTATACAGAAAAATTCCGAACAATTTACTTGCATAGTCCTTCCAAGGCAGAGCATAACTGTTCACTCCTCTTAACAGTAAAGTACAGAAAGGGGTGAAACGGGCAAATTTTCAGTTGAGAAACCTGACAAACTCTATTTCATCCAGATGCTCAAGGTCAACATTAATAGTGATATTGATGTCATATTGGTAGTAAGTGCCCTTGACATGATATGATGAAAAAGGCACTTTACCTCTATGGTCTTCTTCCCAAAAAACAATAACCCCAGTCTAATTATGATAAAAAATCAGAAAAAATCCAAATGGAGGGGAAATCTACAAAAGACCTGACAATTATTCTTCAAAATTGTCATGGTCAACAAAAATAAGGGAAGTCTGAGAAACTGTCAGAGCCAAGAGAAACCTAAGGCTAGATGACAACTAAATGTATTGTGTATCCTACATGCAAACCTGGAACAGAAAAAGAAGTTTAGCTAAAAGCTAAAGAAATCCGAAAAAAGTGTGGACTATAGTTAATAATAATGTATCAATATTGGTTTACTAATTATAACAAATGTACCATAGTAATGTGAGATGTTACTAATAGGAGAAACTGTGGAGACAGGGTGTATGGGAATTCTGTATTCTCAGTTTTTCTGTAAATCTAACATTATTCTAAAAGAGTTTATTTTTAAAATAAATAAAATTGTTCAAGTGGAAATAAAATTCAATGGTCATATTTGTGTTGGTCTATTTCTGGACTCTCTTCCATCCCATTGATCTGTGTGTCTGCCCTGTTGGCGATAGCTCACTGTCTTGATTACTGCCGCTTTATAGTAAGTTTAAAATTGAGTAGTTTGATTTCACTAACTTTATTCTTTCTCAAAATTATTTTGGCTATTCCAATTTCTTTGCCTTTCCATATATGTTTTAGAATCCACTTGTCTGGTTCTATAAAAATCTTGCCAATATTTCTATTGGAATTGTGTTAAATCTATAGATAATTCTGGGAAGAATGTAAATCTTTACTATGCTGAGTCTTCCTATCTATGAATATGGTATGTCTGTCTATTTACATACATCTTCTTAGTTTTTTTTTTTTTTTAGCAGCATTTGTACTTTCAGGATACAGCATATTTTGTTAGATTTTTCCTAACAATTTCGAGAGCCAATCTAGAATTCTGTGCACTGTAAAATTATCCTTCAAAAGTGAAGGAGAAATGAAGATTTTTCTCAAACAAAAATTAACCAGGTTTGTTGCCAGTAGACTTGCCTTGCAAGAAAATATAAAAGCAGCTCTTTAGAGAGAAAATGATATAGTTCAGAAACTCAGATTTACATAAAAAAGGAACAGAATCAGAGAATGAACAAGTGAAGATAAAATCTTTTATTTTTCTTATTCTTAGTTTCTCTAACAAAATAGTTTGCTTAATATAATGAATTCAACTGTATAATTTTATTCACTTTATATTTTTATATATGGTCATTATATACTATTATTTATTCCTTTATATGTATGTATTTAATATATATGCTTATGTGCACTTATGTATAAAGTAAATAAATGGTAGTAGTGATAAAAGGGACAGAAGGGAGGAATTAGAATTACTTTATTATTATAAGGTATATACACTAACCATAAAGTGATACAGTATTATTTAAAAATGTGACAATGAATATATGTATGTTCATGTATAATTGAAAAATTGTGTCGTACACTGGAATTTGACACAACATTGTAAAATGACTATAACTCAGTAAAAAAATGTAAAAAAAAAGACTTGAATTAGTTGTAACAGTATATTGCAAAGTCTAGAAAACCACTAAGAAAAGTAAAAAGAAGTATAACTCATATGCTAAGAAAGGAGAGAAACCGGACTCATATAAAATGTTCAATTAAAAACCACAAAATGCAGAAAAAATAGTGAATGAAGACCAAGGGAACTAAATAGAAAACAGTAACAAATATGGTAGATATTAACCCAGCTATACCAGTAATCACTTTAAATCCCAATGGCCTAAATATACTAATTCAAAGACAGAAACTGTTAGAATGGGTCAAAAAACAAGACCCAACTATATGTTGTCTATGAGAAACCCAGATATATATAAAGGCATGTATTATAGAAGTGGGAAAAGATACACCATGCTAACACCAATCAAAAGAAAGTGAGAAGCACAAACCATTGGTGGTAAGATAGACTCAAGGATGTATTGTGTAACATGAGGAATAAAGGCAAAATTTTCTAATAATTGTAAATGGAAACTGTTCTAAAAGTCATATACAAAATTTAAAATAAACAAGTAAGTAAAACATTAAAAATTAAAATTAAAAGTAAATAAATAAGAAAGCCAGAGTAAAAGGATTACCACTTCAAGAAGACATAAATGCGTATGTGCCTAAAAGAGTGTCAAAATACATAAGGCAAAAACTAGTTGAACCATGAGAAACAGGTGAATTCATGATTATAGTTGGAGACTTCAGCACCCCTCTATCAGAAATGGACAGATCCAATGGGCAGAAAATCAGGAAAGACAAAGTTGAAGTCAACACCATCAATCACCTGGATATAACTGACATCCATAGACTGTCTCATCCACATTCTTCTCAAGCTCACATGGAACATTCACTAAGAAAGACCACATTCTGAGCCACGAAGCACACCTGAATAAATTTAAAAGCATAGAAAACATACAGTGTCTCCTCTCAGATCATGATGGAATTAAACTAGAAATCAGTAACAGAAAGATAGCTGTAAAATCCCAAAATACTTAGAAACTAAATAACATGCTTCTAAATAATAGAAGTCAGCTAAAAGCCTCAAGATTAATTTTTAAATTTTGAACAAAATGAGAATGAAAATACAACTATGCAGAATGCAATGAAAGCAGTGCTTAGAGGGAAATTTATAGTATTGAATACATATATTAGAAAAGAAGAAAGATAAAAAATTGGTCATCTCAGTTTCTACCTTAAAAAACTAGGAAAAGAAAAGCATTTTATAGCCAATGGAGGGAGAATAAGAGAAATAATAAAAATTAGCACTAATATCCCGCAACCTTGCAAAACTCACCTATTAGTTCCAGGAGCTCTTTATTTGGTTTGATTTAGTTTAGTTTTTGTTGTTGCTGCTGCTGTTATTGTTTGTAAATTCCTTGGATTTTGTATGTAGAAAACCATGTCTGCAAATAGGGACAATTTTATTTTTTCTTTTTCAATTCGTATGTCTTTTATTTCTTTCATGGAGTATTACACTGGCTGAGACTTCTAACAGAATGTCAGATGGAAATGGTGAGATAGGATATCCTTTCCTTGTTACTCGTCTTCCTGGGCAAAGCGTTCAGTCTCTCACCATTAAATGATTTTGGCTATGGCTTGTTTATAAATACCAGTCATTACGTTAAGGAAATGCTCTTCTATTCCTAGTTTTTTTGAGAGTTACCGTAAGAAATGGACATTGAGTTTTGGCAATTTTTTTTGGTATCTGTTGATATGGTCATATAGTTTTCCTTCTTTCAAGTGTTAACGCAGTAGATTACCTTGATTGATTTTTCAGATACTAAGCCAGCTATATGTTTCCAGGATAAAACCTGCCTGGTCATGTTATGTTATTCCTTTCATACACTGTTGGATTGAATTTGCTAATATTTTATGGGAAATTTTTACAGTGAGACTCATCAGGGATACTGTTTTATTGTTTTGTGGTTTTCTTCCCTTGTACCATCTTTGTCTTGTTTTTATGTCAGGACAACGCTGGCTTCGTAAAATGAGTTGGAGAGTATCCCCTCCTCTTCTATTTTCTGAGAGAAGTTATACAGAATGTGTGCTAATTCTTCTTTAAATGTTTGTTAGAATTTACCAGGGAAACCACCTGGGCCTGTAGATTTCTTTTACAGAATATTTTAAACTATGTACTTAGTTGTTAAATAGTAATAGGCCCCTCCTAATTACCTACTTCATCTTGAATGAGTGCGGTAATTCGGCTTTTTCAAGGAATTAGTATATTATCTACTGTGTACTGTTGAATTCATATGCATAGAATTGTTTGTAAGATTTCTTTCTTATCCTTAATTCCGCGGAGTCTGTAGTGATAGCCACTGATTTTATTCCTGATATTTATACAGATATTGGTATCTGTAATTTGTATCTTTCTTATTTTTGTGTTCAGTCAGTCTTATTAACAACTCTGTACTTCTGATACTTTAGATTTCTTACAAAAAAAATTGTCATTGTATAGTTCAGAAAATATCATAATTTTAAATACCATTTAAAATTTGCTCATTTCTACACTTGTGGATAATAATGACTACCACATGGAGTTGATGTGTGGCTTAAAAGTGATAATACACGTAAAAGTTCTGTACAGTCAATATTCATATGTTAGCTATTATGATTATAACATAAGTAAAGGAAGACGGTTGTGTAAGTGAATTAGAAGAATATTTTTATCCAACTTAGGAAGAAATAGTATTATTTGTATTATGATTTGGGGAGGTTCAAGAGAATAGCGTAAATTTAAAACCATGGTTTCCTACAACATTTAGAATAAGGTTGTCTACACTTAAAATTTTAATCACTTCTGAAAATGCCTAATCACAACTAACAATTCAAGATCTTTGTAAACAAGTACAAAGAACAGTAGAAGACAGGCAATTATTTCATTAGTTCTGAAGTACCCAGTGTGCTTCTTTGAAGACCAGTCGCCTAAACTAAATTCTACAGTATAGTTAATTGATTCATGTTACATATTTAGGTCCCCAGGTAGAACACGCCAGCTTACTTGTCCTATGTTTCAAATTAATCCAAAAAAAAAAAAAGTAGTATAAACCCGTCCTGCAAAGAAACAGTTCGGATTATATAATTTTAAACTTCACGTTTTATATTAGCATAGAGTTTAGGGGTAAATGGGAGGGTGAGGAGAGAGAATTACATTTTCCTGTAGAGCACGTAAGGTGGGCTGGTACAGACACTCGATCTCATGAAAAGAGCTGCTGAATTTCCTTCCCTCTGAAGCCCAGAAACACCCTCCCTGGCATTTGGAAGATGCTATTCCATGAAGAAGTGATCTTTTAAATACTGTGCTCTCAGAGCCCCATGCAGGCAGGAACGAGGCAAGGGAAATGACAGGGTGAGAAGGATTCCAATTGTAGGAGAAAGAAGAGCATTAGATGAAGCCAACACACTCAGCCATGATTTATGCAATACCCAACTACTAATTCTCAAGCCAACAGCACACTTTCAGGCTATACGCAAACCACCAAATTACCATAAATTAAGCTCGGGCAAAAATAAGGCCATAAAATGGACATTTTACAGTGGCTATTGACTACAATGTTCAGTTTGCATTAAATCTTCTGAAACATTGTTCTTTGTCAACTGAATTAGTAATTGGTGTCTTCTTGGGAGGGAAATACATAATGCTTCAAACTCCATATATATTACTCACCACAATTAAAGTCACTCGCTGTAAGACGCTGCTATCTCTTTGCATCAGACTAATTATTTTGTGCTTTTTTTTTTTTACTAAGATAATGGGACACTGCTGCCAGTGGGCAAATCCTGATCATACATTATGTGGTACTTCCTAGCAATTTTTGATGAAAACTACAGGTAGAGACAGATTATAATGGGAACACCTAATTGAAATTCATCTCAATTTTGCTTCAGTTGGAACACATGCTGCTTGAGCCCTGAAACACATTCAGTTTCATTCAAATGGGATGCAGGTATTGCAGGCAAAAACTAAGTTTAAAAAAAATACATATATTTCAGAGGGTCCTGGAAGAGAGTGGAGAGGACCACAAAGGCTGACCACTTGAGTTTATTAGGTGACTGCTTCCAAGGTAGGAGTAGAGAGTTGAAGTCCTACTAGGGGTTAGTAACCCCAAGTGCACAAGGCCCAAGATGAAGAGTGTTTAATCCTTTAAGAACTTCTCCCAGACTCCACAGTCAGGTCTCCCCACCACTGTGCAGGTCCCCACTGTGTCCTCCTCCCATGTCCTGCCCCTGGCACTGCCTCCTAGGGCAGAAGATGGAGATTTTTCCAGTGAGACATTGAGTAGGAAGCCATCTCCTTCCCCGGCCAAAAAATTTTATACACAAACACACACCAGAACACATACACACACACACATTCTTACATACATACCTTCATACATATGTGCACATACACATACAATAAAGTATGCATACATTTATTATATATATATATGTGTGTGTGTGTGTCTATATGTATATCCTCCTCCTTGGCTGTAAACCAAAACACCCCTCAGTGGCAATGAGACTGATAAAATGCTTAGCAAAGTATCATATAAGTACTCAATAAAATATTACCTAAAATGGAAAATTTCTGAGTTCCTTTTCCCAAATGCCAGACAATGTACTTCTTAAGAGCAATTGATGAAACAGAAACAGACTTGCAGACTCAGTACACAATCTTATGGTTACCGGGGAAAGGAGATGGGAGGGGATAAATTTGGGAGTTTGAGATTAACAAATGTTAACCACTATGTATAAAAATAGATTTTTAGAAGGTTTCTTTTGTATAGCACAGAGAACTGTGTTCAATATCTTGTAATAACCTTAATGGAAAAAAAACATAAAAACGAGTATATGTATGTATATGCAAGCCTGGGACATTGTGCTGCACACCAGAAATTGACACATTATAATTGACTGTGCTTCAGTTAAAAAAAAAAGAGCAATTGATGTATTTATTTATCCATTCATTCATTTAACCAATATTTGATGCACACCAACTAGGTGCCATGTACTAAAACAGATGCCAGAGATGCAGGCGTGAACTTCAAGAAGCATCGTTTTCGTGGGGAAGAGACAAACAGGTACATGTGTCAGGTGGTGATATGTGCTACAAAGAAAAATAACAGGCTGCCATGAAAACAGAATAATGGTGGGCGCCATATATATGGTAACCAGGGAAGGCTTCTCTTGTATTTTAAGAGACCTGAATGAAATGAGAGAGGAAGCCAGGCAGGTAACAGGAGGAAGCGCATTTTGGGCAGAAGGAACGGCATATGCACAGGCTAGGAAGCAGGAGCAGACTGTAGCTGGATTACCACGAGAGAAGGGGCGAGTGAAAGGAGATGAGGTCGGAGAGCGAGCAGAGGGAAAGACAACGTTCAGGCTTGTCAGCGTGGGTAATGGCTTTGGCTTTTACTCTGAGTAAGGCGGGAGCCATTGGAGAGTTTTGAACAGAAGAGCTACATGATCCAACCTTTTATATGGTTTTCTCTCTTTGCTGTGTAGGAAAAAAGATAGAAGGGAGAAGGAAGAGAAGCAGGCAGAGAAATTAGGGGGTGACTCACTAATCCGAGGGAGACATGATGGTGCCTGGAACCAGAGCACTGTAGTGCAAGGGGCGAGAATATATTTTGAAAATCGAGACCATAGGACTTGCTGATAGATTTATGTGGAGCATAAAGATAAAGATGGAATCAAACTTTACTCCAAGATTTCTGCCTGTGCAACCAGAGTAACAGAGTTGCATGTAAAGTGCCTAGGACGCAGTAGGTGCTAAAAGATGTTAGCAATCAGTGTGCATGTTATTCCCTTGATGTGAAACTAGAGACGGGCCCCTTTACCAAGCACAGGTGGCCTAATGAATGGCTGTAATGAAAGACTGTCTTTCAGCTGTTAGGTTTTATCATCAGAGGCGGGGGGGTACTCTAAATGCCAATAATTTCTTCACTGGGGGAGGGAGCTGAAGTCTTAAAACAGAAGCTACAAATAAATCCCCAGGGATTCCACGGACAATTTCTATAAAGTTTCTTTTAGTGCTATATTTTAAGATGTGCTCAAATCTTCACGGGCAACATACTAAAATCAAAATTAATCCAATCCTTCTGATGTGGAGTTATAATTACAAATGACCATTAAAAGTACGTTTTAAATAGAGTGAAAGAAAGGCATAACATAAAACCAAAACAAAGCAACAGGGCTGAATGCAGTCTTTTAGGAGGGGTAGCATTGTGGTTTCTTTAAGGAGCTATGTTTAGAATAGTCGGCATGAATAGTCAGCATATTGGTTACAAAAAGAAATAGCTTTATGGAAAGTGTAACTAGATTCATAGTATAGAATGATACAGCCGTAATTACCAAATAAGAGAGACTACAATATGCTACAGCTATACTGTTAAATTTACGGCTGACCACCAAGCAGACAATTATGATCTTCCAAAATATTCTCCACATAGCCCTTTCCAGAGACGGAATGTGAACTGACTGAACCATGAGCAGGACACAGGAAGATAATTCTAACGATGTCACCCATGCTCTTGTGGTCTCAAATTTATCCCTTTGAGAGTCTGAGATTTGCCAATGTTAGCCACTATATATAAAAATAGATTTTAAAAAGTTTCTTCTGTGTAGCACAGGGAACTATATTCAATATCTTGTAATCACCTTTCATGAAAAAGAATATGAAAACAAATATATGTATATATAAGCATGCCAAGGCATTGTGCTGTACACCAGAAATGGACACATTATAACTGACTATACTTCAAAACAACAATAACAACAACAAGAAGTTTTAGTCTCTGTGTTGAAACTGTTGGGGCAAGTTTACACTGAGAAAAGAAGCATGTCTGCAGAGCAAAACATATCCTCACACTTGCTAACCACAAACTGGCACACAAATGTGTAACTAGAAAAGTGTTAACTACACCAACGTGTGCTAATCTCCATTTGCCCCCTCCAGGTCCACTCTCCAGCCCTCTCCATCCTGTGTCTCAGGAGACTGGTTTTTTAATTGGTTGTATCACCTGCATTCCCTGGCCCCTTGGATTTGGCCAATGGAAAGCACCAGAATGAGATCAAAGGGCAAAAGGAGAAAAAGAGTTTTCTCTCTGCTGGACCCTGGGTTGACCATGGCCATCCATGCCTCTTTTTCAGAAGTGTTCTCTTACACCTGTATTTCTCTCAAGTTGTGACAACTAGGCCCTTCCCTCGCACCTGTTTCCTGGTATTGCTAGCTATGGGTGCCTCACCATCCCTTAAAGTTTCCCTTAAACTTGCCCATACCTTTATAAATGAGCCATTTTTAAAATCTCTTTAATAACCCCTTCGAGTTTACTGTCTGTTTCCTGCTCCCCAGCTGATACACAGTGCTCTCCATGCTTGGTTCATAATCATTTGTAGAGCTTCTTAGAAACATAGATTCCCGGATTCTACCCAAGACCCAGTGAATCAGAACCTCTATGCTTGGAGCTAAAGAATATGTAACTTCAACAAACAACCCAGGTGACTCTGATGCAGCCAACCTGGCAACCATCCCCGGACCAGCATTTGGGAGCCAGCACTCCGCAGATCCTACCATGCCAAACTGAAGCACCTGAAAACAAACAGGATGCTTCCAGAACACAACCCCAGCTACACTTTGCTCTAACGCCAGAGCAACCAGTACCCAGAAAAAGAAGTGGATTCTCCACGGGGATATCCAAAGCTGAGGAAAACAAGCATAAAAACGGTCTGTAGTGATAAGAGATGCTCTTGAGCACATTAAGTCAATGCTCAACTACCCCTTTCACATTTGATTAGATCCTCAATTGAAAATCACTTTTCAACCATTTTGCAGGAAATGAAATCCATTTCCCCCTCCGTCTGGTGCCAAAATTAACAAAGTGGAAAATGCCGACCCGCTTAGACCGGTCCAACTTCAGCTTAGCATGGGCACCAGAGCACCCAGTGCCTTGCAGCCTGGGAGAAATGAGCCTGTTTATTCCTGAAGACCATGAGCCTCTGGTAGGACCAGCGGATAAACAGAATCAAGAGCCCAGCCTGCTACGGTCTCTGAGATCTCCTCTCTGAAGCCGAAGCCGAAGGCATCAGGAGATGGCTAAGCTGACCATCTGTTCTTCTCTCGGATAGTATGTAATTAAGTAATTTATTTATTCAGCACTTGAACCCCCTCCTCTCGCCTCCCATTAGTCAGGGATGATTATGCCAGACCCAGCTGTAGGTAACATATTGCGCACTCAGACAAGGGCTGTGCTACAAAGCACTCTGCTAGCCTCCTGGCTATCGCCACCTCTCAGACCCGACCACAGGAGTGACTGCACAAGGCTTGCTGCTCTGCTGGCGTTGCTTTCTTCCCCAACGATTAGGCGGCACGTTCCTGCTGTGCATCAAACCATTTACTGTGCATATTTAATTCATTTGTTCAAAGATGAATTTACCCACGTTCTCTGATCACTTCCACCAGGCCAGCTTACTGGCTAGGCAGCACCGATGGATTTGTCCCATCTGGCAAATTTTATCTAAATATATAAACAAACACAAATGTACCCAGAGCCTGACACACAGCTACAGACCAACGGGATTGAATCCATAAGCCTCCGGCTAAACTTAGAGCTGAAACTATGATTACATGTAGCATATGTAACATTTTGCATATTACATGTAACATTTTGCATATTTCATGTAACGTTTTACATATTGCATCTGTTACTGTGGCCTGATCAACAACTTTTTCTGATAGTGGCTTTTTAATATTTTAAAGCAGAATCATCACTCCTTACTCTATGTCCCTGCAGTTTCAATGGGACTGACTTGACCCAGGATTGGACTGATGACTTTGGCCAGCCCAGTGAATGCAAATCCTAGAAACTGTTGGAAAAAATGGAGATTATTTCCACCGAGGTCTAAGAAGATAGCAAGGTTGCCTGGGTCATCTAGGTGATTATCTTGCCATCTTAGCATTAGCTTCCTGAAAACAATCAATCGAAAAGAACCAGAACTCAGAGAGGGAGAGACCAAGTCCTAAGCAGACAAGTCGCCATTTGAGCCCCTGAATCCTCCTGATGCTCAGCCTATTCCAAGACTTCTCTGGTATGTGAGCCAATAAATTCTTATCATTGCTTAAGTCACTCACTTATTTTTTAACACTTGCAAACAAAAGAATTTTTATTAATATACTTTCCTCATTTTAAATGCGATAGGTCACTGTAACACCTCAGTAACCATTCAAGCATGGACTGGGATAAATTCACCTGAACTTATTAACCCATTCTTTTTTTTTTTTTTTTTTTGTATAAATTGTACAAATGGAAGTTAGCAAATATAAACCAGGTTCTGCAAAAGGATCTTAAAAACAGTAATTCCAAAACCATAGGTTCTCGAGAATAGGAAAGGAGTAAAGGTCATTAGGGTACAACCCAATGGCTAATGATATTTGTTCCCTAACACTGATGTTACTCAAGGAAGGCTGGAGGGCACTTGCCCAAGATATTGTAGAGAATGTTCTTAGAGCAAAGAAAATAATAGTTTGACATCCACAAAGACTGCTGTGGTAGGCTGACTCCAAAAGATATTTATGCCCTAATCCCGGGAATCCGTAAACGTCACCTTATATGGCAAACAACTTTGTAGCTATGATTACGTTAAGGATCTTGAGATGGTAAGGTTATCCTGGATTATCCAGGTAGGTCCTAAATGCCATCACAAGGTTCCCTATGGGAGGGAGACAGAGGAAGATTTGACTACATACAGAAGGAAGGAAGGTTATGTGACCATGGAGGCAAAGGCATGAGTGATGTAGCCACAGGCTAATGAATGCCAACAGCCACCAAAAGCTGGAAGAGGCCAGGAAGTGATTCTCCCCAGGGCCTCCAGAGGGAGTGCAGCCCTCCTGTCACATTGATCTTGGCGCACTGAAACTGATATCAAACTTCTGGCCTCCAGAACTGTGAGCAAATAAATTTCTGCTGTTTTAAGCCACCGAGTTTGTGGCAATTTGTTACAGCACCCCTGGGAAACGACTACAGGTACTCACAACTCAGTGTTCCATGAGGTTTTGATCCTAGACACCCCTTTATGACCTTGACAAACGGTAGCAGTGAGACCGGTTAACATTTGTTGAGGGCTTACTATGTGCCAAGCACCATTCCAACAACTTTACTTGTATTACCCATGTAACTTTCTCGATGACCTTATAACATAGGTCCCATGACTTTGTCACTTTGCAGACAGGCAAACAGAGGCTTGGGGAGGTTAACTAACTTGCTAAGGTCATAAAGCTAGTAAGCAGGAAAGCCGGGATTTGCACCCAAGCAATCTGGTTCCAGAGTCTGAGAGCATAGAAGATTTTTAGGGCAGTGAAAATACTCTGTGATGACACCATAATGATGGATACATGTCACTTTGCATTTATCCAAACCCGAAGAATATACAACATTAAGAGCGAACCCTAAGGTGAGCGATAGACTTTGGGTGATTATGATGTGTCAGTGTAGGTTCATCAGTTGTAGCTACTGTACCATTTTGGTGGAGGATGTTTGGTGGATAATGGGGGGGGGGTGTGCATCTGTAGGAGTAGGGGTGTATGGTAAACCTTCCATAAACCCCCTGTGCCTTCCTTCCAATTTTTCTGTGAACCTTAAACTCCTCTCTAAAAATTGTTAACAAAAAATTATAGCAAAGGTGACAAGCAGGAGGGAGAAAGAAGGATAGAATATGATGTTATGGCAAAAGTGAAAACAAAATGCAATGAATGTACTGAGGTCCCATGTGATTAGGCAGGTGTTTCTCAGCTGTGTTTTGTATAAACCTTTATGGCACTTTCCCACGTGTTGCCAACTACCTCGCCTACACCAATGCAAACGGCGGGTGAGGGGACTGAGTTAGGGCTTCGCTTATCTGAAGAATCACCAGTCTTCACAGATCTGTTTGCTGCGCATTCAGCCATGTTCTCGACAAAGAGAGACAGCTGCTAAGGACGCTGTTTAAAATGGGACATCACATCCACCCGTGAAACAACATTTGGGAGACTCTGCTTTAGATCTGAGTGTACGTGATGGGGAGAGAGAAAGAGGCCAATTTTTAGAACAATCTTACTTGTCTGGTAGGACTTAACACTTTATCTCAAACACAAATGCGCTAATAAATAAATCTAAAATAACTGATACAAATCTCTCCGCTGGGCCAGTGGGAAATTCCAACCTTTATAAGTTGGGAAGTGCTCAACTAAGCAACCTTTTAGAAAAGAGTGTCTATCTTTTTGAGCTATTTCTGGGGAATTGCATACCAAGAATTCTAGAAACAAAGATACATCCTGATTTTTCTAGGATCTGTTTGCCAGCTTGATACAAGGCGGCTCAGGACAGAGACAGTCAGGGCTCAGAGTGTTTTTAAAATTACATTCACAATTAAAATGTTTTCCAATATGGTGTTTAAACATCAAAATCGAAACAGCTTTTTGAGGAAATCAGAGGGGGAAAAAAAAGCATTCCCTAATTTTTTAGTCCCTATAAAGTATCTAAAGGAATTTATTTTCCCTACCAACACTGCTATCACTTAATAATTTGACAGCCCTTTTCTGAAAAATGTCTTTAGGAGATTTACACCTAGAAGAACTAGGCAAAAAATTTTGATTGACTACAGTAAGCCACAAAGTAGCATATTCTGATTGATTTTAGGCAGGGAAGAAAAACCATATACTAAATGTTTCTGTCTTCTTTTGGGTGGGAAGAGTAATTACTGGTCAGGTCCCAGGGGTTTCAGAAATGGTTAAGTACCCAAACTTCATTTTCTGCTTAAATCTTCAAGTCATTCTTCTGATGATTAATTCAGCTTTGCAAAAAGATACTCTTGTGGCCACATCCTTGTTATAAGAAGTCAATGACAAAATCTTAACTTACTTGATTGAGTTTATTTTTTGACACAACTGTCAAAAGATAGCTAGACTTTTTTTTTTAAAAAAAGAAAAGATTAATTTATATGTAAGAAATCCAGGAAAGATTACCAAAAGGAATTCAAGCATGTTTGGAGTATATCCCTAATTTGCGGGGTGGGGGTGTGCTATTATAGATTGAATGTTTGTGTTTCTTCAAAATTCACATGGGGCAGTCCTAACCTCCAATGTGATGGTATTTGGGGATGGGGCCTTTGGGAGGTAACTGGGGTTAGGTGAGGTCATAAGGGGGTGGACCATCTTGATAGGATTAGTGTTCTTATAAGGAGAGACACCAGAGAGCTAGCCTTCTCTCTCCCCCGCCACACACAGTGCATAAAGAAGGGCCATGAGGTCAGACAGATACAGGCAGTCATCTGGAAGCCTAGAAGAGAGTCCTCACCAGAAACTGATGTTGGCACTTGGGCTTCCAGCTTCTGGAACTGTGAGAAAATAAATTTCAGTTGTTTAAGCTACCAGGTGTACAGTATTTTGTTCTGGCAGGCTGAGCTGACTGATATAGAGGAACCATATCCCAGAAGAAAGTTTCAGTATCATGATCTAACATCCTCCAGCAGACACCTTTTGGGATGTGTCTGCCTCACCCACATCTATACTGCTGAGAAGTGACACCCTCCACCTGCAGGGTTTTAATGGAACTCACCCTCCTGCCTGTAACTGACTGGCCTGCAGGTAGATATACCTGGCAAACCGTGCTGCTCTCAGCCATACAGGAGCCTGAGGGGGGAAAAATAATCAGTAATAGTGATCCTGTCTTTATTTAAAGTTTTGTCTTTTGTTTACATGGAAATTTTGCATGGATTTTTTAAAAATATTGCATTGAGGTATTATTTATCCAGATTATTGATATTTTTAGTCCTTGCATTAAATTTTGCACCTGAGGCTCCACTCACTTCACCTTAGTCCCATCCCTGCTGATTAAGCCAGGTGTCTCCTGAATTTGGGGAATGGTCTAAGAAGCATGGTCAAGGAAACTTAAACTGGCAGCCTCAGGACTCCATTTGGCCTGCAGATTCTGTGTATGTTCAGCTTTGCCATTCATACTGTTGAATTTGGATCCTTTTAAGGAAGAAGTGCACACTGCTTATTGCCACTGTCCCATTACTGCCTAGTAACTGAAGTGTGGCCCAGCTCCTCAAGGCCTTTGGGCCTGCCTCAGCCTAGTGGCTGGGACTGGTCCCTGAGATTGAGAACCCATGAGGCCACCGTATCTTGTATCTACACATGCAGAAAGGTGCAAAAAAGCCCAACTGCAGAAAGGAAAACAAAGCAGATGTGCAGAGAGGAGCAAAGAAGAGACCTCTAAGAGACATAAGAGTGTCAGCTTGACTGTGCTGACATTGAACTTCTGTTCTTGTCACCCACGGGCAGCTCAAACTCTACCTTTGATCTGAATGAAACACCCCACATCCCTTACCACTAACCACCCCTCGCTCTCTCCTGCCTCCCTGGGCTAGGGCTTCTGATACGAGGAAACTAATAATCCTCACCAAGTATCCTGGGTTTTTTTGTTTGTTTGTTTGTTTTATTTATTAAAATACAGTCAGTTACAATGTGTCAATTTCTGGTGTACAGCATAACTTTTCAGTCATATATATACGTATATATATTTGTTTTCATATTCTTTTTCATTATAGGTTACTATAAGATATTAAATATAGTTCCCTGTGCTATATAGAAGAAACTTGTCCTTTTATTCGTTTTATATGTAGTAGTTAATATTAGCAATTCTCAAACTCCCAATTTATCCCTTCCAACTCCCTTCTCCCCAGTATAAAGAAACTGAGGTATATTTATACAATGGAATACTACTCGGCCATAAAAAAGAACAAAATAATGCCATTTGCTGCAACATGGGTGGATCTGGAGATCGTCATTCTAAGTGAAGTAAGCCAGAAAGAGAAAGAAAAATACCATATGATATCACTGATATGTGGAATCTAAAAAAAAAGAAGGAACGAAATTAAAAAGAAGACACTAATGAACTTACCTACAAAACGGAAACACACTTAAAGACATAGTACCCAAGACTCCTGTTGAGGAAAAACCATCATCCTTTCTTACCTTCTATTTACTGTAAAATGAGCAGACAAGCAATTCGCCAAGTATGTTCTGTCCTGCACGGAGTCCCCGACCAGTAAAAACAGCTGCCATTTGAAAGGAGGAGTGATCTTCACTCCACAGTCTTTGCTGTGTGGTTGACAACCCCACGTGCACCCCGGACACAGTTAACCCTGAAAGACCAGCGAGCACTGGGAGGCTGGATGGGGTCGCCCTCCAGGAGCCATAAAGAACACTGCCCAGGCCCCAGCTATGATTTACTGTTCTTATAACGATTCATAATCAATTTTAATCAGGAAACAACATACCCATTTAAATAAAATGAAACTAAAAGCACCAGGAAGTAAACCAAAGTTTGATTCCAAGCAACACTGAAGACTTCAGTCTCTGCAAAGAAAATCTAATTCTGCCAAAATTCAGTACGTTTTACATTTAAATTTGCTCTGATTTATGACAGAATCTCCTGGGTACCAACGGTCTATAAAAAAAAACCCATTAACTCTGTGGAGGCAATTGTTAGTTTTTATAATAAAAAATGTATACTGCTCATGACATTATTGCTTAGGAAATTAGGGAACACAGCTTCTAACACCCTGTGCGTGGAATACTGCAGCAAACCACTTAACTTGCAATAATAGAGTATTGACTAGGTACAGTGATCCGTGAGACACAGTCACAGTCAGATTAAACTACCATCACACTGTGCTTGATGGTGCCTCGCTTACAATACATTCATTCCACCTCAGCCACAGAATTCCAAACAGATCAGCTAGGAACAGGCCTCAGAGGCTCTTCCTGTACAGTGTTTATTATTTTCCTGGTTTCACTTTGTTTTCAAAAACTTAAAATACTGACTTCCTTCTTCCTCCTTAGGACGTTGAAATACTGTTAAGCCCATGATTCAAACAATATCTGAATTACAAGAAGGTGTTTCTGAGGCTGATTTCAAATTTACCAAAGAGAATCGCCATCCAAAATGTCAGGTTATCATCTGCAGGTCTTGAAGGCATGACAGAGTAAATTTAAGAGCTTTAAAATGCCCTTTAATGAGCCACGCGAGTCCAATAGCATCAAAACATACAAGTGTACGTGTTCTTTCTAAATGCAGGATGTGACTGGAACCCCTCCCTTCTCCTTCTCCCTCTCTTTCCCCCTCTTCCCATCTCCTTTTTTCCCTTCTCCCCTTTTCTCTTCTTCACACACACACACACACACACACACACATACACACACATCACACATACACTCAGACTTTTCATTGTTACCTAGTTAATCTGCAAAACCAAGCCAGCATATTACACAGTGACCAGATATCTTCTGGTCCCTGTCATTACTCTTTAATGGACACTGGAACATTTAGTCTGAAGCCTTTTCTTAGCATCCCAATGCTGAAACCTATTGCATTGTGGACAGATCCTAGGCATCTATGCCAGTTAAGCCTACCCTTTCCAGACACCACCCTGGAAAATGTATCCATGCTATAGGTCAAAGGAGGAGAAGCCTCAGTGGGTATAACTTGGGAAACATAACATAAAAAAAAAAAAAACCAAAACTGGTGTGCCCCCTAAACACTCCTCCTGTTTTACCATAATTGGTATTACTCCTTTGACTTCAGGCATTACTTAAATGCAATGATTATAATAATGTGAATCTTCTGAACATATTGTCGGGGACAACTCTTCACAGGTTTCTCACACTCTGCAAGTTTCCTGAGCAGAGGCATTGGCAGTTTTTTCCTAGACTAGCCTGTCAAGGATACTTGAATAGCAAACAGCCTTGGGAGATAGAGATAGTATCTCCCTCTGGGACAGACAACAGATTGGTTTCCCAATCAATGTAGGAAAGATGATGTCTCCCTCTGAGGCAAAGGTTGGTCATGTTTACCAGCAGCCCCTTTAAAAAGCTGGACCTCCCTAAGCTTGGGGTTCCTCAGCTGTGACACAATCCCATTACATGCACAGCACTACTACTAGACTGCTTCTCCATCATCCCATGGTACTTGGGGGACAAGGGGAACCAATGACATCAGGATGCTCATGCTGCCTGGGGAGCTGTGAATAATCAAGTCTGTTGTTTCTACCCAGGAGTTTTATGCCTTCATCCAACAACCGTGGAACTGTCATAAGCTGACTTGTTAGTTTACAAGTAGGTTAAAATTTCAAACCATCACAGTTCTGGACACTCACCAGGCTTAAAAAAATTAACATGTAACTTGAAAATAACCAACTCTTTCCTCCCAGGAATAACAAATTGACTCCTGAATTTCAATGGTTCTAAGAGATGCTTAAAATATTCCTCAGCTATTTGTCATTCCCAAGGGAATGTGTCACACATGCCCGTGAACCAATACATCCACTCGAGCCCCCACACAGAACTGCCAGGTTTTCCCTCTCCTGCGCCAACTGCCTTCATAGGTATCGTGAGCTCCCCTCCAGCAACTGCTGACCACATCCACCCTATGAGAGCCAGTGTCCATGCAAAAGCATGGTCTCCAGAGCATCCTCCATGACTCCAATTCCAAAGGTACAAAACAGTGCTTGGTGACTTCCCTCTATCCCATTCTGTGCCATGCTCTGTCATCTCAGTTCTGAAACACCACTGCATGGGCAACAGAATCCCTAAAGATGCTCATAAGAAAAAAAAATTATAGCAACGTCTGACCATTGCCCCATTAACCAATGAACTCAAACCCATCCCACTTATAAGGCAAGAAAGACAAAACCACACCCTCATCGTTTTTGTCCCTCCTCCTCTTTGTAAACTTTATTGCAGTCCAACTCCTCCCTCCAATTCAAACTAACCCAATGTTCTTATATCAAAAATACAGATGGATTCTGGGCAAACATCTTAAAACTCCATTCCATCCTGTTAATAGTACTATTAACGAGTAAATAAACCTAATTACCTCCCCCTCTAAGGAAAACAACAAAAACAACAAAAAAATTTAAAGAATTGGTAAAAAAAAATATATATATGTGTATATGTATATATACACATATATATATATATAGAAAGGAAAAATATGAGTAAATGGCCTAGACTTTAAAGATATATTGGAAGTGTACACCTAAGCACTGAACAAGTTTCTGGCAGTAAGGACAAGATTATCAAAGTCATCTTCAGCTTTGAGCACCTCTAGCCAGTGCAACACTTCTTTGCACATGTACCCCAGGCTTTGAAACTTGTCCTTCTGTTATTTAGGTGATGGTGCTCATTTGTATGTTCAAGTATGCTAATTGGTAATTATGAAAAGCAGTACCTGTGAAACATGGGTGGACTAAAGTAATTGCTCAATACGAAGCTAACAAGAAACTGAATTTTGCTATCTTTCACTTTTCTGTCTTCATCCTCCAAAAAAAGAAGAAAATGTAGGCTTGCTAGGGAACAAAGAAAGCGTCTGGATCAGAATGCCTCCCAAATTTCATATCCAATCCTGCCATCCAAACAAGGATTTAGAAGTGCTTTTCCTAAACCAATAATTGAGTGGTTCCTGCCAATTTCTCCCAGAATTTGGCTTTTCTTAATAGGCCATTCCACTGCCTTTTCCCCTTTTGTTCTTTGTCATGAAAATAAGAGAAACTGGATGAATTGTACACAATCACCAGGGATATCATGGGGGGTAAAAAGGTGTGTGATGAACTGTTTATTAAAAAAAAAAAAGATTTTTGAAGTCGTGGGGTTTTCTGAGAAAAATCCACAAATAAAAAAATACCATCTAGAAAGCTGACAGTTTTATAAATTGGCCCATAAAACAATAATGCTCAAATTTTTTACTAGCCTAGAAATTATTTACTTTTGACAGAAATGACCCAAGTATCAAGGACTATATTTCTATGAGGAAAGTGATAAATACTAAAACATAGCCAGGACCAATTTTTGCCCCCCAAAACAAAAGAACTAAGTTACTTACAGAGAAGAATGAACTGACATTTAACACAACTCAACAGTGATTTCCTTCCCAGAGGTTCCTCAGGAAGGCTGTACCACCACCCAAAACTCTGCATCTTTCCACTGCTATGGCCCATTTCCCTAAGTCCAAGTGTGGTCTTAGTCTGATCACTGAAACAACATTCAGGCCATGTATGGTTTGAGAAGTTCTCTTAATAAGAGAATTTCCATCTGAATCTTGATCCTGAAAGAGAAGTTTGAGAAAATGTCTTAACCTTGTGAAACAGATTCTCCCGAGGCTGAATCTATTCCTTGTGAGTTAGTTAAATTACTACGGAAATGCTGGGTGTTCTGCAGGATGGTGTATCATGAGGTCCACAGCACAAGTTTGGTGGGAGCTGGTCTTAGGTTCAAATCCCAGATCTGCCATTTTTGCCCAGGTGGCCTTAGGAAAGTTACATAAAATTTCTTCAGCCCGGGTTCTGCTTCTCTAAGAGAGAGAGCTAATACTACTACTCAACCCAACATGTTCTCCATGGGAAAAAAAAAAAAAAAACCTTGATGATCAACCTTAATACAGGAACTAGACTTTATATATAGCAGAACTGTCACAGATCTCAAACAACTTCAGCACCAGGAGAAAGAACAGCACCACTATGGAAAAACAATGACTTTGATTGCCGTGAGGTACAAAAATCCCTGCAGAAGACGAGGGGTGTGAAGAAGAAAACAATTAGTCACACCTTCTCCTTCTGGAGCTACTGTCCAACCTCTAGAAGCTGGTCAGGCTCCACCTGTGAACAGGAGCTGACCGGTGACGGGCGACGATGCTCAGAACAGCAGGTGTACATCATGGAATCAGCACTGGCTGAGAAACCCAAAAAGCTCACCCTGGCTTTGCCACGGATTGGCTCTCCCTGGGGCATTCACTTAACCTCTCTGAGACCCCAAACTCACAGTCATAAAATGAGAGATTTGAATGGCGTAGGTTTTAGAAGGTCCACTGGAGCTAATGAAATACGTTCTAACTTTCCATGATTCGACTAAACCAAACACACATGATCGACGAAAGATTTCAAGTCAAGTTACCTTTCTCCTGGAGAAATCAACCTTGCATTATAGGGAACTCATGCGTTGTCTGGCAGTGAACGTCCTGATCCACCGGGCTGGGCATCCAGGTGACCCACGTTTCTGTATAAATGCTTCTGCTGGTGCCAAGGGCTGCATGCAGCCTGGAACTAGAAAGAAAGAGATTAAACTGAAGGCACAAACACCTGCCTCAAAGCCTGTAGGGAGCTCTAACCATTCTGATGGGCCGTTTGTGGTAATTGTCCTGTCTTATCCAATAAACGGGCTATTCAAGCACTGAGAGGTTGATGCCTCCTGTCAGTTGACCGTGATTCCAATCACCTCCATCGCACATATATGTTTTATTTGCATCGCACCTGTATCTCTACAGACCAAGAGAGACCAATTAAACTATGATTAGCACATATGCCACAAACGTCTGTTCTTGATGAAATTAAAGAACTGTGTCAGGGAAGGCCAGATGACCACTTAGGTGTGGGAAGGCAGTACCAGTGACACTGAGAATATGACGTGCAGAAATGGGCCTAAAAGAAATAGGTTTTCTCAGCTGCATTTTCTGTTGCTATTGACGGACAGCTTTTGATAGCACATGTTCAGATAAAGGAGAGCATTCCATTTTAAACACTTGCTAGTAAATAAAGTGGCAGAGGAATAGGATCGTGTGGCTTGACTTAAATAAGTACATCACTTGCCAGGGCATCTGGACATGAGCATCTGGATACAACATCATCTGGGCTGTTGAAACGTAAAACGCAAATACAGACAAGGTCATTCCTGTGACTGATACATCATCCCACCTTGCCTCCCTGCCTGTATGAGTTAGGACAGCACCAGCTGCTCTTAAAAATAAAACTGTTAGCATCCGGTGAAAGTGTTCCTGGTGAACGGGCCACTCTCCTCCACATGGGGATTTAGAGAACGAGAATCCTTGTCTTGTGACCATCAATTCCAATGTCCCTGGAGTGTCCTGTACCCAGATGACAGACAAGGGAAAGGAGGGTAAAGGGATATTGGTTTCTTAAAATGTTGGCCCAGGAAATAATACCTCTGCTCCTTTGCAAGAGCCACCACATGGATGCAAGGAGGACCAGGAAATGTAGTCTCTTGCTGGACAATTTCCTCCCAAGGTTTGATCCCACGCAAGGGAAGGCACAGCATTGAAGTTTGGTGGACAGCTAGCTAGTCTCCTCTACAATCACATAATCTCATATATAGAAATGTATCTACTTGGGAGCTGGTTTTACATCCAATTATTTTCACTTGAACTTATCACTGACTTGAAGTGTTCCATCACATCTTCCTGCTTCCCTAGAGTCAGTAATTTCATGTGGCTATTGTGTGGAATGTTTTTTCAAGATATTGGAGGATATCCAACCAGCCAATAAAGATGCCTCATACATGTACCATTAAGAGCAGGAACAGTATACAACTGTCTTCCTTGTGATGAAAGAGAAACTCCTGATTTGTCTTCACTTTTGTGGTCAACTCTGCTCTCAAGCTCTCCCCAACCCCCACCCTAGTATGGTGACAGGCTGGCTTTCGTGTCTTAACTCTGCCTCAGGAACCTGGATCACGATGTGAGCCCCAAACCAGCTCTGCCACGAGCATCAAGATTAGATTCTTGTTCAGGCCAAAATCAGGATCAGAACTCATGGCTCTGTTAACTGCGGAAGGGGAATACAGATGACTGTCAGAGACTGCAGTCAAATATGGTCGTCGGATGACATAAGTAAGAAGGAAAGAGGTATTTTAAGAATGGCTTATTCAGCATATCAGTTAAAGTCTCAAAGTCTGCTTGGCTTACATTTCTTAATTGAATTCTACATTTTATACCACTTTTAGGACTGATGGAGAGTCCACGGATGGCTGGACTCTACTGTAAAAAAAAATGATCACTGACTCATAAATAAAAAAAAAAACTAAAACAAAAACAAAACAACTTGTCATTTATAAGAGCACTGAAGGAAGCAGGAGACTGTTCACCAGCTAAGGGGTAGGACTACTCCCCAGTTTCTTAACACATTCAAATGATGGTGTCCCTTTTGTCCCTGAGGATAGCTAAGATCCCCACCAAGATGTAGCTTATGGGCAGCAGGCAGAAGCAGCTTATGTCTCTCAAGAAGGGAAGATGAGACCATGTGGCATTCAGCAGAGGAGGAAAAGGCCGATATTGTAATCATGAGCTAGTAAACTTAAAAAAAAAATCTATTTAGAAGGAGTTCTGACAGCGTTCATTTTGATGAGATCAAAATAAACACATAAAGCACAGAATCTATGAACTGCAACTTATGTCCAGGGTAGTAAATCATTAAGGATCTCTGAGCTTAGATTTCTAACTTCTAAAATGCATGGTGTGAAGTTCTGTTGATTATAGAGAGTCTGATTTTCTAGTCAGCATCCACCAAAAGCAGCAACAGAAAATGCCTCTGTAGCACAGTTCTGCTGACTTATGATCCCTGCTTTTCCGACTCTCATCTGCTTCTAGGCACAGCTGTTTCCAAATGGAACAGCACTTTATGCAAACAGTGCCAGCCCGGCCTTGGAGCAAGAAAGCCCAGAAAAGAGGAGTTGGGGGAAATCAGTCTTTTACAGTTGGAGCCAAGGACTGGGGCCGTCACCTGCAATTTCAGATACCCATGATGTTACACGACTTGCTTGTTGCTGAAATGCATGCCCGGAGCAGATCTGAGATGTTACAGCCACCCAGTTCTCTGGGTCCTTGAAAACGTCCATAAGCCTGCCAAGAAGAAGAGCACATCGAAGGATAATGAAGAAGGTTGTAGCACGCACACTGCCTCTTCTATCTTTGCTCAACATCAAGAGAAAACTGCACCCAAGTTGATCATTACAGTATTAAGAATCCATGTGAGGTTTTGTTTGTTTGTTTGTTTTCCTATAGAGTTCAACAGTAGACTTTCTATTTAAAAACAAAAACAACAGCAACAAAAAACAAACACAATAAGTCCACTCTGTAGGATACCTGGAAGAGAGTAGAATTTCAGAGTCAACAAGATACGTATCATCAACAAGAACAGGATCTTCAAGAAATTAAGAGAAACAGACCCTCTAAAGAACAACAGTCCCCTTGGGATCCAACAGAATGTTTCACAGAAGTCAACCTCCTCCACTCGGCCCCTGGCTGATAGCTACCAACTGCTACAAGTCTACCTCTTCCAGGATTTTCCAAGGCTAGGATTTGATCCATAAGGGAAAGTATAAATTGCAGTGTTGAAGAGTAAAGACTTTGGTTTAAGTCCTTCCTTATTTATATCATGGCTTCACCACTTCCTGAATGACTGTCAGTAGGCTACCTAAATTCTATTAAGGCTAATTCACACATGGGAGAAGAAGAGCTAAAGATAACATATTTATGAAGTTAACAGTAGTTATCTCTGGATAAAGGGAATAAGTATGCAATTATTTAATTTATCTCCATTCTCTAAAAATTTTTACAATTGAGCCCATATTCCTTTTGTAAGAAGAGAAACAAACATGTTACATAATAACAAATTGAACTAAAGAAACTGGAACTTAAAGAAGTAGTAGTTTTAACAGACCAATGCATGATAAATCCAAGCAACAGTGAGACCCCCAACTTTGTCCCTCTAAATACTGTACAAATGCCAAGAGTCAATTTGAAATTCAGTTGATGCGCTTAACTCTAAATAAAGGGAAACAAAAACCACAGCACAGTGTAACAAATAAAAATACAAAATACCTCCCCCCATCTCCCCCTTGGTCACTTGATTCCACTCCTCCAGGCCTTCGCTGGCATGGCAACTGGCTCCCTGGACAGTCCACGATGCCTCCTGTACCAGACTCTGTGCCATTATCCAGATATATACCTCCCAGGATTACCACAAAACTGTCCTTCCAAAAGATTTCAGCAAAATGAAACATTCTGTTGGAATGCTTTTTAAACAAGTTATTGAAACAGAGAAAGGACATTGCTTTCACAGTTTTAGCCTGTTCCAAGAACCCTGTTGAGATTTCTGGCCCGTCTTCCAAAGCCCTGCCACAAAACTCAACTGATGGAGCCAGTCCCACTTCATGATGGCTGACTGAGTCCAGGGGGTCTGTCAGCCAACCTGATCATTAAGGAACTTCTGGACGATAAAAAAGCACATCACGTGATTGACAGTGAACTCCCAAAGAACTGAAAAACCTGTAAGCCCAGGCAGACAAAAGAGAAGACCGACCAAAAAAAAACAGAGTAATTCCCCAAAGAAGAGAGTCAGGTACAAGCGGGAAAGCCCTGGCAGAGACAACAAGTCTTGTGCTTGTCCGTGAGGAAATTAAAGTGCTAGAGAAAATGGTTGCATTGGTCCCTGCTTCCAAATCGTCTTCAGTGTATGTTGAATGAAAGCCTCAAATATATCCCTCTAAATAAAGTGGAAGATATGCTCCCCAAAACAGCTCATGGGAGCACTGGAGCACTGACTGCATTGCATGAAACTCCTAACATCCAAAGTCAAGCCACTCATACTGTTAAAGAAAAAGGCTGCACAGCCCGATGTCACTCTCCCCTTCTGTCCTGCACAGCTGTAGAGCCACGGATCCTGTAATCATAACTGAATTATCTACCAGAAGAGCTATTTTCAGTTGCGCTGAGGAAATCCATTCCAACTACTAGTACCTATCAATCTGGACTCCAAACTATAAATATAAGAAAGAATGCCAAAATAATAAAACTTAGAAGGAAAACTGGACAAGGGACAGAGATAATAGGCTGAAAGGTAAATCAACCGATTCCTTAAAGGGGCTGATAAACAATAGTGCATAGAAATTTACATCTATAATAACTATCTTTAAGAGATTGGATAGGACTTACAGCTATAAAACAGACCTGTGAAAGTGATCGTTGGTCAGCAAATTAAAAATATGACTGCCAAGAGTTTTTTTTTTAATTAAATAAATCAATCAAATAGCAAAATGGACATGAACTAAAACTGAGTTAACAGGTTGAAAATCTATTAAATGGACCATAACATAAAAATTATAAGAGAAGTAGCAAGAGTCATGATAGATCTTAGCTCTTTCAAGATCTGCGAAAGCAAGTGTCAGTCTGCCATGAGTTCTAAAAGAGAAGAATGAAAAACACAGAGAGGGAATATAAGGAAAGAAATCAACTTTCCTAGACTTAAAGAAATGTCCACAGGACATGGCCCACTGTGGAAAAGATAGCTGGTTGCCTGGCAACATCCATTCTCCTTTTCTTGTTTTAATAAACCCCCTGAGAATTTTAGCTGATCACAGAGGACCAAGCTAAATAGTTTCTCATCTTCTCTTACAAATTGGTCATATGACACAATTCTAACCAATAAGATGTGGGTTGAAGTGAGATGTGAAATGGTGGGCCATTCTCTTAAAGAAGAGTGCCTTCCACTTTCCCTCTCCTCCACCCACTGGCTGGAATACAGATGTAATGGAACAGACATTATAGACCAAAGATCAGCAAAAACAGCCATGCCCATGTCGTCACTTCTTTTCAGTGGCTACTTTTGCACCACAATGGCAGAACTGAATAGTTGCAACAGAGGCCTTAGGGTTCATAAAGTCTAAAATATTTACTGCCTGTCTAGTTACAGAAAAAAATTTGCCATCCCCTGATTAAAATTTTAAAGACTGAAAGCATATGTGTTAGTGATGATATGAAGCAAATGGAATACTTGGGCATTGCCTGTTATAGAGTGTAAAGTATTCCAAGTATTTACTAAAACTGTTCGGATTACAGTTTTAATAAAGTAAAAAAATGTAGCTACCCTGTTACCCAGCAATTCCACATCTATCTATCTATCTATCTATCTATCTATCTATCTATCTATCTATATGTGTGTGTGTGTATATATATATATTCCCAAGATAAATAAGTATATGTGTGCACAAGTGTGTATATACCAACCAAAAGCAGTTCAACAAGACTACTCAGAGCTGCTCAACATCACTAATTATTAGAGAAACCCAAATAAAACCACAATGAAGTATCATCTCACACCAGTCAGAATAGCTACCATCAAAAGGTCTACAAATAATACATGCTAGAGAGTGTGTGAAGAAAAGGGAACCCTCCTACACTGTTGGTAGGAATGTAAATTGGTGCAGTCACTATGGAAAATAGTGTAGAGGTTCCTTTAAAAAATGAAAAATAGAGTTACCATATGATCCACCAATCTGACTATTGGGCATATATCCAGAAAAGAGAAAAACTCTAGTTCAAAAAGATACATGTACCCCAATGTTCATAGCAGCACAATTTATAATAGCCAAGACATAGAAGAAACCTAAATGTCCATCAACAGATGAATAAATAAAGAAGATGTGGTATATATACATACATAATGGAATATTACTCAGCCATAAAAAAGAATAAAATAATGCCATTTGCAGCAACATGGAAGGACCTAGAGATTATTGTATTAAGTAAAGTAAGTCAAACAGAGAAAGACAAACACCATATGATACCACTTATATGTGAAATCTAAAAAGGTGATACAAATGAACTTATTTACAAAACAGAAATAGACTCACAGACATAGAAAACAAACATATGGTTATTAAAGGAGAGGCGGGGGGGAATGAGAAATTTGGGATTAACAGATACAAACTACTATACATAAAATAGACAACAGAGGCCTACTGTTATAGCACAAGGAACTATATTTACTATCTTGTAATAATCTATAATGGAAAAGAACCTAAAAAAAGAATATATACATGTATGTGTATAACTGAATCACTTTGCTATATGCTAAAAAGTAACACAATTTTGTAAATCAACTATACTTCTGTTTAAAAAAGAAAAGAATAGCATGATCAGGATAGAATTCAAGACGAGGACTGCACTCACCCATGTAGCATTTTGAGGGGTTGATTTGGGCTTGACTATTGGAGGGGGGTCAGCAAAGAGAGAAGCCCAAGAATGAATTCTAGACTTCTGGCCTTCAACTGGACATTAGCACCACCAGTACAGAGACAGCAGGTCCTATTTATTTTTTTTAAAGCTAAAAAGAAAAGCTACCATGTATCCCAAAAAGAAAAAAAAAATGTAACAGGTTAGAATAAGAGATAAGGTCTTCTAATTCACGAATGGAAATACATCAACTGCAGCAACACTCAATAAATATTACAATATTTGGTAAAAAGAATAAAACACTAGAAATACACATAGGCTGAGTCCATTCAAATAAAATTCAAAACCAGGCAGATTTAAAGTATGTGTGTTAGGAACGCCTGCTCCCATGGTAAAGCGATGTAGGAAACAAGGAAGTGAATCTAAGTTAGGAGAGTGATTACGTGAGGCAATAACAGAAGGGGTTGTGACAAGGAAGTGGTGGGGGAGATGGACTTTTGGCTGCTGGTGTTATTTCTTGATCTACATGGTGATTGTACTTATGTTCACATTATTACCGTGTTATAACGCACATTTGTTCTAAGCACTTCTCAATGAATCCTTTATTTCACATATGAAGAGGCTTAAAATGAATAACAAGTTCCTTTCACTATTATACGTGTGGTATCACTTCATATATAGGTATGATATTAAATACAATATATATGTTATATATATACACGTATGTATGTGTATGTATGAACCAGAGAAGATGCCTTTTATTATATTTTATTTTATTCAAATACCCATAAAGCCCTTTTTTTTCTTTTTAGGGAGGAGGTAATTACGTTTTTTTTTTTTTTATTGGAAGTACTGGGGATCGAACCCAGGACCTTGTGCATGCTGAGCAGGCACTCTACCACTCAACACTCGCCCATAAAATCTTTTTTAAAAGTCCATCATCTACTCATCCAGGGATAACTTCATCATTGCTGCAGATCAGCGATGGCTGTGAGTTTCCCATGCTTTCGTTTTCCAGGTTGGGGTTTGTGTGTGTGTGATTATACTGTCATTAGCTATTGGGTGTATAATAGAGGGAAGAAAGATAACTCAGCTTCCAGTTCCTATGCTGCAAGGCAAAAGAATCACATTCACCCAGGCTACATGTAGGACAGTACATTACACAGAAAGCCTAGAATCTGACCTGGAGGCAGTAACTAAAAGGGACTCTGGACCGCCCTTCTTAGGGAACAGTCTGAGAAGAAAAGGTGTAGCAGGCTACATACCTGGTAGCCAGAAGAACAGATGAGGGCATAGATGGCTAGCAGGTCACCAAAACCCTGTGTTGCACTTCTCCCATAGAGTGGAGTTGTCCCAGAGAGGCGGCTGGGGAGCAGCCAGGGACTACATTTCCCAGTTGCCCTTGCCATTAGAGGCAGTCATGTGACCAAGTTCTAGCCAATAGGATGTGAACAGAATTGAGGGTCCTAACTTCCAGTCCTGACAGATAAAGACCTCCAACACAGCACACCACCCAAATTCTTATCACCTTTCAGCTGGCTTGAATGGAGGTGATCCCTCAGAGTGACCTTCAAAACTACTTGTTGAAGACAGAAAAATTCTCCATCACCTCCTCTAGTCTTTTCACCCAAAAAAGTGCTGATGATCGAGCAAGGAAGAAACATCTATGGTATCTGAGCCATCAGTCACTGTGGGTCTCTGGATTAGAACCATTAGCCCGCACTAATGTAAGGAACAATAATAGTGCCTACCCCACAGTGTGGTTGTGGGGATTAAATGAACTCGCGGGGGAAAAAAAAACTTAGCACAGTGCCTCACACATCAGACGTGCTGAGTGTGTGTTCGCTTAGTAAGTACCCAGGAAATTACTACAAGGACCTTAGAGTCTTCAAAATGATTTAAGTTTCAAGAGATGAGCTCTTGAAAATAAAGGAAAGTGATTGATGGCCATCTACTCAGTCCATTTCTTCCGGTTAATCACTCCTTCCTCCAAAGAATCCTCCAAGCTTGGTTATATGAGTAACACAGTAGGCAACGGAAGCACATTTGAGCAATAAAGCTGCGAAACCAGCTCAATATGCTAACCATCAGGGACAATGATGGACCAGCTGGAGTCTGTGATGAGCCCCTAAGATCAGTGAACAGGAAGGAGGAAATTATATGTAAATATGGGTATAAAGGTAAAGTTTCTCCCTGTTTTATTTTTTTCCCTTTCTGCTTGCCAGCAAGCACGTGTGTGTGCACACAGGCACACACGCACACGCACACACACACACTGACACACAGATAGATTGCTGCACCGCAAAGAGTATTGGTGATTTTATTGATGAGCCTCTCAAATCATCACTAAGACAAAATAAGCTGTTCATTTCACAGCTGGAGTCAAATGGAGTGATGACAGTTGTCTCGCCCTTCTCTGATGATAAATGAGCCTTCCCCTCCTTACGCGGGTCCTTGACCCAAATTCAGTTATTCCAGTGACCCAGGCAGACCTCCGGGACGAGAAAAAGGCACCCTCACAAATGCCTAATGAAGCTTGTCTCAACAATTACTATTGTACTCTGTCACTCTAACTATAATTGATTTGCTAAGGTAGCTTTTTTTTATATATATATAATCAGCCTAGCAGACAAAAATACCTAAAATAAATTAAACATATCCCTTTCTCTCTCACCCACACTTCACC
Organism: Camelus dromedarius; assembly: GCF_036321535.1. Classification (NCBI taxonomy): domain Eukaryota; kingdom Metazoa; phylum Chordata; class Mammalia; order Artiodactyla; family Camelidae; genus Camelus; species Camelus dromedarius. Next base: position 13,377,594 of record NC_087462.1, on the reverse strand, counting down.
AGCCTGACTAACCCATGTTTATTTTAAACCTTCTCTGAAACTTCACATTCTTCTTTTTTATCTTGGAGGTAGGCATAAGAAGTTCTTTGGTAAAAGAATGTTCAAATCATGCACAGGGAACTTTTCATCCCTTCATTTGTACCTCACTGAGGTACAAATTTCAATCAGCGAGAGTGACTCCTTAGAATCCTCCGAAAATGGTTTGGAAGCCACATCAGAGCCTAGCAGGAAAAAATGCCACGGCCGAATGGCAATGTCTACACTGGCGGGGGCTGGTGGCATGTTAGAATCTATTCCATGTATTTATCCTCTCTGAGAGTCAAGATAGAATGATACACAGAAAATTCTAGAAAGCAAGAGATCTAACCTATTTTGGAGATTCAGCTATAGATACAGATATAGACATAGATGTTTAGAATCTCAGTCCTTCAAAGAAGATGGCACGACCTCATTTCAAAGCACGTTCCCTGAAATGGCTTGCACTTGTTGGCTGTTTCCTACAACCACCTACTTTATACTCCTTGTGTTGTGAAACACAGGGAGAGAAAATTAAACAGCTTACTTGGGGAGTGTTGGAAATGTTAGCTATCTTGATTATGGTTTATGGTGGGTGTGTACATCTATCAAAATTCATCAAAGTGCACATCTGAAATATGTGTAGTTTACAGTACAGGAACCATACCACAATAAAGGTGTTAAAAAAAACTAAACAGCTTACTCAGGGAAAAAGAGAAAAGGGGGCTCTTAGAAGTAAGGTCCTGAGGCTTCTATGTTCCTTTCACAGAACCAAACTCCCCAAGAGGTGCCCCAGTCCGAGACCCTCCTGGAAGCCGCGTGCTTTGTGGCGACCTGGATGTCTTTGTTCAGCGGTGGAAGGGTGCGTGTTAACAGCCTGTCGGAACAAGACTCCGTTCTTGCCAGCACACAGCATCGCAGAAGGACTCCCAGCTACCCAGAGTCTGCAGAGTCCCGTTTAGCAGCATCTTTGTGAGGCGTGAAAGCCTGACACGGGATTAAAGTGGAGGAGCCAGCCCTGGGGAGGAAGGGCTTCTTCCCTTTCAAGTTTCTGAACTTTTCCAGGGCTGTGGAGGTCCAAACCACAGAACCAAGGAAACGCAAAAGGAAAGGAACAAAAAGAAGCTACAAATCAAACGCACCCTCTCCGCGGCACGGCCCTGCTGTTCTGCTTTCATTCCGCACCAGCGTCATCTGAATGGATCGCACGCAGCCCCTCAGCCTCCTCGTACAAAGTCCACGCGGGGTGTTGAGGTGTGTGGGCGACTTGCCGTGGAGCGGGCGGGCTGCTGGCTGTATTCTCCAGTCCCTTTCAGTCTCCCTCTATGCTTTTTCTCTTTGTGGGGGCTGGGGGCTGCGGGGTTTCCTTTGTCCTGTAATTACTCTGCTCCTTTGGGATCTTCAGGAACACCATAGGGACACCCAACTCATCCCGCACGCAGATGACCATGCTCTCCCTGAGAGCTGTCCCCGAGCTGAGACTTCGCCTTGCCCACCCACCACACGTGCCCTTTTCTTCTTTCCTCTGCATCCCACTCTGCGGCTAATTTCTTTAAAGGTATTTGCATCAGTCAAAGCTCTCTGGGTTGCATAAAACAGAAACACACTTTCAACTAGGGAGAAGGAACTCCTGGAGATCCTGTAACTGAGTTATCTTAGGAAAAGAAAGTAAAAGCAGAGACAGATACAGATTTTGTAGGGCTCAAAGGTTTTAAATGATGACTGTGGGGAATGGGAGATGGGGCGGGAATCATCGTAATCTCAAATACAAAATTAGATCTGGATGTATTTATTAAGAAGGAGAGAAGAAACCACAGCAAATCACACTTTTAAATGTTGACAAATGCTACAAATACCACAAAATCCAGAAAAAAATATCCTTAATGTTTTTTGTTAATTAACTGGCTGGTAACACTTTTGTAATAACTTTGTCCAGTTCCTTTTATCTGCTTATTCTTTGATCACCTCTCCACATGACAATAACTTTGTACTCCAGCTTTCCCTAAGAGAATAAAAAAGATAGTTTAGTCTTTCTTCTGGCGTAGGGGATCAAAATTCATGACTGGCATTGGGATGCAGAAAACACACAACGTTATACACAGGCGTACTCCCTGTTTGCAGACCTGATACCTGTCCTTGCTCTGTGAAGACAGGAACTCCAATACATTATATTTTACATGATTCACAACAAAAGAAAAAAATACATCATATATGGTGTTTTTAAATCACCTAAGCTGCAAAATCAAATCTTTTCCTCCATACTTCCATTTTGACATCACTGAGGACTGAGTCCTCTCCTTATAATTTTCAATTTCTGATTATTTAAGCGTGCAAGTCTTCCTTCTCCTCCACTTGCTGTGTACGCCTGATCCTAGGAGCCACATGGTATGTTCATGTATTAACCAAATCACACTTTCCCACACTATCTTTCCTGTGGGGAAATGATTATGGACGGTGGGGAGCAGAGGGGAAGTCGAGAGAGCAGCTTGGAGGCTCTGCACAAAGGACAACGGTGATTTTGACTGTGGTCGTGGCGGTAGAGATAGTAAGTGATCCAACTCAGATTTTGACAGTAGAGCCAATGCGATTTGCTAATTGGATATGGGAGACAAGAAAAAGAAGTGGAGCCAAGTAGACAAGGTGACCATTTTCACACAGGCTTACCGTGAGTGCCGTTTGAATTAATGCTTGTAATTGGGCCTAGCATTATGCCTGGAACATAACGAGCTCAAGAGACATTAGTTGAATCTGCACCTTGTTTATATTACTCAAAAAAAAAAAAAAAAAAAAGAAAAGAAAAGAATTGTACAGCAGACCCTGTATTGTTCCTGGCTTAACTGTTATCAACGACAACAAACATTTCTGAAAATTTCTCTCACAGGTCCCTACCAATTTGTTGAGGACAAGACAGGATAACAAAATGGAGAAACAATTAAAATCAGATATTCCCCCAAAAGAATGTTGACCACAATCTTCTATTTATCCAGGTCAACACAAAAGAAGTTATCTAGGGTGATCGGTGCAAATGAAGAGCCACTGGAGGCTAATTCTGACAAAACGTGCTGGGGTTTAGAATTACCAACCGAGTGACCCTTCAGTACCCTTTATAATTCCTATGACTGCCCAGCTTTGAAATTATACCCTTATGGGGCATACTTAGATCTTTTCATACAATAACACATCAACATGTGTTATTTCTAGTTAGTGAGGCTTTGAATGTTTCTTTTTTCAACCTATATTTTGTAAAATTTTTGCAACGATGGTATATTACTTTGAGGTAAGAGTAAAGTATGTATTTTTAAAACATTAAGAAAAAAGGGTAAGAAAAACAAGTGGAAATATTACTTGATTGCACTTCAGTAATAATAGCCTCTTAGTAAATAAAGCTGAACTTAAAACTTTAGTTAACTAGAATAATTGGGAATAAAGGCTGGAACATTCTAATGGTGCAATATGATATATATTTTAGTTATACATATATATTAACATCAATTCGGTCCCTGCCTTCCTTCTCTCTCCCTAGTTCTTCTCTTTACTACTTCCTCCTCCCAAGAAGATAGCATAATTCATCAAGAACTTCCAATATGCCATGTGCAAGGCTTTGTAATTAGCATTTAGAACACTGGGCCTAAAGAAATCTTGAAAGGCTTTTTCTTTGGTAGAAGAGATTTAAGTCAGTATTACCACAAAAAAAGGAAATTTCCTTAAAGAATATGGCAAATTTTATACGTTGGCTCATGCAATACTTATTCCAATTCCTTTTCCCTTTTCTTCCTCTCCCACAGAGCCTCAAGAGATACAAACCCACCTTTCCAGGGACCTCTGCAACTATGGGGAGCCAGGGGACACATTTATGACCAATGAGAACTATGCAGATGTCTCTGGGAATTTCTGGGAAATACTCTCCCTGTTTGCCAGTTCCTGCTTGAAACGCAAATGTAATTGTTCAAGCAGCAGCAGCCATATTGGGACATAAGGAAAAAAATCAAGAGAACTACTTTGGACCTCACATCTTTGCCCCAATGATCCTCTACCAAATGCCACATACGCCCAGACATTTTCACATGAGAAAAAAAGAAGCCTTTGTATGTTTATGTCTATTACAAGTCCAACTTCCTGATACAGACAAAGGCAAATCCTAAAGTGGCTTATTGCCTTTAACTAAATCTCTACTACCTTATGCTCCCAAATTAACCACTTTCTTCTGATATCACAGTTTAGGAAAATACTCATTACCTGATGATTCTGGAAAATGAACTGTTTTCCAAAGAAAAAAAATAGTAATAATCATATTAGGCTTTTTAGACCCAATGCTCCAATTCATACATCATGTGGTTCTAGAATAGGGAAATGTCAAAGAGGCAAATGAAATAAATCAAATAAAATCATGAACTTGACAAGTTTCCTAAACGGTTATTGGGGAAGAGGTCCTTAGCGTCAACCATCTTCACATTTTAGAAGCCCTGTCTTGTCTGTAAAATTCTCTATATCAACCAATCAGCTTTGCCCTATTAGAGGTGACTGATTGTTCAGAACAGAAAAAGGCCACTAAGTCCTAATGTGGAGGTTTTTTCATCTAGTCCTCAGCCAGAAGGGTGTCTGCACCCCACCCCCAAGGAGGAAGAGTACAGGTAAGATCAAGGCCATGAAAAGGTAACGGGCAGAAGACAATCTCACCGAGATTACATTCCATAAAATGGAATTGGCAACATCTGCTCAATCTACTGTAGATAAACAGTGAACTATTTTCCATCTCATTAACTGAGAGGATGAGATATTAAATAAACCCCAGGGGCCTCATGCTTTGTTATCACGTTAGCACGTGTAAGGGTTGGCCCAGACTTGCTGCATTAGCTAATCCTTGTAAGGGTTTAGAGTCTAAAATCCTACACAATTCCTCTCTCTCTGTCTCTGACACACACACACACACACACACACACACACACACACACCCATATTCCCAAATGGCTTAAACCCAAAAGTTCCTGCTTGATCTGTCTCTCTAATTACTAGTCACTTAGCTTAAATTATTAACCATGTCTTCAACTGTGATATATGATACCTGTAGGTCTCCAAACAGGATTCTAATAGAATTATCTAATTCTATTAAACTGCAAACAACTGCCCATTAAATATTTATTAGCCAGCTTGCATTCACTGAAGATAGATTGGAGTGTCAGCAAACCTCTGGGCTCCCTCTTCCCAGAGCTCTGTTATACCGAAGGTTCAGCCAAACCAGCTCATCAAAAGTGTGCCTATTGATCAACTGCCAATCACCTGTTTAATGAAAATCAATGGAAATAAAAAGAGTTTAGAAGACTTCACAAGGTATGGTATGGATTTTTTTTTTTTAATACTTGGTTAAATAAGTAAATCGGTTAAAATCTAGCTAACTTGATTGTAAACACTTAAGGTTAATTTTACCAGGGGGAAAGCGGCTGGTGGTTAAATAATTAGATTTTTCTTTTTCAGCCTGGTGAATTGTATTTTTAATACAGGAGTTGAAGAACTGTCAGTTTTAGCCACTCAGGAGCGATGCTTTTTGATGGTATACTTTCAGGCTAAAATGCCTTCTTTCTCAAAGCCATGTGAAAGAGAACCTGACACCTTTGGCAGGCAGCACTCCTTAAGATGGTAAGCATGTGGGCAGTTTTAGACAATTAGATTATGCAAGATGGCAAGTGTTCATTCACTTAAAATGCAAGAACCATCTGGATTCTCCCAGAGGATCTGGGGAAAATGAACAAGGAAAGTCACTCCTCTAGACAAACCATTTTAACAGGAATCATTCAAAACCCAAATTGTACGTCAGTTCTTAATAGCAAAAGGCCACAATGCAGAATATAAAAGAAGGGAAGGAGTGTCATTTGACTCTTGTGCGACTGGTGTCTCAATAGTCAGAGAAAGTCAGGCCAAAGAAAAACAGGAATTGCTGTAGCAAATAATCAGTAGTGCTACGTATTTTTGCTTCCTGGTTGCTGCATTTAAAGATTTGACCTCAAACAACTACCTTATAGCTTGATTTTGAGAAAATACTCCTGTCCAGGAGCAAAATAATTAAGATAGACATTAAAATCAGCACTAGGAATCTCTAGTCATTAGAAACAAAGCAACTAAAATAAGTAAGTAAAATGTGTTATACTCACACATTGGAATAAAGCATTGCAATGCAAATGGACAGACTATTGCAACATGAAACATGGATCAATTTCATAAACATCATGGTGAATGAAAGAGCCAGACCAAAATAAAGAACAGATTCTGTATGATTAAATTTACATAAAATTCAAAAGCCGGCAACATAAAGCTATGTTGTAAGTAGACTAGTAGTTAGTTACCTTTGGGAGTGGGAGGAAGGGTAGTGACTGGGGAGGGGGCATAAGGGAGATTTTGGAGTGCTTGGTAATGTTCATGTTCCAGTCTACAAGCTGGTTACACAAATCTAGTTCCTTTGGGAAAATGTTTGCACTTTTCTGAATGTATGTTATTTTTCAATGCAAGTTTACTGTACAAAAAGTAAAGCAACAGAGCAATTTATTTGTGTGGCCTTAGGCAAGTCACTTATCTCTGGACCTCAAAGTTCCACCATGTGTAAAATAAGCAGCTGGACAAGATGGTCTTTGGATTTCTATTGCAAAAGTGTTTGACTCTAGAAAACATCACAAAAGTCTCACAAGGACAAGATGGATCAATAAATCTATTCTGACATCAACCCCATTCTAGTAGTCAAATACCTTCCTCCACCCCCTCATCCTGTTTGTCTCTCTTTACTTAAATAGCAAAAAGCAAGATTTTTTGGCAGTACACATACATAGAGAATCCTCTGATAGATAGATGGTTGGTATATAGAAAGATAGCTGGATAGATAGATATGTAGATACATAAATAGAAACATTCTTATAAAACCAGACAAAAAGGAGGCGTGGAAAACTTTCATGCCCTCAAGAACCTTCCCCTCAAGTTTCTTTCAGTTTTTCATTCACATGGAAATATTTAATTTTTTGACTTATTTTATCCCAAGAGAGTCCATGGTTCTGAAATCAGACAGGCATGAACTTCTAAGGCATGCAAAACAAAAAATCTTCCCTAAAACATATCCTTGGCATAACTGCCTAAATGCATGATGTTTGCACAATTAGAGCATCCTCTTAGATCAATCAGTCCTTCACCTAGCAGAGATCTGGCCCCTGAAGATGTGAGACACAGGACACAAGTTTTGTCCACATGGAAGAGGATGGCAGAGATGAGAAACTTGGTGCACTTCAAGAAGAGAGGATGCTGGCATGGGGTACCAAGATGGCATCCCCAGCCCAGAACTAGAAGAACAAGAGAACACTGTAAGGGAATGGGAGCCAGGTGTTCTCCCACTGTTTGTTCCCCACCCAATGCCAGCTTACGCCTGGTTCTCCTCATGTTTCTACACGAAAAAGTCTTGTGAATTTCACCATGCAATAAGAAAATAAAATCCCACCAATGGCTTCCTTCTCCTCAACAACCGTAAGTCACCAAAATAAACTATTCACTTTTTAAACTAGTAGTTATATATATATAACACTACAGGCGGTGCTCAAAATTTCCCTTCGCTCATTGTAGAAACCAAAGTGGAGATCTCTCTGCTCATAGAACTTTATAAGGACATACTGGAGATTCATCGGGGAATGAGCACATGTCCCTAGTTCATGGCCAAAATAATGGACAGAAAGAACCTAAATCCCTGAAGTATGAAATGTTACAACTTTTAAATTCCTCAGTAGTGTATCTCTTAAAAGGACAAAATAAAGTACAAGTCAAGAATTGTTCTTCAAAAGAATATTTCTAGATCATGTTGTCAGGAAACAGATAATATGTCATTTCTCCTTAGTTCTCAGTAGAAGCATCTGGAGAATATACAATGAGAAAGTTACCTGCTGCTGTGTTTTAAAAATCTTAAACGGAGACCAAAAGCAGTTTGGTTGGTTTTCTTTAATATTAGGTGCAAGCATCTCTAAAGAACATACCTTTACCACTCTCACCAGTCAAAATAAGCTGCCTCTAAATGTCTCTGTTCTATGCACTCCCATCTAGGACTGGGGTTCTGCTCTCTCCATTAGAGGCAAAGGGCTCTGTTACCCATCAGGGGAAAAGATAAAGATAAAGAAGACTTATTATTTTTGAAGGTGTATGTTTAGATGTCAATCTGCTCCTTCAATCTGTAAAAATAGAGGAATTGTGCAATTACTGTTTTAAAAAATGCCGCTGACCTAAGCCCAGTATAGAAAGATCCTGTGATCAAACAGGCTTTTCCAATCCCAGAAGGTAGAAGCCAGTTGGGAGAAGAGACGAGAACATAAGCAAGAACATCTACGAGGGAAACTAGAGCCAAGCTACAGCCAGAACCATTCCATAAAAAATTCAGAGCTGCAGAGACACTGAGGTTCACCACGACGTAAAACTCACGTTGCCATCCCTCAAGGATTGCTGTACCTGAGATTTCTAGTCTCCTTTCCCGTATCTATTATTCTATAATAATAGAAGTTCTATCTGTGTATATGGCTGCCAGGTTAAAGACTACATTTCCCAGCCTTCCTTGAGGCTAGATGTGGCATGTGTCCAGGGGGGCACGTGACTAGCCAAAGGGAGTTACGAGCAGAAGTTCTTTGTGCAAATTTCTGGTCAAACCCTTAAAAAATAAGGCACATGCAATTCCATTGTTCTTTCTTTCTTCTTACTTGTTGGAATTCAGACATAGTGGTGGGAACAAAAAACACCCATCCTGGACAAAGAATAAGAAAGCACAGGCTAAGCCTGGAAGAGCAGCAACATGGAAGGGGCTGGATCCTCACATCCTGGACCCACTGTATAAGTCCCAGACTGCTTACACACAGTAGCCAAGCCAATATCCTAAAATGTACCAACTGGTTCTTCACCATCCTCTGTCCCACCTGGAGTGATGATTATCTCTTCACTGGACATTGCCCAGTGCCCCCGTCAAGCAGGGATGACCCCCATCTAATATCCTGGCACGACCTAAATTTCACTGTCCTCACCACCACTACCAAGACTGGGGGTTACTACAGAGAGACAGCTTGCAGGGTCATGGCAGCTTGAATCAAGAGCCCTGTCCTAATCAAAGTGGGACCATGATGAACCATTCTGAAATCCTCCACTGAGCCTGGCCAGCCATGGCTATAACACCCCTGATGACAGCTCAAGAAGAGCCTTTCCCTCCAGCCAGGAAATTTGAGAGGCACGCCAGGGCAGGGTTGCTTAAATAGATTGTAACTGCCAAGACCTGGTGACTAAATAAATAAGTGCATGTGGAATGGAAATTAGGGGGCTGGACCTAAAATAAATTTAACAGACTGTCTCCTCTTATGTACTCCTTTTAATCAGCTGGTTTCATGAGACTTTGCTTTGCAGAGGAGGAGAGGTGACTCATGAGCATGCTTGCCAGAGACAGATGCTTTGTGGGTTTTGTTGTTTAAAAAAAAAAAATTTTTTTTTCTATCAGACAAGGATCTGCAAGAAATTTGGATGAGAAGAAAGGCCGATGGTAAACATGATTGGAATCAAGGCAGATTTTGGAAGGAAGTTGTACAGGATTTTTATAGACGCATAGTTCCTCAAACTCTTTTAAAAGACAAAAATAACAGGGGAATCAGAGTTTTACGAATAAAAAAAGTCATCTAGTTCAACTCTGTTTTCCTAAATAAATACTTAACATAAGTATATAACACACAGTTGGCGATCAAATATATATTTTCATTTTTGTTAAATAAATGATTGCCTGGCTAGAAAACAAGAGGGATGAGTGAATTGCACAAGATTGTGCAATTAAGATTCAGGTGACCTAAGACATCTTAAACCCAAGCCCAATGTATTTTGTATGTTGTCTTCTCTCATGTGGCACAGGCTCTTCTGTTTTTGAAATGAGCTTCAGAATCCATGCACACACCTTCCTTTTCCTGGCGTCTGTTGCAGTTAGGACAATTTTCACTGAAGGCAATAGAAAAGCTAGCAAAAAGCTGTCTAAATCAGATTTTTTTTTATTGTTTACTTGACAAAAATCCAGAGGTAAATTGTCCCAGCAACACCGTCAAGGACCTAAGAACCTAAGAATCTTCCACTTGCCCACGTTCATGTGCTGCTTTCCTTTTGGTGCCTGTTTCCTCATGGTTGCCACATAGTTGTAGCATTTCTTTTTATCTTCTGTGAATGCATCCAAATAGAAAAGACAAGGATAGAAATGGCTTCCTTCTCACAGTACTCTATTAAAGAAAGAAAAATCATTCCCCAAGCCACCAACATACTTCCCCTTATGCCTTATTGGCCGGTAGCGGATCAGGTGCCCACCCTTGGACCAATCACTGGCAGAAAGGAATGGGATTGTGATTGCTGGGTTAGGCCAATCATAGTTTTCCCTACTGGACCTGGGCTCATTCCATCCCAAACAAATGTAACAGCAAGGAAGAAGGAAGTGGCTCTCTGAAGACTTCTGTGCGTTTCTGCCGCATACACAGCTTGCTTTGGCAGCCCTGCTGAAGACTGAGCCCGCAAGTGTTACACCCCAGCAACGCTAGATATGGGAGCAGGAATTCAACCCAACGAGCATTTGTCAATTGCTTTCTATTTACCAGTCTCTACACACACCCTGCAACTAAAACTACAAATAGGACTGACTCTTATCTTACCCTCAAAAAGCTCCTTATACAATGGCAGATGGAGACCACTGAATAGGTTATTACAATGCAGTATGATGTGTGTTCTTAGGGGAAAGTGCCTACCCCTATGAGATAATAAAGAAGACATAACTAGCCCACGTGTAGATGGTCAGGAAGGCTTCCAAGAGCAGGCGTCATTAACAGAGTAAGTAGACGCCATACCCCGGAGAGACCATGGGACAAGCAGAGTTCCAGACAGAAGACCCAGGAGAGGCCAAGTGCAAAAGAAAAATAAGAATACCATGAGTCTGAAGGCTGGAAGAAAAAAAAATGAGTATGACAAAATCACTGAACATAAGGCAGAGAGATCAATTGAGACTAAAGCCGATACGCAAATTAGTCCTATTTCAAGTTTCTGCCAGTTTGAGAAAGGACTGGCCATGACAGTGGGAGGTGGAGTCACAGGTGTGAAAACAACAAGACACAGGCTCGGCGGTGACCTCCCCCGAGGAAATGGATCACGGCATTGCTACTCGGTGACTCACAATTCCCGTTGCCAATTCTCCATCTATTGAGGCTATTACAGACCAAGCTGAAAATAATGTACCAGTTCAGAGTGTCAACAGCTCCCCAGCACCAGGGCTGGTGTGGGTAATGAGTGTACTTTGACAGCCCAAGGTCAGATATTTAACAATATTCCAGAGTTTAAGTATGATACACTGAGCGCCGTTTTAGCTCCTTACTTGAAAGGCTCACAGCTGCTAATATTTACAGAAATAGGAAGCAATTACAGTCCGCTGCCACAGGAGGAACTTAAATAATTTAAGACTCATAATGCTTCTGATTCTTTGCAAGCCATCTTTTCTCCAGAAACAGCTGCTCGTAGCTCTCCGAAAGCCCTCGGTTCAGAAGACAGAGTCGACCTGATGCACAGCACTGCTTTCGCTCACCCAGAATCTCAAGCACACAGCTTTTTGGCATCCGTAACATTTCTCCCACACTTGTTCTTCAGCTCTGGAAAGGGCCCCTTTTCTCACCAGCGATGAAACTCCACAGCCATCTGCCTGGGCTAATCTGGGCAAACTGGCATGAGCAGAGAGAACCATAATGTGATTTCACAAATTAAACTAATTTATTTCAGTAGCCACTTTCATGACATGGATACGGGGAGGACAAGAATAGAGAAGGAGAAAGGGGAATGGGGGTGGAAATTGGATTTGTTGAATGCCAAACAGAAGAAAGTCAGATTTTCAGTGCCCAAAGTTTCCACGTGAACCACCACCGGAGTGTCTCCTGGTGATTCCACTGTGGATTCAGCTCTTTCCCAGAGAGGCCAACAAGCTGGCGCGTGGGGTAAGAAAACGTAGACAGTTGTCAATGTTTTGAATTGAAGTATAGATTAAAATGATCTTTGCAAGAACCAGAGACCACTGGGATATCTGCTTCCATGATAAAGGTTTAGAATATGACCCAGAAAGTAACTGATAAGGTTATTCCACCTGGGGATAGACACTGTCTAAGAAAGGTGGTCTTGGAACTTGGGCTTCCACAGTCTGACGTTTATCATCGATCACAGATTTTCTTGGGAGGACATCCGACTAGAAGGGAAAGAACATATTTTCTGGCACCCATTCTACTAGCTGTCAAATCCCAGCTCTCCCCTTTTCTGGCTCCAAACTGGGATTCCAGGTTTCTCAGCCTTCGTTTCCACACCTGCAAAGTGGAGGTGAGCTTATGAACATGTTTTAATGAGAATTAAATTATTTTAAATGAAATCACTTTGACAAAGAACCCAAGAGAGTCTAGTTGTAGACAGCATCCAGTGAAGGCTGACTCCTCCCCTTCCCTTCCAGTACGTGCTCTTCCCTCTTTCCCATCAGGATAATATATAAATAAATATCATAAATACCATAAAAACGGCTGCAAGCCATTTGGGAGAAATGTTAATCAGTCATTCCTGTTTGTACCTTGAAAAACACACAGGCACTTTTTTATACCTGAAAGGGCCCTGTTATGGATTGAATTATGTCCCCCCGGCCCGAAATTTGTACATTAAAATCCTCAACCCCAGTACCTCACAATGTGACCGTATCTGAAACAGAGGTGTTGGAGATGTAATTAGTTAAGTGAACACAAGGTCATACTAGAGTTGCATGGGCTGCTAATGCAATGTGTCTGGTATCCTTATGAAAAGAGCACCATGTGAAGAGAGAGACTGGCCCCCAAGGAGAACACCACGTGAAGATGAAGGCAGAGATCTGACTGATGCAGCAGAAGCCGAGGAATGCCAAAGACGGCCCGCAAACCACCAGGACCTAGGAGACAGGCATGGAATTCTTCCTCCCAGCCCTCAGAAGGAACCACCCCCGCTGACACTCTGATCTCAGATGTCTAGCCTCGGAACTGTGGGACAATAAACTCCTTCTTGTGTAAGCCGCCCAGTCTGCGGTGCTTGGGCACAGCAGCCCTAGCAAACGAACACAGTCCCACTGTTAACATCCCTTTCTACTCAGTGTATACAACAATAGTTTTCACCGCTCACACCATTTTTTATGGGTTGCCAATAACTTTGCGTCTTTTGAGTCAACATTCAGGGACACCCCGTGCAAATACCGGGGCTGATGCGACCCATTCTGGCTGGCAGAGAACACAGAGGGCCTTAGTCATGGCCTCCTTGGTCCCAAAGCACCTTGACTAAAAGGTCTGATGGGCTCTGCTTACCTGTTCTTCTTTCCCACTGGACTCGAGCTCCTTGAAAGCAGAAATTATGTTTCACTCATCTTTGTACCCCCAGCAGAAAGATGAAGAAGGGGCTGTAACGTCTGTCGAACACCTGACTTTTTAGCCAAGTGTTCCACACTTAGTTCCACACACTGATCTGAGTGCCCGCCCTGTGCCAGACCACTTCCCCAAACCAGGAGAGGAAGGCCTCCATGCCCCTATCTTATCGAAGAAGAAATTAGTTTCAGAAAATGAAGATGGAAATGGTGAAGCCTTTTTTTTTTTTATTGTATTTTGCAACATGATTTCAAGAAATATAAAATAGGCGTCCAAAGCAGAAGTGCTCCTGGAACTTGGACTCAGAGAAGGCAAGAAAGAATGAGAGAGAAAGAGTAGGCGAAACATGTCATCTCCCAATAAATTCCCTTACAGAAACCATACATTGTAATTAAACCACAATTAGGGGGGTGGGGGCGGCAGGTATAGCTCAGTGGTAGAGTGCCTGCTTAGCACGCACAAGGTCCTGGGTTCAATCTCCAGTACCTCCACCAAAAATAAATAAATACCTAATTACCTCCCCCCAAAAAGTGAAATAAAAAAATAAAAACAGTTAAAAATATATTTTTACAAAACCACGAGTAATGACACAGTTCTGACCCTGAGAAAATGTAGGTAAGCTCCAGAATATATTTATGTCTCAGAAGAAATGGCTGACCCAGAAAGACTCATTCCACTTCTAAATTATTCAACACTTACTCATTATATCCTGTGAACTAAAATGCTAAGTTAAAATCATGCCCTACCTTTTACTCTTCAACACATGCGAGTGTAGCAGAGAGCTATTTCAAAGCCATAACAACTGGATCAAATTCATGTATGTATAGAGATCAAATTCAGACATAAATAGGTGATTGGTCAAAATCATATGTTAATATACATATCATAAGAAAATATTAAGTCCCTTCAAAAATCTGAATACTTTCTCTCCAAACAGTGGTATTACAAAGAGAAAGCATTTTTTGCTACCTTTGAAAGGTTTACTATTTTTTTTTTTTATGAAGGTACTGGGGATTGAACCCAGGACCTTGTGCATGCTAAGCATGCGCTCTACCGCTTGAGCTATACCCTCCCCCTTTGCTACCTTTGAAAGGTTTCTGATATAGATTTTTCTCATGAGTTCTTTTTTTAAGTTTTGTGTCATGTTATCTTACATATCAACACACACACACACACACACCCCAGATACATCTGCCAAGAGAGATAAGGACCGGCCCTGAACACCAGTGCAGCACGAATTCCCAGCCCCTGCTCATTTCCCTGATCACAAAGAGCCACCCCTTCAAGATGACTTGGCATCAATTTGGACATGTGAGTGCCTGATGTCTATGGTCTAAATGTTCATGTCTCCCCAAATTCATATTTGAAATCCTAACCCCCAAAGATAATGGTATTAGGGGGTGGGATGTTTTGTAGGTATGCAAGCCATGATGACAGAGCCCTCATAAATAGGATTTAGTGCCTCATAAGAGAGGCTCCAGAGAGGTCCCCGATGCCTTCCACCACGTGAGGACACAGCAAGGAAGCACTGGCTGTGAACGGGGAAGAGAGATCTTGCCAGACTACGACCATGCTGGTACCTTAACCTTGGCCTTCCCAGCCTCCAGACTGTGAGACATAAATCTCTGTTGTTTCTAAGCTGCTCGATCTGTGGCGCTCTGTTCTAGCAGCCCAAATGGACGACAACACTGATCAACCTTGACAAACACCCTCTGAGCCTGACCTTTCTGTTGCCCATTTCACTGCCTATTAGCTGGTTTTCTCCCTGTCCAAGCTCCTCGTTTACAGTATTATTCCATGAAGAGGGGACACAGAACCAATTCCATACAATCCTGCAGGAACTCCAAAATGTCCCTCCGTGTCGGGCCCTTGAACCAAATCAAACCCTTCAGCTCCTGCCTGCAGGCTTCCCAAATCCATTCTAAGGAAATCTCAACTCTGAACATTGATGGGGAACTGTTGCTCAGTCAGCATCAAACTAGATATTTAATGATGAACTATATGCCCTTGATAAAAATACTCAATTGCATCGCCTGGCGTTCGTATCTTGTTTTAGAACACCTCTCAAAGGGATGGCAAACCAGAACCAATTTTAAAAACTATCTTCTTCTCTAAACGAAAACATATCTAAGCAGTGAAATTCAATGTTTACACTGAATTCTTTTTCAAAGGAACCATGAGCTTCCTGAGGACAGGAACCATATATTTTTTTATCCTGAACACCCATCACAATGTTTGGTACACTGTGTGCTTCCAATATATGTTGGGCAGGCTGACCGACTGAAAAAAAAGGTGCTGAGATATATATATATATATATATAAAAGACCAAGGCTAAAAACAGCATAGGTGAGCAAGTGTCATCACATCTATTTGCATATCATTTCCCAAAACTAGTGGAAGTGTTTTTAATGCTTGCCTTGAACAAGGCTCTGAGAATATGAAAGTAGTGACTTACTAAGCCAGATCCCTTAGTGTCAAAACATAAGAAACTCAATTGTTCCTGCAAAACCTAAACACAGTTTGAAGTGACAGCTCAGAAACTTAAGGCTTAACCATGTCAGCTGAACAGTTAACTTCTTTATTTGAACCAGACAATATATTTGAATCACATCTGCTAATCATTCTACCCTATTTCACAGTAGAGGCTTCTGAGTTATACACCAGGAGCATAAATAATTCTTGTGCATTTAAGCTTTTCTGAATATAAGAAATTCCAAACTCTCTCATACAGGGAGGGATGACTTAGAAAGTCCTTGTGATCCAGAGGTTATCACTGCTGACTCTCTGATGCTTTTTCTTCCGTATTTTTTTTTTTCACTTAAGATCACAGACGATTTTGCTTAAGAAAGGGATCCTATACACTGTTTTGTAACTTTGCTTTTTTTCATCTTCTTTGTCTTTCTCTAATGCCTGTAGTTTTTAAAATCAGATAAAACTCTTAAATGATGAGCGGGCAAGTTGCTAATAACAACCAACTACTGCTTATTTTTTCGTAAGTAATGAACAAGTTCACAGTGTGACCACTTCAACACCCCAGTCCAGCTGAGGCAATGTAAGCAGAAATGGCTCTCTGTGCAGAAATACATTGAAACCCAAAACTCAAGTATTTTAGCAGAGCTCAAGAGGCTGTCAACAAAACGTTGACATTTTCAACACAGGCTGACCTTGGGTGACTCGGATTGACCCAAACCCTTTGCTTACAAGATCAAAAAGAGTCTCTATTACCATATCAGTTCACCAGTTGGGATGTTGACTTTCTGACATCAGGAGTGAGAGTAGGGGAGGGAAGAAGGAAAACACTGCACATTCAGACACGGTGGTGTCTGAATCACCAGCAGATTCCCAGACATACTACGGCATACAAGCCCATCAATTACATAAACTCCCAGCACGTTCAAATAAAACAATAAACAAAGAAAAGGTCACCATATAACAGCAAAACAAGTCAGGGAAAACAGCTGCCAGTGTCAGGCAATGCTTGATCCAATCTATGGCAGAAAATATCAGGAGAGATTAAGACAGCTTATTGGCTTTAAATCTGCAGGTGGTGCTTCCCCTCTGAATTTGCAGTGCCCAGAAAGGCAGCAATCAAAACCAGTAACCCAGTGGCCCTTTCAACCTCAGCTCTCCCTCCCATAATGGGTTGTCAGAGTATTTGTGGGCTCAGAAGCCTGGAGTTCGGGTTATGGTCTGTGAAACATTAGAATGGGCTCTTGGCTAAATCTGTGATTCACAGATTCTCTGTGAGGCTTTCCTTGGGGAGAAAGCGATTTGATCCGAAGCTCAGGTCCAGAGTGAAACTCGATCTCAGGTGACATAAAGAGTGACTCAGGTTATGCTGGTCTGTCTGAAACCCAGATAAATGATCATGATATTTCCAGTTTTCAGTTTCAGAGACTGGTCTGACTTCATTGTTCAGAGTGCTTTGATTAAAACGAGAGCAAGGCAGTTAAAAGTTGAAGTTATCATATCTTTAAATATTGAGATAAATAATTTATACCATTAAAATGTTATTTAAGTTGAGGTTATCAAAATTCCTGCCACTACCATATTTTGAGTGTTTTCACGCGTACCCCTGAAACTTAAAGATTCTCCTAATGACCTGTCTATACCTTAATGATGAAAACTGACGGGATCGTTTTACTCCCCGACTTAAAATCCTTCAGTGACACCAAGGTCCAAATTCCTTATTATGTCTAAATAGGTCCTTCCTGATCTGGGCACAGCCTTGGGGTCCCCTCCTCAAGAACCTGCAGTGTACAAGATACGTTCAGACGGATACTGCTACTTACAAATCCCCAATTTATGCCACACTTTTCCTCATCACTCTGTCTTTGCACATGTTGCTCACCTGGCCAGGTAAACCTTTCCAAAGTCCCCAGCCTTCCCTGTGTCCCAACTCCACCATCTTCCAGGCAAACCTTTACTCACCACTGCTTCAATCAAACAGAGCCACAAAGTGCAGCTGGCTTTGGAGCTGGCCAACTTGGATTTGCATCCTGGCTCTACCATCTAGTATTTACCTAACTTCTCTGTGCCTTTGTTTCCTCATCACCAAGATATGAAAAGGAATAACACCTAGAGATGTTGAAAGGTTTAAATGAGGTAGGACTTCAACCAAGCAGCTTTTGAGAACACACTAAGCGTTTGAAAACAATCAGCTGTTGTCACTAGCATCTTCATTATCATGTCCTCTTAAGACCCCAGTTAAAGCTCTTTTTATTAAAAGAAAAGAAAACAAAACAAAACTCTTTGCCAAATATACAACCTCTTCTCCCAAACAAGGGGATAACTCATTCTTTTGTTCTCCCCCTGAAACCTGGGCATACTTCTAACACAGCTCTCATACTGAATCACAAGTATTGCTTTTACATAGCCTTTCTCCCCACGAAAGCTTCCCAAGAACAGGAACCACGTCTCATTAATCTTGTATTCTCAGTGCCTAGCAGAGCTTGACACATGGGAGATACAAAAATAAATATTAGCTGAATGAATCAATAATTGAGTAAGTTCCTAAAAAGCCAAGTGAAAACCAAATACTGATCAATCAAGTCATGTTTAACTACTGTAAGGAAATTTGACATTCAGAGAAATCATAAGACAAATTCAAGGACTGGGTGACAGTCATGGGAAGCACATAGTTTTAGGAGTCAGGACTGCCGGAATTAGAATCCCAGCTGCTCTCTTACCAGCCTTATGACGTGGGCCAAGTTATTCAACTTCTGGGAGCCTCCGCTTCATTTTTAGGTAAGAAGACAGCGTCTACCTCCTAAGTTAAACAGCAAATAACAAGATACAAGCAAAGACCCTGGGCCTACAAGCAAGTGTTCATTAGTTTATTATTTCCCCTGGCCTTTAATGAAGAACTATTTTTGTGAACTTCTTTATTACTCCATTAATCTTTGTGTTAAACCTGGATCTGCTAGAATGCTTCATACAACTGTACCATTATAGGGGTCAAGTTTTTGTTGTCTTGTTCTATATCCACATCCTTAAACACCTAGACATACACACCCCATCTTCTGTCTACCAGGGGACCAAGTGTCTGTATTTGTGTACCCTGGACAAGAGTTCTTTGCTTTAATTCAACTGCTATATTTTCCTTCTGCTCAAACCACTAATCTCAATCTCAGAATTTGGAGGATAAGTTAGTGATCATTATACGAGGTTCCAGGAATGCATGCTTAGACATAACCCTGTGAATCCTAATTAATATATTCTTTACCACTGCATTATAAATAAACTGATCAGCAAAGAGAGACAACAGAACTAAAGGAAACAAGAGAACTCTCATCTCTTCTGCTTATTTGACTGGGTCTGACTGTGATGACATAAATCTTTTAGTCACTCAGTTTTTAAAAACTGGATTAAATGGGGGGAGGAGTAAAGCTCAGTGGTAGAGTGCATGCCTAGCATGTATGAGGTCCTGAGTTCAATCCCCAGTACCTCCATTAATAGTTTATGGAGGTACCAATAAATAAACTAATAAGTATATTATATTACACTAATAATAAGTTAATAATTATATTATATGACATTAATAATAAATCTAATTACCTCTTCCCCCCCAATTTTTTTTAAATGTATTAAATATTTTTTCCTACAATAAGATAAATTACTCATGCATTCCGACTGAGTGTACAGGTTTGGCAGGGAAGTTTTTTGTTTTATTTTAAAAAAAGAGGGCGAGAATGACAGAGTTTCTGATTTCACAAGTTCAGGGCATTCCCAGCTTAGCCCTAACCATTCTTATTCTTCATTTGTGGTGCAAGAATAAAGGGAGTATGTAGCATATGATATCGATGTTACTATTCATAAACAGAGAAACTGCATTAAAACTACCCAAAATCTCGAGAGCCACTGAACAGACTTGAATCATATATAGATATCAAACTGCTCATTTAGCCTCTAAAGCCTAATTTTAATAAAACTTCAGGGGTGGAGAAATGGGAACCCCCATATAGTGAGTGTGGACACAGTGTCACCTACCTTGTGACATGAGGCCACATCATCCATTGTGTGTGTTACAGAAGCAGGTGTCATTAAAATTAGAAAACACGTAATCCCCTTTCAGCTTCTCCAAAACCCAAAAAAGTCACAACTGCTAAAGAGCAGATGGTTTACCTTTACTAGTTTCCAGTTCTTGAGGACATCAACAGATACACAGGCTAACATCTGTATTTGGCTTATCAGAGGAATGGGGAAAGAGGAGTAAGGAACTTGGCAAAAGTCTCTAACACTAGACTCGTGCAGCTATTAACAAATGCCCCCCAAGCAGAATTTAGGTCCAAAGAAATGCAACTTTATTTGAAGCATAAGCTATGAAATAAAGGAGTTGCCGCATCAATGCCACACAGTAAAAATTAATCAAACTGAAAAGAACAGTTGATCTGTCTTCAAGAGAAAAGGAGGGTGTTGTGTAATATCTTTAATATATGGATGGCTGGGTAGAATAAATGACTGTCGCACAGGTTTATCTGTAAACACTGCAGTTAAGTCTGGGGTTTTTAACCACAATAGATGGCTGGTTTCAATCAGCTGCTGCTAGCAGGAAATCCATGGCCCATAGGAGCAATTACCCATCTCCTGACTGAAGCACAGGGCAATTACAAGCTACTGAAGTACACTCACGATCCTGGAGCACTTGACTGTATGGTGCTAATGGATCTGGGACAAGAAACAGTGGTTTGCAGCTACATTTCTCAGTTTCCACCCCTCCCCAAGCCCTTTCGTATTTCTCGTCTCCCCAAGACGGCAGCACAGATAAAGAAATTGTGGTGTGCAGAAGCAGTATCATCTCCACCCAAAACACAGACATCAGGGTTTTCTCTCCCCCTCAACCCCCTACAGCCCCTTAGAATTATTAACACTCGTCCGGACTTTTCAAAATGCATCACGCCTTCATCTGTGGTTCTGCAGACTTCTTACCGAAATTAGCCAAATTAGGACTTCTCATCTCAAGGAAACGAAGAGAAACTTGTCAGGGAAACAAGTGGGGAAATAATCACTCTTTAATGTCACCGTACAAAATATGTCAACTAGGCATCCTTAGAGAAGTAACCTAAGATTAGAGAAAGGAAAATAAAAGCTAGTAAGTGGTCTATTAGGTTAACCCTCCATTCTCATTACATTTCTTTCTCAGGGAAGACCTATAGGTAAGAAATGTTTTGTGCTGAAAAGTTCATTGTATGGGTTTTATGGAAATGTGATGACCCTCTTATTCCAGTGTTCATAAAATGCTTCTTTGGAGAAAACACAAGTAAAATTTAGGATCTTTAAGACACTAACTGCTAAGGCTTTCAACTATGATATGACTTCACTTGAGTTATTGGAAACAAAACAATAGAAAGATGCTCTGACGGATGTAAAATGGTCAGATATCTTTGATGACACTAGATATTCAACACTGTGACAGTAAACCTCATTTTTATGAGAAAATATTTCAGGTCTTTTGTTCCTTGGTTCACAGATGCTCCCTTTATCCCACGTTATACCTTCACAAGGTATCGTGCTGTGTTACGACATTCACTCTGGTGTCCTTAGCCTCCCGGCTCCCTACCCCTTCCCGCTACCTTCCAAAAAACTAGCCACGAAATTAAGGGAAAATATCCAGCTTAAAGGGCAAGGATTTCTAGTAGCAGAAAAAAAGAGTGGGAAATGAATTATTTCAGACCAAAAGCAATTATATTTTGAAGGCAGAAGCAGACATCTTCTGGCACAACTGTCAAGATGTTACAAAAAGATTAAAGGAGTTTTTTTTTTTGTCATTTAAAATCTGTTTCTGGTTCTCAAAAAAAAAAGGTCTGCTGTTCAGTTTGTGATTTTTAATAAGATTTCTCAATAGACTCACTGCTTTGAAAAAAAAATAAGTGTGAGGGAAAAAGAAGCAAAAAAAATTGAAGGCCACGCAGCAAATACAGCCATGACTTTGATACAGTATCATTCATTTTCACCATGCTGGTGGATTTAGACAAGATTTTTGTAGGAGGTTATACCCTATACAATAACCTGTCAACAAAATACACTTTTTGCAGAGACAGTTCTGGATTTAGGCTTCTGTTGGGGTTAAAGTAGAAACACCAGATTAATTCCTTTCAAAACTCTGGGAACTTTTGCTCAAGGAGGCAAAGGATGGTATTTTTCACTGCTAACAGTGTGCAAACCTCTCCCTAAGCTTCAAAGGTCCAGATACTCTTTCGTCCCCATTCTCTGGGGTATTGGCTGCCTCAATTCTCTGTTAAGCACTGCTTATCAAGCTCCTGCCTGAGAGACACAAGAGGGTGTCCTGAAGACCTAACTGAGGTTATTCAGTGAAAGGGGTCATGATTTCTAGTGTGTCCTCTATCCTGTTCCCCACCTGTAGGACATGGAACTTGTTCTCAGCTGAATCCTCTCCACGGCAGCTGAGCGACCACCAAAAGACGGTTTTTTCCATCCTTCACATGCCCCCCATCTTCACTGCGTTCTCCCTCTCTCTCCATTGTTGGAGTTCACCATACTCTTTTCAAAGGCTTCTCTCCTGGTTTTCATGTCTTCATCCTTCCTGTCTGTAAGCATGGTGAGTCACAGCCTTGGCCTTGACATACTCACTAGGTGAGGGACAGCGCAGGTGGAAGATAAGTTCATGACTTCATTTTCTCTCATCCTGTTCCCAGTTTGCAAGGATTCCTTTCTTGTATAACGCATGTACGGAATGGGGCTGGGAGCTGTGGGAGGCCACACCAACTAAGTGTGGGAGATGACTCATCCACTTAAGGAATTTGCAGTATTTTGAACAATACAAGACTTTTACTTCAAAAACAATTAGAGGGCAGTGTGTGATGGTGATCACCTGCCAAATGGTATGATGCATGTAACAAGATCTACTAGCTTTCTGGAAGGTTCAGAGGGAAAGAAATGCTTCTACTTAATCCAGCCCTGGCATTCACTTCTCACCCTGTGAACTCATTCAGATGTCAACCTACAAATGTGACTTTGAAAAGGAACAAGTTCCCAACTCTCCTCCTCTGAATTACAACCCTGGTGACCTTTCTCCTTCTTTTATTTCCCCTTGAAGTTTTCTACCAAAGCTACCATCAAATTTGACACAGGAATCCATTTAGAGTGTATCTCAGCTTCCTCTAAGATATTTACAAGCCTAAATATGCCTTAACCTTCCCCACTTTCCACCTTGAAAAAAAAATGTGAAAATCAAACCTTCAGCATCCAAGTAAGGTCAGCAAACTGAAAATTTTTAACATGAAATTTTGTCAGTATACTTTTCTCATTCTAATGCTCCCAGACAGAAAAGATAAAATCTAAAAGAGACTATTTTGAAGTGAGGAAATACAGTGACACTTCCAGGAATTTAGGATCAGAAAAATATTTATTTCGCATTTAACTCAACATATGCCTTTGGCCAGTCACCTTTACAAGATATTAAGAGGGGAGTAGGGGAGGGCATGGCTCAGTGGTAGAGCATGTGCTTTTAGCATGCACAAGGTCCTGGGTTCAATCCCCAGTACCTCTACAAATAAATAAATACCTAATTATTTCTCCCCCCAAAAATAAAATAATTTTTTTTAAAAAGTGGGGAGGGGAAAAGATGCAAGTTAGGTCTGCATTTGCTAATTGCTACAGAGTTTGCTGGGAAAGAGATTGAATGTACTGAGTAATTTCCTCGAAAAATTAGCGTATTTTATATTTCCCAATATCAGGTTGGAAAATACAATAAAACAGAAAAGAACAGGAACAGGAAGACTAAGATGTGAAAAAGGAGGTACTTGAAAAAGAAACACACAATTACTGAGCACCAACCATGTGCCAGACACTTGGCGAGTGTCCCTTATACATTATCTTATGTGATCCTCACAGTGGCAGCTGTACACAGGGTTGTAGGACCTTCGTTTTACAGATGATGTGCATGAGGATTAGGGACGTAAAGTAACTTGGGTCAAGACCACACAGCTGAGACAACATACTATAGAACTAGGATTTGACTCTAGATCTAACTCAGACTCTTGTGTTCATTGCACTATATTGCTTCTCAAAACAACCGATCATTCCTCAGGGGGGGTCCTTCCAGAATAGTCACACCAAACACATTCTGGGTGTCAACTAGACAGCCTTCTATGGGGGAACTTCTAGGCTCAGCTAACCAGGGGATGCAGTGAACAGATGGGAATGTATCTGACTCCCCACCCCCACCCTCATTGCCTCTAAGATCTCCCTGCACATCCACAGGCAAACACCCAGCCACCTAGAATATCCAGGAAAGTGCGGGATCTCCAAGGTGGATGGAGATCAGGGAGGAAAGTGTGGGATGCTCAATCAACCTCCAGTTCAGCACAAACCGACTCATGACCCAGTAACCACGTGGTGGGAAGAATTCCCAACAGAAGCCTGCCCACAGCCACCAAATGGTCATAGTTCCCCAGGGCAAATGGACCTGCCCAGTGTATCTAATTGGGAAAAAAGGCTGGCAATGCGGTGACCTGCCGTATTGAAATGGGACCGGCTTGGGGCGGGGGGAGCTGCAGGAAAGAGAAGAGAATGCGGAGGATGAAAGCGAGACAGACAAGTCAGAATTTCTCCCTTTTGAATTTCAACCTGTTGGATAAAAACAATAGCAAATGAGGCACTGAATATGCATGAGGCCTGGAAGGTATTTTAAGTTTTTCAGGAGACAGCTCGCTGAACGGAATTGCTAATTATGTCTCACATTGCTCTGTCCAATTCAGTTAGCTTGATTATGGCTGAGTTGTCAACTCCCCTGCACTTGAGGTTCCACGGTTGCAGCCCATTCTGAGGCTTAATACGGAATTAGAATTATCTTCTTCCCAAAAAGAAAAAGTGTTTTCCCTCACTGAGGAGCTAGCTTTACCCATCGTGACAACATAACCTTTCTCAGCAAAAATAAAATTAAAACCACCAAGGGTTCAGATTCCGGGGTTTGGGGAGTTGGTGGAACATGGGAATGGAATCACAGCTGTGACAATTGCAAATTAAGATTGAACAATGAGCCAAATTAAAAGGGTGAGAAAGAGCAGAACACCATATGGAGTATCTCGCTGCTACCCCCACAGGACGTCTTTGGTTTCTTAGGAGAAGGAGGATTTGCCAGCTGAGATGTGGACTAAATAGAGCCCTGGAATCTCACTTTTTTTTTTTTTTTTTGGCCTAACCTGCTCTGGCTGCCTAAGTCAAGGCAGTTGAATTTCCCATTTCCTTTGCTTAATTTCTTCACCTCTAAAATGAGCTAAACCTCATTTTATGAAGATTTTATGATGTGATAGTGGTGCTAGTTCGAGAGAGGGGTGACAGGTGAAGTAGGGGTCCTCACTGGACAGTTAGATGAAGATATAGAAAATCAGGACCTTGGAAGAATTCACTCTAAAGATAGAAAGAATGGGGTATGATAAGCTTAATCCAATAAAATGTCATTAGATTAATTTGGTGTGGTGCCCTTGGTTAAACCCAATCATTCTCAGCCAAGTCCAAGATGGACTCATGTCTGAAACGGATGATTGACAATAGAAGGTGTAGAAAGATGAACAAAATGAGGACACAGCAGTCCTGCTTGGGGACCAAAGAGGGAAGGAGCAAGGTTCCCACCTTGCCCCCAGAGAGCCACACTGCTCTGGGGACATGGGGGTCAATGCATGCATGAAGGCATACAGTAAGAGACAGCTACAATGGCGTGTCCGCCATGCTGGAATACACAGAGGGGCAGGCAAACACTGCAGCAGCCGGTGGAGCAGGACAGTTCAGTGGAACAGTCTTTTCTGAGAACATTTGCTACACATTCTCAGAAAGTACAGGAAATGGTCCAGGGAGGGGGATGAAATATTTCTTAAGCATGTTGAGGTTTACGGCATGTCACTAGGACGATACCAATGCAATGTAAGACGCCTGAGGCTTTTCTGCTGAGGAGCCATGCAAATGAGAACCAAACCACCCAGCCAATTTCTAGGCATGTCAGAGAGGCCATGGGAACCTGCCAGCTGACAACAAGCATATGAGCAAGTCCAGCCAACACCAGGGAGCTGAGATGAGCCAGCCGAGCTGAGCCCTGCCCGACTGCAAAAGTATGAGTAAATAAATGGGTGTTGTTTTAAGCTACTATGTTTTGGGGGTACACATCACAGCATATCAAATAACTGATACAATCTGTGCATAATTCATTTCTTTCTGTCATTTCCTCATTTTCAAGACAGAAACAAAAAATGGTTTTTTCCCGTGTCATTTGCTCATGAAAACAATATTAATTTTTCCCAAGTAAGGTCTGCTGCCGACCTTAATCAGAGGCATTAGAGGTAAGAATCATTCTACTTGCTAAAATTAAAGTGTAAGCTACAGTGCAGCATTCCACCTGAGCAGAAAAATCCTCCAATAGCAACAGCTCCGCTGCCCACATCTGTCTGCCCTAAATAATATCAGAACAGGGTGGTGTACACGCACTTCAGCCTCCGTAACACACCCACCCCCAAATGGGCTGTGAGTTCAGGATGTCTCTGCAGTACTTCAGGCTTGGTTACATGCCCTCGAGTTGCTTTCAAAACTGTTCCCTTGGTTCTCCAAACATCCCCATTAGGAAAAAGAAAAAGAAGATAAAAATCACATCTATAAATAAAGCAGAGGATAAGGCAAGTCAGTTATAAAAAGGCATGGCAAACAAAAACATACAATATTATTGGTCGGCGCAATTTTCCAGTGTGGCAGAAATTTCCATGACTCCACCTGCTTCAAGAACATCTCCAGGAGACACCTGAGGAACATGCAGGATTGCTTTCTATTAAACCTAACTGAGTGGAGAAGTTACCAGGGCAAAAAAGTGCTATTTTTCAAAAAAAAATTTGAAATATTCCTTTCTTCTGTTGCTCATCTCCTGCCCTCCTTCCTCCTAAACTCAAGTGTCTTTTGGTGGGACAAAGACTGTTTCTTAAGCAGAATTTTCTTTCTGATTAAATCTTCTCTGTTCTCATGCAGTTCCATTGCTTCAGCTCTGATAAGCCTCAGGTCAGTTCTATCTGAGTTTACAATCCAATTTGAACATTCAGTAATCATGGAAATATAGATATTTCTTATTTTCAGTGACATCAGATTAAGTTGTCATCCTCAAGCAGCCAAGGTGGAGGAATTAAAATCATATCATGAAATGCAGAAGCCATTTATTCACTTGAACTCTCTCTCATACATGTTCCAGAGACAAGTACGTCCAAATGTTGTTTATAATCAAGGAAAATGACCCTCTAAAATACAACCTGGTGCATGTGATTTTTTTATGTGCTCCTGATGTCTGTCTTTAAGGGAAAAAAAATTGGGTTTATTTCAACAGGTTTTTCTGCTTGCTGTGATGGTCTATGCCAGCTGGAAGCCTCAACTGTAAGTTGATGGTGCTTAAATAAGAAGAGTGTTCTCATGGTTCCGCGTCAAAGGGTTCAGTCTTTTTTTTTTTTTTTTCCAGTCTCAACAATGCCGCACATACCAAGAAGCTACACTAAATTTCATTTTTCTTGTTATATATTAATATTAGGCTTTATCTCTGCATGACCAGAGTCAGACTAAAAGAAAAACTCAAAACTAAGATAAATTCCAGCCTGAGGAGACAAAAGGGAAAAAATTTAGGGGTAGCAGACTGACGAATAG
This sequence comes from Camelus dromedarius, assembly GCF_036321535.1. Classification (NCBI taxonomy): domain Eukaryota; kingdom Metazoa; phylum Chordata; class Mammalia; order Artiodactyla; family Camelidae; genus Camelus; species Camelus dromedarius. Next base: position 13,350,033 of record NC_087462.1, on the reverse strand, counting down.
GAAAGAAAGAAAACAGAGAGGAACCAGGGTCCTATGTCTCTTTAATCGTGTTTAAGATTGACCATTGATGAAAGGTTGGAAATGGCAGCAAAGAGTGAAGGCTAATGTTCTTGTACAGCTGCCACTGAAATGAGTCTGTATTACGCATCTCTCCCCATCTAGCCCCCAGTGTCCTTCTCTTGGCTAATTCCTGTGAAGAGTAACCATGGCTCCCTTTCATCTCTTACCTCGTGACCACCTAGAACTCTTTCCTAGATGTTTACAATAAACTTATTCACAGGCTATTTAACTACAGTTCAGAAGGCAACTGATGTCTGGAAGATGCCTAGAAACAAATATTCTAATTCCAATGAATATTCCAATGAATGACCAAACTAGGAAGAGCTAACTTTTTTCCTTTCCTTTTTTTTTTCTTGAGCACTTGCTTCATACCAATGGTAGAAAAGTGTTTTATCATTTAATTCTCACAACAGTTGTATGAGGGAAGCAGTAGACATTGGTTATCTTTGTCTGTTAACACACCCTCCATGACCCCATTGCTTTGGGGGAACTGTTCCTCCCATTCTGCAAGCATCCAACAGTGGTGGGACTGCCAGCCCTACACCCCACAACCAGAGCCAGTCGAGGGCAAGCAGACCAGCTCTGAATAATCAGAGGGACCCCTCACCAGACCACAGGATGGGTTCAGAGTGGAGATATGACCAAAGTAGAATTTAGGATTTTTTTCCAACCACTTTTTAAAAAATCAGTAAACTGTTCAAATTTCAAGTCAAAGAACTTAATACATGTCAATAGGGCAACTCCTTCTCTGTTATGTGCACAAATCCTGTTTGCAAAAAAAAAAAAAAACATTAAGGCTAAAAGCAGCAGCAAATCAGAAGAGAGTGACAAGGTGATACCTTAACTAACCACACCTGGAGAGTACAGGGATGCGATAGAGACAGAGGTAGTTAGCTACCATGCCCCCTTTATTTGCTTTGCAACCACAATTTGGATTAGTGACAACCAAAGAGCCTTAATTTATCCAAACAGGTACTATTATTACCCTCTTTTCAAAGGTGGGAAAGGTGAAACTTGGAGAGATTAAATAACTTGCTCAAGGTCATACCAAAACAAACGACAGAACCTGGATTCAAACCAAACTCAGTAGGACTCCAGGGTCAGAGCTCTTAATCACTGCAAAAATATAATCTATTAAGCAAAGCAGTCCTGGTAGGCATTTTCAGAGTGCAGAGGGGAACAAAATTGCTCTCAAAGAAGTAGTCCTACAGGAGAGATAGACAGGAATATAAGTAGCAATAATATAAAATATATTGTGCCATTGTTATATAAGCCAGCACTTTTCGGTAATAAATACTGTTCATTTACAGTGTCTGATCTGAACTCCCCAACAACTCTGTAAAGTAGACAGCATAGGGATTTTTTTTTATTCCATTTTATAGATAAAGAGAATGTCTAAGAGAAAGTTCTTCTAAAATGGCCTCTCCATGTGATGAGGAATGAGAGGAAGATAAGACTAGAGAACGGTGTCTTCTGACTCCAGATCCACGGCCCTTTCTCCATCATCCTATTTACTTAACCTGGCTTAATTTAACTAGAAAAAATGTCATTGGAGGTTCAGAAAAAAGATACTTGGGATTCAGATATCAAGAGTTAGAGCCTTCCTCTCAACACTGAACTACTTGGGAAATTTCTGATCAATATTTCTGCCCAAAACTTTAAACAATGAGAATTTTTTTTCATCCAAAATAATTCTTAGACTCTCACAAACCTGAGTATTCAGTCAAGTAAGACTGACGAGTGAAACCATATTCCCACCAATATTTTCTTCCAGTTCTTTTATACTTTTCAAAATTTGATTTGAATCCATCCGAAGCATATTTTGATGTAAAATGTTAGATGAGAATAACATTTTCCCTTCCATGTAACTGGTCAACTCACCAGAATCCTTTATAGATGACTTCAGCCTTTTCCCTCTCTATACTCATGTACGCACCCTTAGATTTTTTTTCTCAGCTATTATTTCTATAATACTAGTGTGGGAAAAGCTTTATAAGTATAAAAGACAAAAGCAAGAAAAGAAAAAAATGAAGAGTTTTGCCTCTCTGCAAATAAAACACAGTATCAATTAATAGATTAAAAAAAAAAGTTTAAGTCAGTACAGAACCTGTGACACATGGCCAAAAATCTTAATTTGCAGAATCGCTGTAAATACAGAAAGATAGGATGTCCAAGTAAAAAGATAGATAAATATTAGGAATACTCAATTGGCAAGAAAAAAATACAAATTAGCAAAAAAAAAAATTAAAAGTATAACAATGTTGGCAAGGATATTGGGAAACCGGCAATCTCCTCTACTGCTAAAGGCTGTGTAATAATTGGTATCTTTCTGGAAGACAATTTAAAAGTATGTATCTTAGGCACAAAGTGTCCCATACTCTCTAATGAGTAACTCTACTACTAGGAATTTTTTCTAAAGAAACAACTACGGATGTGGGTACCACTGTTTCATACAAAGATGCCCATACTCCCATTTGTAACAGCCAGTAAGCAACTTCAAACTTAAATATATAGCTGGCCAAACAGTGGTTTCATTCATGCCTGGAATATTTCGTAGGCGTGAAACTTGTTCATTCATCCAAACCTAAGCTCTTGAAGCATCTACTGTTGTGTCAGTCACTGGGTTGAGCCTTGAGAATACAAAACCCCCACCCTGATGAGGCTCACAGTCTAGTGGGAGAGGCAGAACAATCAAAATCCACGTAGGAATAAAAAAATTACACCTGTGATCTTAGCAGAAGAAAACTGCTAAGATACGAGAGACTCCAATGGGGAATAGATGGATCAAGGACATCACAAGTGGTTCCCAAGAGAAAGACGGGGCACCCAGGCTAAGGACACAGCACACACAAAAGACGCATGAAGAAAATATATGAATGTGGGGGAAAAAAATGGCTACAAAAGCACATGGATATTCTACTACTTTTACACACACACTTAAAAAAATTAGGACTATCAAAATATTAACAGTGGATATTTTTGGTTCGGGTAATATTTATCCCGACCCCCTTCCCTTCTTTTTCTTGTTTTCTCTTCTCTTTTGTATTAATTTTGTAAATAGAAAAATAAACTGTGAAATAAGGATGGAGAACTACCTGGTTGCTTATTGATACTATCCCATTTCCACGTGTAGGATGTTGGGTTTTCCAAGCCCATCTCATCCCACAGCCAGTTCCAAGTTGCCTTAACCAGAGAAAAAGTTAAGAGCAGCTACCAGCTCCAGAGTAAGCTGTTTTCTCACTTGCATATCTTTAGTTACAAATGACTATTTACCTGTCAGCTGGGCTGAGAACACCCATAGGTTTCCCTTTGAAGTGAACCTCTTGGATTTAAAGAGATTTTTTTTTTTTAAGCTGTTGAAGGTTTGCTTGATCTAAAGTCTCAGAGACGTTTGAAGTTGTGACTTAATGGAAGATTATTTTTATTCACAGTGATCAAGCAGTTAATGAGATAAAGTAGTGAGGAGACAAGCTTAATAGAATATGTGGTTGCACCGCTTGTTAATCTTTATAAAAGGCAGAATGAAAATAACAGGAAACCAGGAAGAAATTGGGACAGATGGCTGAACAGCTCAAAGATAGGAAAAACAACTCTTCCTTGCACAGGGCTTTCAAATGTAAACCCCTCTCATGTTGAGTTCAATAGATTAAAAAAGCAACAAAGAATGAGAAAATGGGGAGCCAGGAGTAAAGTTTTCCTGGTGGCTGTTCTCTTGAGACTTTCCCCTAAACCTGCCTCCATCCCTGCCCCACCCCTCCACTGAAGGGAAAAATGCATCCAGGGCTACTATAAGTTTTCAACATGGAAAGAACGGAAACAGTAAAGAAAGCTGCCGTCTGCCTCAGTGGCTCATCATGCACCCTTTTAAACTCTGTAAGTCATAACAAGGTGAGGGGGCATCTCTAGCCTGGACGGATTCAGTAAAAATGCATTTGGGAGGGAAGGGAGGCAGATGACAGAAGAGGGAAAGAGGATGTCAGTTCCATTTACACTCCATGTTGGTCCAGTAGCATTATTTGTTGTTGTTTGCTTGTTTTTCAGGCCAAGAGAGAAAAATTCTGGTTACCTAATTATCCTTTGAAGTCAGAAAACTGGTAAAACCTGAATAGCCATAGAGGAGAAAAGAAAATTTTTTTATTAAATGATATCCTTTTAACCCACTAATGTGAAGGTGGAAACAAGTATGGCTAGCTTTGGTATTTAAAGTGGGCAATGGAATAAACACTGGGAAATTGTCAAAGCTACATTTCCCAGTGGGTCTTCTGAGAGCAATCTGCATCTTACTTCCATGGGATGCTAATTTTTAAATGCGGATTTCTGGGCTCAGACCAGCTCTTGATTCATTGGGACCCAGGAATCTGCACTTTTGAAATATTTTAAACACACTTACGTCCTGTATCTTACATCCAATATCTGAAGTTCTTGAGAGTCTATACTTCTACTGGGTCTGATTACAAATGGATTTAGAAACTGGAGCTAATGTTAGATTGGGCTTTATTTCTAGAATCCAGACACCGGGGCAGAGTGATTATCCCTACAAGGTAAAACACTGGCTCTGCCTTCCGTGCCTCTGTCCCACCAATTCAGGAGCTGGGAGTTAGTTTCAGGGCTGGGGTCTTCATGGACCATGCAATCGTGTGAGGTTGCCAAAGGGCTAGCCTGTGGTATAATCCACAGGGGAGAGCCCATCCTCACCCGCTCCTAGAGGTCAGACCAAGAGGGTCAGACTCCTTGTCACTTCCCTTTGCCAACAGTAGATTTGTCTTTCAGTCTGCATTTTTAATGAGGAGAGTGTCCTTTAGGAGAGATGGGAGGTCTCAGTTCTCACTCCATACCTCGGGTGAGCCTCAGACCTTGTCTCCTGGCTGCCTCTAACCTCAGATACATTACTCTAGATGATTGCCCCTCAAGGCAACTGTGACATTAGCACCCAATTACCTCTCCAAGTCACAGCTCCTCCTCCCAGTTTCTGGCCCTAGGAATTTTCCTTTCTTGATCACAAGCTCAGTTATGCATTTATAATCATGTTGGCTATACTTTATCCAACATTTCTAGGAGCTCTGTGGCGTGAGGATTTTTTGGGCTCTCTTGCCTTATGTATTGCTAGAAATAGAAGTTCTCAAAACTGCATTCTTAGCAAGCCCCACAAATGATTCTTACCCGCACACTAAAACTTGAGGACATGGGAATCTCAGCAAGTAAGGAGACTTTAGAGTTATATAACAGTAGTTTATACAATGTTTTCATATTCATTTATTTCATTTCATCCTTGCAACAACCTTGCAAAATAAGCAGGACTGTTATTTTTTACTCCCAACTCTCTGATGATAAAGCCTTGTCAGCCTAGGTTTCTTGCCCAAAGACATAAAAGTAGTGAAGGGGCAAAAACAAGGAGCCCCTCCTTACTTCTGCCCAGCTGCCGACGGGTTAGAGCCTGGTTCAAGTACTCTTCTTATCCCCATTCCCTAAATCACAGGCTTCACCTGATTGAGGGGATCACTTTCCAGTCCTTCAGGAAGGTGCAGTGAGCCACCAAACATTCTTCAGGGCTCGTGGTTCCAGCAATAGTGGGTTCACCATGAGACTTTAACCACATCTCTGTTTCCGGATTTGTATTAGGTCATTCACCCTATAACCACATCCACTCCACAAAGATTTGAGCACCTACCATGTATGTGCCTGTAAACAAACTAGTGACTCTCTCGTATCCAGCCTATAGTTTAATACTCTCGGGGAAGTTTTAATATGGACTTAACACTGCAGTGTCAAGACTGCTTCAAAGGGCTTTTTAGCAAACAATCATGCAACTAAAATAGCTTTCTGCCCTGTCTAATGTGAACGGAGTCTTCCCTTTCCACTTGGAGTTATCCCCCTTTCCTCCCATCGTTTGGGTTTACAGAGAATAAATGTCTTCCCCATAGAAGACATGCCAAGAATTTTTTCACAAGCACAAATTGCCATGAAAACTTAAAAGAATTTGTTTAAAGGGAAGTTAATTAATTTTATTTTAGCGTTGTTTGTTCAAATGCCTTTGAAATTGCTGCCTTTTTCCCTTTAGGGCCAAGCTGATTTCCTTTAGTCCCTTCAGCACATGGTAATTTGCATGAATGTGAAAACATTTTATCCAAGTGAATGTTCTAGAACTTGACTAGTCTGTATAGTCATGAAGACAAAAAACTGTCATCCAAAAAAGGACATGGATTTATGCTAAATGTACCAACATGGAAAGCTCAGGCGATAGCATTCAGTGGAAAAAGTTAAGTTAGAAAACAAGAGATAAGGTCTGATCCTTAAATAAACATAAGTCCTTAGAAAGAGGTCAATTCTGAGAAAGAAACAGAAAAATCAAGAAGGTAAGAGGCTTTCATTTTTTAAAAAATTCAAAAATGCATCAGTACCTCATGAAAAACATGAGCATTTGGGTATAATACCTTCAGCAATTATATCTAAGCCACCAAATAGTGCCTAACTGATTGTCATCTATGATTGTCCTCTAAAGTTACCAGACAAGGGACAATTCCACAATTCTCCTTGTAAAAATGCTTGAGTTATCTTTTCCACAAACGGGTATCAGAGAATAATTTTAGCAACAGCATACGTGTATTGAGCTCTTATAAGGAACCAATCGCAGTGCTAGGTCTGAAAGTGTTAGCCAGAAAGAGAAAGAAAAAGATCACTAAAGTGCAAAAATCTATAGATCATAGCTGCTCCAGAATTTCTATAAGGCAGGACCTAGAGGCAGCAATCTAAAGGGGTTCGGAATTCAGCTCTACTCGTATAGAATTTATAAATCAAGAAAACGCCAAGGGACCATATTAAATAATGAGGAGAGGGTGAATAACTAATTGGATGCAGACAGACCAACCCCTCTGGATGCTCCTGATGTCCTGGGATAAGAAAAGTCCCAATGAGGACAGCACTGCCTCTAGCTCTGGGAAAGAAAATTAGATTCTGTCTGGTAGAAGATTCTAGAAACTCAACAAGGTTTCAAAAAGTTGTATAGAAGCATTTTCAGCAATGTAGTTGTTGATAACGCTGAGCCCTTTCTTTTAAAAGCATATATATATTGTACCAAATTACACACGGCCAACAGCTTAATTTTCCTCCAATACAGAACTTCTCAAACTGTTTGTGGTGAAGGACGAGTCTGTTTTTTAACTTCTTTGTTTATTAACTTCCATTCCATCAGAGGCTGAGGACAGTTAAGTAGCTTGTGCTGTATGTGATTCACCATGTGGGTCTGACATCACCCGACTGGACCAGACCCTGATTAAAAAAAGAGAATCCTCCGATCATTTGCCTGGGTGTCACAGCAGTGACAAATCGCTATAAAAGTTTCTAACCACTATTTCTCGTTTGCTATTCTTTGCTTGACCTAGAGCAGTAACAGTGCTGGCCCCCACATCACAATTTAAGTAGCGCTGCTAAAAAGCATACAGATTTTATCTCAGTCAGTAGCACAAAATATCTTTAAATCAGGCACCCATCAAAAAATAGACATGTTTAAACAAAAGACATAAGCGATTTAAGCATAGACAATGAAATGTAGGCAATTTAAACAAAAATGTCCCACTGCTCCTCTTTTATACTTTTTGCTCAGTTTAATTGACAAGTATCTTGACACAGCAAAGCAATCTGCTTTAAAAACACTGCCACCATTTACAACTACTTATCTTTGTGAATTATAATTTTCTCAATATTGTGCAATCAAAATAAGATAATTTGGATATTGAGACTGAAAAAATAATAATAGTCCTACATTTCTACAGAGATAGTCTATAGAAAAATTTAAATTCCACTATAAAACACAGGACCCCAGTAAAGATTCACTATGTACAAGGGCCCTGAAACATCCTGCAGAAATAAGTTGGATTAACCTTTCAGAGGTTTGTGAGTTATTTATTCACAAAACCCACTCTCTACATTATATCAAGGAACATGCTGATTTACTTATTTTGAGAAATGCCAGAGATTCTCTGTAAGGGTACCTTGTCATTTCTAATGCCTCAAACTTCTTGAATCCTTATGCAGCAAATGCAGACACTATAACATTTCATCACCCACCCCACCCCTCTCAACCTGCACACTTTTTAAATGCATCTGAAATTTCTATTTTCTGCCCAGAAATGAATGACACTCAAGGGCTTCCATTTTCAGGAATGCAACCAGAGCTTTGTGTGAAGCATAGTCTTTCTGTTCTAAGACAAGTAACCATTGTGCTTACAGGTAAAACAGAAGGATGCTGTTTTGAGATACAGTTGCTGGAGAGTTAAGTAGAGCCATGCACTAGTTGAGGGACTAGTCCTATAGCCAGTGACTCAGCAAGGAAAGTTCAAAGCTGTACTTCAGCCGAAGTAAATGTTAGTACATCACAGACTCACACAGTCAGCTGAGGATACTGAAAGCAAAAACGTTAAATCTATCATTGTCAAGGTTCTACAGAACAACGGTGAACTTCCTCCTGCCCAAAGACCTATGCAACAACACTGAAGTTCAAAGCAAATTGGGTGAAGCTCATGCAATCCATCTGATCGTGTCAAACAGGGTTTCTCAAATTGAGAGCCCAGACCTTTTCATCGGAAATCCCTTGTTAAAAATGCAGCCTTATTTTAGACTGTAGTGATGATACAAAAACTGCATAAATGACTGAAAAAAAAGTAAAATGTACACTTTTAATGGTTTATTTGAATGGTGTATAAATTATACCTCAATAAATACGTTAAAAGTCAAAAAAAAAATTTTTTTAACTCAGCTCCTGGGCCCCATCCCCAGAGATTCAGAGGTAGTAGGTGTGTAATAGAGTTTAGGAGCTCACAGTTATTTGTAAAGAACCTAGTAATTCTTCTGAGAACAGATGTTTAGGCTAGATATTATAAATTATATATGGAATTAAGCTGGGCCATCAGAAGGCAGTATCTGTCTGGGTTATATCTAAAACCATTTTACTGAGTTGCGGCCACTAAGGAATGCGACCATCAGGGAATGCCACTCATTTGTTTTAAGAAATTATCATTCAACCCTCCTCATAAGAGGGAAGGGGAATTACATAATTTAAATAATATATATATACTTAGGTACAGAGAAAAGACTTTCCTCTTCCAAGGAAATGCTATGTTTGTTTATGATTTATTTACACAAATAATTGAACTGACATTACTTCCTTTCTTAATTTGCCTGCTAGGAAGCTCAGAAACCAAAAGTTCTTCCAATTACACAGGTGTTAATACCTTGATTATTTTCAATCTATATCTTCTATCTTCTCTGGACTTGGTATCTTTTTCTTTTTTGCATATTTCATCATAGTTAACTTTCTTTTAAGTTGACTCAAAACTTTGTCCAGTAGCAGTATCATAGCCAATGAGGTTTATCTGAGGCATAATTATTGCAAGTTAAATTGCCTCAAATTTTGTATGAACTAAGACAAAATAAAAATAAATATTACAGGTAGAGATAAATACATGGAGGACCTGCATTGTAAAAAAAAAACTCCTATTAAACAACCAATGCTGCCTTCCAAAGAACTGGAAAAGAAAAAGATGAACAAATGAAAGCAGAATCTGGGGAAGACGGTGTAGCTCAAGTGGTAGAGCACATGCTTAGGATCGATCCCCAGTACTTCCTCTAAAGATAAATAAGTAAGTAAATCTAACTACCTCTCCCCACAAAAAAAAATTTTTTAATAAAATAAATTTTAAAAAACAAAACAGAATCCATCTAGCCACTTGGGTGCATTTAGACGTGAGCAAGAGCGTTATGGTACAGCTTTTAACTGACGTAGATTCATCAAGATGGTCTCCAGCTTTGCGACCCTACAAGATCCTAGGCAAATGGTTGCAGTTCATTTAGTGGCAAACATTTCCATCAAGGAGAAGGAAAACCTTCCTCCAAATTTTGAAGATTCTAGTTAGCCAACAGGCGTATGGGATTGAGGTTGAGGGTGGAGTTAGAGTACAAAGGTGGAACACAAAGCCATTTGGTACCTATGGGGAAGTTAGAGGAGTGATGGCTGGGGATACTAAACAGAAAGCTTTGGGATTCTGAAGATATGCTTTGTCAATTCCACATTTCTACTCCATTCAGAATTTATTCTAAGTGTGATGAAAAGCCATTGGAGAGCTTTGAGCAGGGAGGCTGCTATGATCCGTTGAAAGTTTATGAATGATCTTTCTGAGTGTTTTCTGGGAAACAGACCAAAGGAAGGGGGCAAGAGTGAAGCAGGGAAATCTGGAGTCTGAGGCAGATGTCCAGACAAGAGAGAATGATGCTTAGAAGGGACAGGAGGATAGCGGGAGAAATGGTGAGAAGTGGTTGCATGTATCCTGCAGGTAGAGCTGACCAGACTTGCTATTGGACTGAACTCCAGTTTCACCAATGTATTCAACCCCCAGGATTTGGTACCTGTGCCAGAGCCGACAGTGATAAATAAGATTTGGTCACAGCTCTCAATGAGCTCTCAATTAATAGCAATGAGTCAGACTGGTTTAAAAAAAAAATCTGTGGAGGTATAACTCAGTGGTAGAATGTGTGCCTCACATGCATGAGGTCCTGGGTTCAAGCCCCAGTATTTCCATTAAAAATAAATAAATAAACCTAATGACTTCCTCCCCACCAAAAAAAAAAAATTTTTTTTTAAAAAGAATGAAGAAAAATATAAGACATAATGCCTTTAGGTTACTATTTCTAGGACATAAAAATAAGCAAGTTCCCATTAAAATATAATTTAAACATGACTAAAGAAGACACAGAAAATATAAATAGAATAATAGCATTTTAAAAATTAGGTCAATATTTATTTATACATACAGAACCAAGCAAGCCAAGGCTGTTTAAAAAGTAAATTTTCTCAAATTGTAAGAAATAAAAAATTTTAATCTCATACAAACTATTCCAAAGAATTTTAAAAAGCAGCAAGCTCTCCAATTCATCTTATGAGACTAGAACAACCTTATCTTGAAACAGGTGAAGAATATATGACAAAGAAAAAAACATAGCCAACTCACCCGAGCATGGGTATAAAAATAGTTCTTAAAAAGAGAAGTTCTTAAAAAGAGAATATTAACCCCCTCCATCACACCACAAAAAAATGTTAATTCAAAATGGATCATTACCTATAAAACTTAAAGTTATGAAGCTTCTAGAAGGTAAAAAGAGGAAACCCTTACAACCTTGACGTAGGTAAAAAAAAATTTAGATAGAACACATAAGACACAAGTCATAGAAAAATGATAATTCAGACTTCAAAATTAAATGGTTTGGGTTTTTTAAAGACATCATTTTTTAAAAATGAAAAAGCAAGCCACAGACTAGGAGAAAATATTCCAAAATCATATATCAGGTAAAGGGCTTGTAGCCAGAATATACTTAACACCATAACTCATTAATAACAAAACAACCATTTGACACAACATTGTAAAATGATTATAACTCAATAAAGAAAAGTTAAAAAAAAAGAAAAAGAAAAAGAAAACCACCCAGTTTTAAAAACAGGGTAAAATTTGAACATAACACTTCAGAAAAAAAGAGGTACAGATAGCTGAGAAGCACATGAAAAGTTGGAAATCATCATTAGTCATCACGGAAATGCAGATTAAAATCATAATGAGCTATCCTGACACCTAGATTGGAATGGCTGAAATTTCAAAGATAATCACATCAAGTAAAGGCCAGAATGTAGGGCAACTGGAACTCCCATAGATTGTTGATAAAATATAAAATAGTATGTCCAGTTTAGAAAACAGCCTGGCAGTTTCTTTTTTTTTTTTAATTAGACATTCACCTACCATGTGATCCAGCCATTCTACTCTTAGGTGTTCACCTAAGACAAATGAAAACACATGCCCATACAAAGATTTGTGTACATGAATCTTCATAACAACTTAGTTTTAGTAATAGCCAAACACTGCAAAGAACCTGAGTGTCATCCGCAAGTAAATGGATGAACAAACTGTGATGTATCTATAAACGGAATGCCACTCAGCAATAAAAAGGAATGAAAGGTGGGTTTAACTATAGGCACCTATCACTGAAAGTCATGAATTAATGCGAACAATTAACAAAAATTGTGATCATCAGTTAATGCAAAAAAGGACCTTCTAAAATTCAAAATCCATTCAGGCATTAAAAATAAAGTGGCAAAACTAGGAAGGAGAAAGACACTGCCTTAATCTGATAAATAGTATCTTCAAACAAAAACCTACAGCAAACAGAATAGTTAATGATGAAAAGTCAGAAGTGTTTCCTTTCAAGTCAGAAACAAGCCAAGGCTGTCCAACCACTACTTCTATTCAACATTGAACCAGAGGGCAGACAATGCAGCGAGGAATAACATGTGTAACATTGGAAAGGAAAAAACTGTTATCATTCATAGGCAATGGCACTGTAAGCACAGAAAATCTGGATTATTCTATGGGAAAACTATGAAAACAAATAAAAAGAATAAGAAGCTTGCTAGCTATAAGATGGGTTTCTTTTAAAGTTGTTTCCAATACATCAGTAAACAATTAGAAAAAATTTTAAGGAAACTGGTGGTTCAAAAACTCGATCGTTTCCCGGGTGAAATCTGAAATTGACTCCCATACATGGAAGGCAAGGAGAGATGGAAGGAAGAGATGGCCCACTCCACACTGGCAGGTGGCAGGTTTAAGAACCAAAGGAGCTTACTTGTGAGGGCAGCCTCTGGTGGCTGCAAGACTGAGCAGATCCCCACCACCAGCTACCAGAACCCTAAAATTATATATAGCGGTCTTCATTGGGTTCAGTCACATATACTACCCAGATGGTCTCAACACCTTACTCTCTCTCAAGGCTACATCCTTGAACCAGCTCCTAGTGTGGGAATGGTGGCCAGAACATAAGGACAGGAGAAGGGGGGAGGAGCTTCCAACTGCCCAGGTCCAGCTTGTGGGTCAACCAGCAGTCACACCCTCTTCATGACCTCCTCCCTCCTTCTACAGAAATACGTTGTTGCAAAAAACAAAATGGAGAATGAGAGTGTAGTCAGGAGGTAAGTATAGAAAACCTTATAGTTCATCCATAAAAGTCAGACTTTTTCCTGAGGGCAAGATCTTGGGGGCTCTGACAAATCTTATGCAGGGGGAACAACAGTTAGATTTGTGTCATAGGAAGTTCCCTATGGCTGCAGGACTAGGCAAGCGCAAACAAGACCACAAACCCCATCTGAACTACGCACACAGTCTTCAAACAAAAGGCAGCTACCGTCAAAGTAAGAACCAGCTCCATTCCACAGGGCAAGATTTTCCTTAATAAAAACCCAATTCTGCCTTTGGAGGCAAAAAGGAATTTATGCAAATAGGAGACCATGTAACAGTTTGTGAAATAAAGATGCGAAGGATCTAGTAAATGAAAGTTTATTAGGGGCTCACTGTGAGTGATATAGCTACTGGGAAAGTTGTTGGGAAATTATAAATTAAGGAAAAAAGATAAAAGAAGAAAAAGAAAATCTCACGGCCTCTCCGACAGCACGCTAGGCCATTATGTCCTGTTTTGAACACTGTTATCTGTGTTTTAAAAGGTGGCATTAGACATTAGCATCAAGACAGCTGAGAAGGGAGGAACATTCAGATACAAATTTTTCAATGCTCCTCCCATTGAAAGGTAAACCCTATGTCCCTTCTCCTCACCTGATTAGACTCTGTGAATTCTCTGATCAAAAGAATGTAGCTGACTCTCTTAACAGTCTCTGGGCCCAGACATTAAGGTGCTTGGCAGCCTCCACCTCTTCCATCTTGGAGCACTGAGCCACCAAATAAAATGACCATCTAACCAAAGGCCACCACGCCGTGAGGAAGCCCAAGCTAGCCCAGGGAACGCCCTTGTGGAAAGATAGAAGCCCAGCCAGTGTCAAGATACTCCAGGATCTAGCCAATCAAATCCTGGCCCAGACCAGAGCCAGGGAGACTGATGAAGGCATTCTAGACTGCCAGTCGGAGTCAAACCAGCCCCGCTCACGTGTAGACTGCAACCCCCTGAGAGATCCAAGCAGGAACCAGCCAAGTGAGTTCAGCCAACCTCCCAATTCATAAGATGGAACAGTAACAGAATCACCATTTAATGTTACACCATATGTAAGCATTAATATAATAAAAAGTGGTTTTTAGCCATTAAGCTTGTTACACAACAACGGAGAGCTAACACAGGAGGTTCCTGGCTCACGGGCTGTTTTCCTGCCACATGAGGACTGGTTAAAAGAACAGTGTGTATTTAGCCTGGAGAAGGGAACACTTCAAAAAAGGCCAATCACTGTCCTCAAGGATTTGAAACTCTGGCACGCGAGTTAAAGAAGAGCTTTATCTTCCAAAGGACAGATCTAGGACCCAGATCAGATGATACAGAGAAGGAGCCAACATCAGGTCCCCTGAAAGAAGAAGCATCCAACGATCAGTGTGGTACAAGAATGGAAAAGCATCATCATGATGTCAGAAACGATTCTCTCTAGACACGTTCAACTGCACAGACATCTTTCCAAAGAGGAAAAAAGCAAGTGGCAAACAGGCACATGAAAAGATGCTCAACATCGCTCATCATCAGGGAAATGCAAATCAAAACCAAAATGAGGCATCACCTCCCAAGGGCTGTCGTCGAAAAGACCACAAATAACAAATGATGGCGAGGATGTGGAGAAAAGGGACCCCTTGAGCACTGTTGGTGGGAATGTAAATTGGTGCAGCCACCGTGGAAAACAGTGTGTATGTTTCTCAATAAACTAAAAATAGAACTATCATATGGCCCAGAAATTCCACTCCTGGGTATAAAGCCAAAAAAAAACCCAAAACACTAACTCGAAACACATATGTGAACTCCAATGTTCATAGCAGCTTTATTTACAATGGCCAAGATATGGAAGCAACTTAAGTGTCCATCAACAGATGAATGGATAAAAAGGATGTGGTATATACATACAATGGAACAATACTCAGCCATAAAAAAGAATGAAATTTTGCCATTCACAGCAACACCGATGGACCTGGAGGGCATTAAGCTAAGTGAAATAAATCAGGCAGAGAAAGACAAATACTGTATGATACCACTTCTATGTGGAATCTAAAAAATACAACAAACTAGTGAATATAACAAAAAAGATGCAGACTCACAGATAAAGAGAACAAACTGGCGGTGACCGGTGGGGAGAGGGAAGGGGAGGGGCAACATAGGGGCAGGGGAGTAGGAGGTACGAGCTAGCAGGTACAAAATAAGCTACAAGGATAGATCGTACAACACGAATATAGCCAGTATTTTATAATAGTTATAAATGGAGCATAACCTTTAAAAAGTGTGAATCACTGTATTGTACACCTGTAACATATAATACTGTACACCAACTATACTTCACTTAAAAAAACAAGCCCAAGATAAAAACCAGAAGCCTGACCAGGTTGCTGGGCTCCTACTGTGTGCTTCAGAGAGGTGACGGCTAACTGTAGGCATCTGTCTGAACGAAAAGCAGCCTAGCTACTCTCAGTTCCTACTCTTTGGAAACACTGACTCATGAAGCCATCAAACTCCATGGCCTTGACTTTAATTCACCCTACGCTTAAACAAGACAAATTTCGTAGAAATTATACATGCATTCTATTTGTGAGATGTTCACGAAAGCAAATTGCACAAATGCTACCAGGAACCTCTTCTAGTATTTTAAGAACTTTCCGGAAACACTTTAAGTCAGGAAGAGATGTCCTTTATGAACACCTCTTTCACTCACCTTGGATAATGATGTCCCTGCTCTAATAACTCACCATAATCCAGAAAAGGCACTAGTCATCTTAGAGGATGCTCTTATTTTACACCACAAAAATAGATAAGGCGTTATCCCTGTTCCACAGATTAAGAAATGGAGGCACAGAGAGGTTAAGTAAACAGCCCAAAAGCACAGCCATTAAGCCTCAACTCTTACCCAGCTGGTCAGTTGCCTGGGCAGGTTGAAGAACCCTTGCCACAGAAAGCAGTGACTTTAACTGAGGAGTTCCCTGGAAGCCCCAGCCATACCTGTTTCTTGGTTGCCACTAATGCTCCTATTTGACTATCAAACGTGTTATTAAGCTGTTGTGTTACAAAAGCAGAAAGGAGAACAGATTGAGAATGGAGAATCTCTCTTTATGTAGAGGTGCGGTTATTTGGAGGCTCCTAGGCAGAGTTTAAGACAAAAACGCCAGCAACCTTTCCAAAGGACTAAGAAAACCATCCGTTGGACTGCCTACTGTATATATTTAAAAACCACCCCTGGATCTTTCTTCATGCCTGGGGTCACAGGGCGCATGGGGAAGGTTGGATGGTGGGATACACAGTTATTCGTGGGGGTGTTTTCTGCAGGGGCTTGGACCAAATGACCCTTTCAAGGTGACTTTGGTGTCTTTTGCATCCACAAGCGGTGTTTATATTCAATCCCAGATCCGACAAGCTTCGCTAACCACAGAAGTTGGGCTAAAAGCCAGATGCATCCCACACATCCCTGCGGTCCTCCTGCCTTCTGGCAAACTCCAGGACCAGATTGGAAAATCTGTGCCCAGTTTAGGGGCCAAGTTCGGTGTGATCCGGGGATGATTTATACGGCTTTGTTTGGAGCCCACACGATATGTGCTGCTTTGGCCAGATTTAGCTTTGGGGTTTCTGACTCACTGGAAGCAAAACGTATCAGATTGGGACAGATGGGCGCCCCATCAGGGATTAGAAGGGTCTCCTCCGAATCTTGTGGGACACTGAGACAACTGAATTTCCCACCTCTCTCCTCAAAAGTCCAGAAAACACGCCACACAGGTGGTGTCAGGGCAAAGGAGCCGAATGTCCAAGTGCTTTCCAGGATTTGCCAAAAATAAAAATAAATTGCTTTTAATTTCTGACGGGAGAAAGGCTGGATTGATTTTTATGGGCTCGCCTCTAAACAGCAATTTACATGCTGAAACTGTAAAGCTGAGGGTAAAATATCCCTTCCAGGTGATCTGAAACCCGTTGATTAATTTCAACTTGATGACCTTGCTCCCCTACAACAATAGAACTTTAATTCATCTCACTCAGGCTGCCTCGAATGGGTTTCCAACAATCGCTTAACAACCAGCAAGGAGTGGCTATTTCGGCAGACAGAATCCTTATTAATAAACACAAATTAAATGAAGCATATCCAAAGAACCTGATCCCGGTACCAAACTAAATAGAATCTCTCTGAATATAATAGTAAAACACAATCCCCATCAGAAGCATTTCAGATGCTGTAAGGCAACTCTGTTCAATAGATAGGAATGAAATGCAAGCCACCAATACGAGCCACTACATCATTTTAAAATTCACTAGGACCCACATTAAAACCTAAGAACAGGCGGGCTTAATTTTTTTAAAATATTTCTTGTTTAACACAATAGAGCTAAACAATGATCATTTCCACATGCAATCAATATAAAACGTTTAATGAGATTTTTTTTCATGTTTTTTCCACGTAAGTTTTTGAAATCTGGTATGTATTTTACACTTAACAGCATCTCAGTTTGGACTTTCCACATTTCAAATGCCTCCAGGAACTTTGGTGACGAGTAGCTACCATTAGTGGACGGTGAAGCTCAGATATCTCTCAGTAAGCAAATGTTACAGTTAGGTCAGATGCAAGTGACCAGGAGACGAATGACAGCTTTGATCTCCCAGAAATGGCAACATTGCGGAGGCAGTATAGCAGTAAGCTCTCAGGAATCTGAGAAAAGCCTGCCTAAACTTTACCCCTGCCTGCCTCAACTTCCCTGACTGTAAAAATGAGGGTAAGAGCTCTCGCGACCCCCTCCGGCTTACCGGGTAACTTCGTGAGTACAAGTCCAGCGCTTGGAACTGATCTTGACCCAACATAACAATCAACACCTGGTGGCAAGGAGAGGCTGATCAGAAATATCTCGAAGGCAAGGACTCTTCCTTATTCATCACCGTTAAGTCCTAGGACCTGGCTTAGACCTGGTAACTGGTGGTCAACACACACTTTAATTTTAAGATATTAAGAGTGGTGAGACACTGTAACGCAGTGCTCAGATCCTCCTTTCAGAAATAAAAGGAATTTTACTCAGGCGGCGGGGCGTGCTGCCTGCAGACAGCCCTCAGCAACCCTCTCACTATTGGGATTGCCCCAGACAGAGAGCAATGGCTGGCTTAAGGTCAAACAGCTTTTCCAGGGTTGTTTACTGACAATATGACTATCGGCCAGGTCTCTCCTCCTGGGGAGGGCAGGGCTGAAAGTCCTCACCCTTGTGTGTGTATCCTTGGGCACGCCTTGTGCACCAACTTCACCCTCCACCTCATCCTGCTCTCTTCCCCTCTTTCCACAGGTGTGGATCCTAAAAGTACTCCCTGACTGAGAATGTTGCCTGCCATTTCAAAGAAGTGGGCAGCTGAGACTCTGCGGCCACACCCATCGGTGCCCCCTGAGGGGACTCAGGATGGGAAAGCACAGGATACTGGCCCTAGAGAGTTAAGGTGCACATCAGAGGAATGATTTCAATGAGCCCGGACCTTTGCTCCTTCCTATACATAGAAAAGCACTCAATTCCTTAACTTGAGGTATCTGGTTTTCTTTAATTAACATGAATCTTTTTTTAACTTAACATTTTTGGGGGGGGAGAGGTAATTAGGTTTACTTATTTGTTCACTTTTATTTTTTTGGAGGAGGTACTGGGGATTGAACCCAGGACCTTGTGCATGCTAAGCATGAGCTCTACACTGAGCTATACCCTCCCACACCCTAGGAATCTTTTGATGTTCCAGCTACCTGGTCTTTGTTGCAAAAACTCCTATACATCCTGGCTCCTCCGCTACCTCATCGGAGCAGTCCCTCAGCGTGATCTGAGAGGCTGTCCTCCCACACGTAAGTCCTCAGAAATGTCTGCCTAATAGAATATAACTCTTAACTTTCAGATTGTGCATTTTTTTAATAGACATACACAAGCCCCAGAACCCCACTGTTGATGGTAAGAAAGAAGAACTGCCCGTGGAAAGAAGAGTTAAGAGGGTGAACACATAATATTTACCAATGGTTTTCGAACAATTCCTATTAACCAGGTCAGTGCACACCTCGCCCTTATACCACGCACGCTGCCTTAAATCTCTGGGTCTTCCCACCAGCAGGTCATTTCTTCCAAGACACACAGCCAAGCAATGACAGAAAGAACAAGAATAGCTCCAAGCACTGAGACTCTTTCAAGAGAGCCTCTTTTCTTCTCTCGGGTATCCAAGACCCACACGCTACAACCAGACGCACGCTGCAGTGAGCCCCAACCACCGGCTTCTCTCCCATCTCGGACTTTCAAATTCTTAAATTTGCCCTTTACTTAAAAAAGTCAATGATTTCACCAAGAAAGTTTGATTAGTTTCTTTTACTTTCTGTAATGAAGTGCCATCCTTTTTACACTTGAAAGGATCTTTGTAATAATGCAACATTGATCTTTTGAATACAGATGAGCTAACCTAGATAATGGGGTTTAGAATGTGAAAGACCGGAGGTAGGATGATATTTAAGGCTCCAGTGCCATCAAGAGGAATTGCAGCAAAAAACCATCTGTTTCCAGAGACAGTGTCTGGTGCCACATTAATAAATGTAGGATCATGTTCCCTCCTGCACAAAGTTTTTATTTTGTCCAATATCTTGAGAGATGTCGATATGCTGTGTCCCCGGACGTCAATCACCCAGTGCAAAAAAAAAAAAAAAAGAGAGAGAGAGATTAAACGCTGAGATCTGTCCTTTCCAGTCTGCAGCTTTATACCTCAAAGGTCGAGAACTGCGATTCAAATTTGACACTAGAAAGCAATTCTAGTAAAATTTAAAAACAAAAAGGAAGTTATTTATTCAAACAACACTCTTTTGTACCAGGCTTAGGTAGAGGCTAGGGATATAGGGATATACGAATGAATTAAATACAGTTCAAGCCCTTGAAGAACTGAAGAGGGGAGGTAGGAGAGGTTAGCTTTGGAAAATGAAGTATATTCTCCAGGAGGCAATATAGTAGACAGATATTTTTTTTCCACCTTCCCAGCCCTTAGAAAAATAGAGAAAAGAGAGCTGTTTTGGTGGCCCCACCCTCCAAGAGAGGCGGAGTGGAAACATCCTTCTA
Source organism: Camelus dromedarius (assembly GCF_036321535.1). Classification (NCBI taxonomy): domain Eukaryota; kingdom Metazoa; phylum Chordata; class Mammalia; order Artiodactyla; family Camelidae; genus Camelus; species Camelus dromedarius. The sequence goes on along the minus strand of NC_087462.1, from coordinate 13,329,883 downwards.
CACAGCGTCACCCACAGGGGTCGCTCTTGCTCAGTCAAGGGCAATGTCACATCTTCTGTGTGTGGAGCAATGTTAGATCTGACATCAGGACAAAGTGAAAAGAATGATCATGAAAGACCGAGTCCAGGGATAAGTCCAGGGGGATCCATGCTACTATTCTCTCTACTTACAGTCTGTTTGAAATTATCCATATTTTAAAAACCAAGTTCAAATCTAGTTTGAGGAGCTATAGCTAACTCACAGACAAAATCAAGTGTCAAGTCTGAGACACTAACGATAAGGTACTTAGAGCCAGAGAGAGCTCAGTGTGGGTTAAATCGATCAAAGCAGCCCCTGGGACTTGGATGACAGAAGAGCTGATAGTTAGGGCTCCCCTGCTCTGCACCTGGTGGTGTGAGAAGCACTTCCCACGCACTGTCTCACTCAGCCCTCACCTGGACTGTATGAGGGTGCTGCCCCTACTCTGCAGATGAGAAAATTGGGGTCCAAGGTTAAATACCTTACCCAAGGGTTTCCAGTTCTTAGGTGGTAGAACTGAAATTTGAACTCAGTTTGACCTGAGAGCCTGAAGTCTTCAAAAACTAAGTCACACCAAATACTTGACAAAGAGCGAGGATGGATCACGAGGCACGGGACCAACAAGGAATCCGGGATAGGTCCACAGGCAAAGGTATACTGGAAGACAACAGGTAGAGATGTAAGCATGCGCCATGAGGGGAGATTAGCCATGTAGAGTCAAGTATGAGGGCAGAGTATGTATGCTAGACCTTGGGAAGTCGATAAGGCCAAAGGAATTGGGATGACGGACAGGAGATCAAAGCAGGGATGCCCTTACTGGAATGCCTCATAAGACAGGGACTTGATTACCAGATACGATGGTAAGAGTACAATTCTAGATGCAGAATATGAGTTTCCAGAAGAGCAACAGCAGAGCTGATTGAAACCCTCATTATATTCTGCTTAGGAATAGAATTGGTCCCATTCTCTGGCCTTAGGCTTCCCGTACTTAGGAACATGATAACCTCAATCACCATGGTCAGACCTGTGGCCTCCAAAACATGTACGGTGACATTCTGGTCCCATGAAATATTAAAAGAGAAGAGGGTAAAAGAAAAGAAAAAAGGGAAAAGGAAAGGAAGGAAAGGAGAGAGGGAAGAGGGTGAGAGGAAGGAAGGAAAGAATAGTTTTGATTTGGGTCCAAATCCTTTGAGGAACCCTGTACACGATAGCACCCTTTGGGAGAGTTACAATGCACACTACAATAAAGTTCCATTTAAATGAGCAACCATTTTCCAAATTTATTTGTCTCCTGAGCCCCACAGGGCACACCCTAGAAACGCATAGTTCAGAGAAATGCAGAGGCAGAGAACCAAACCCCACTAGCCTTCTCCGGAGAAGGAAAGGTGTTACAGGAAGTGGGGATGGCAGGAGAAAGGGGCGTGGCGAGGAGCAAAGACTAACCAGGAATCACGGTTGGAAAGAGTCAAACATTCCACCTGAAAAAAATTAAAGTCAGATGACAAAGGAACTGGAAAGCCGGAATGGACAGAAAGTGGGAGGTTCCTGTCCTGAGGACTTAACATCAACAGCAGAGATGGAATGTGCCGGATCTAAGAGCTCAAAATCTAAATCAGGAAGGTGGAGGGGGGTGGGAGGTGGGAAGTGTTTTTATCTCAAAGGCAGTGTTTGCTGCAGAAAGTGCCAGAGCTGTGAAATCAGACATTTCCATTTGGATGTCAGCACTGTCATTTCACCCCCTATGTAACCCTGAGTTAGGTACTTCATCTCGCTCCATCCGCCTTCCAGCAGACGGGGGGAAAAAGGCTTAAAGAAGGATTGTGACTTGCCCAACATTCCACCACAAAAAGCTTCACAGCCAGGGTTCAATACCAGATATAGCTGCCTCCACAACCGTCGACCTCGGCCATGGTATTATGCCATCTCCAAGATCCTTTCCTTCCACCCCTCAAAGGGCAAGAAAGCCAGTCACTCACCCAGTCAGTCTCCATGGTTCCCCCTTGGTACCTCTGCGTCTCCATCTCCCTGGGAGTCAGCTGAGAGCATCACCTTGGCCCCATTTCCCAAACGGGAAAGGTTTTACTGGACTACCAAGTTACATAATATCTGTGCTCTTGTTTCTAAAAATTCACCAAACTCCACCTTGAGCAAATGTATTTTTATTCCAGACACTATTACTACAGTTGTTTTATTTCAAGCTAACAGATACACCCAATTCAGTTGTATCTTTGAACACGGTACCTAAGAACAGCACCTGACCATTTTCTTTTGCGTCACCTCACTCTGAAACCTACAGGTGACGCTCAACTCTAGAGCGCACCAGTCCTAAGGGCTTTTGTTTTTTGTTTTTTGTTTTTGTTTTGTTTTGTTTTTCCTCATCTCGTTTCTCTAACTGGCCCCTGGCAGGTCTGGGTTGAGCAGCCCAAGCCGCCCCGCCGGGTCATCCCAGCTGCTCCCTGCGCCCCGCGTCGGGAGCCACAGGCCCGCGGGCGGCAGCTCTGGGGGTGGGAGAGCGGAGAAAGCCTGCCTGAGCCTCGGCTTTCACTTGTAAACAGAGGCTTTGAAAGAGCAAAGTTGTGAGTTTGTCTCCACGAAAGCAAACTTCCCCTGCTGTTTGCTTTGGGCGTTTTGCCCATGTCTCTGCAGAGCGAGCATGGATTTCCTGTCTGTTCCTCTAACCACGCGGATCTCAGCTGCCACCGTGAGGCTCCAGGACAGGCATCTGGACGCCGAGTCCGGGTCAGAAAGGGCTTGCGTCTCTCGCCCCGCCGCTCCCTTAACCCTCTCTTTCCCCAGCCCAGCCAGGCAGTGAACTGCAACGTGCTGGAGAGCCGCAGAGCTCCAGCCTGCACACCCACTGCTCCCAAGACGAAACCAAGAGCGAGCCCGGGGAGGGCTCGTGTTCCCTGATAAGGTAGTGGTTACCTGGCAGGGCTGTAGCGAAGATTAAACGAGATTATCTCCATTTAACCAAAGGGATTAAAAAAAAAAATCAAGAGTAGGATGCTCCACCCAAGGTCAATCCAAGGCCTGCACACCTTCAAAAACAGAGCTCTCCCAGGTGCGTAATTCAAGGTGCTGGCCAGACCAGGAAATGTCTCTAAGAGCTGCAGCACGGAGGTCCACATTTAGGCTCATTTTTCTGGAGACATGGGGAGCCCTCACTATATCTTTCATTTCTCTACTTTGAGACAGACATGGATACTAAATTCTCATTTTCCTTTTTATTGTAACAAAACAGTGTCAATGCGATTTCAGTCGGCACCTCCCTTAGTGTCAGGGAAGCAAAAGGGGGAGACCTGGGTGTGTAGCGGCTACTTTCAGCCACAAAGGAGGTGGAGGCTGACAACTGTCACCAGGGGACGGGGCAGGCTAGCCATTCCAAATTGTCCCATGTTTCAAGAAAAGCAAGAAACCTGGATCTTTAGCAAGAACTCTTTGTATTTACGTGTTGGCAACTAATTTAAAAAAATGTATTAAACACCATATGAGCCAATACACCCTGACAAATAAAATATGTTCATAGGACAGGTGCTAGAACTCTCCACCTTTGCAACCTCTCCACTGTCCTGCCTTAGGGAGAGTCAGCTGATTAGCTCTGAGTTAAGACCGCCTGCATGCAAAGGGGCCCAGCGGTATTAGGAACTCAGCAGGTCTAGACCTTCCTGTTAAAGAGACACCTCAGAGTTTCCATGATCACGGGGTTAAGGAAGGTCACACGGTTCCATCTTCAGAGAAAGCTGGCTGGATTCTGCCTACTTAATAGGTGTGGAGAAACATTAAATGCAAAATTTTCCTGATACAACAGCAGGATTTAAGTCCTATCTAAGGGTGTTGAGGGTTTGGAGGAAGGATGGGCTTATGTATTATCTATGTGACATTTCCAATTAAATGCAAAATCAACAGAACATCTTCTGCCAGGGTCACAGTGGTAATGAGCACTCACCCCAACTTATTAGCACACCCATTCCTCAAAACAGCAAAAAGGAGGATAAATCAACTGCCTTTGTTACCTTTATCAACATAAACAAAGAGATAAAAATACGGTATAAAATTTTAACTGTCTTCCCCCGTTCTACCTGCAAATGTGAAATTCCCTTGTGCTTCAATAAAGGAAAAATACATCCAATGAAATCTAACAAATGTGCCATCTGTTCAGAAAGCAGAAAGCAGGCATCTTTTACACGTGACACTACTGCCCTCGTGTGGTCTAACATCATAATGCAGTTATTTTCCAAGGCTCTGGAGAGGTTCTAAAAAAATGTACTTCTTGTAAATATGTCAGTTATAACGTGGGACAACATGTGAAGAAACATTCATTTTAAAGAACACAAATATCATTTATAATCAAACTTCTGTTCACATTAGACCCTGGATTATGAGTTCCACTCCACAATGAGCTTCCTTATGAAAAGGAGAAGAAATCGAGGGAAGTTTAAGTGTCATTGGAAAACAGCTGGAGAGCAAGGACACAGGACTCTCAGACCTAATGATAACATCAGTCACTGCCAAGCCAGTGCCCATACCTGGCTTCCCACCTCACTGCTTTCCTGTAGGGCTCTGCAAAGGGGTGGGGAAACGACTGTTTACTTCCCACTCTCATTTGTTGGCTCCAACACCATTAATTTGTACCACGACCTCTGGCTGCACCATTCAGGTCTCTGGTGGCAAGATAATCCCAGGGCTATTCCTGAGTAGGCATCCTCCGAGAGGGTGGCAGGAATTCAGTGCCCCGACAGGCAGTAGAAAGGAAAGCTTCTCCAGCGTGGAGAACTGGGCAGAATGCAGACACCATCATACCTAAAACTAAATAAATAATACTTCTCTTTTCTTCTCTCCTCCACCGACTGTAGGGTGACTCAGTTATTCAATGAAGAAACATTTTAAATGGAATATCTATTAACATAAAACTATGTGGCAGACGCCCTCAGGATAGAAACCCCTCTGAGCCAGCTTTCTTACCTGTAAAATGGGGGTAATGACTTCTGTTTAATCCTTACCGTTGCCCTATGAAGTGAAGGGCACCAATGTCTCTCCAAGACTGGGCAAAGCCTGTAGGCTTCTATCATAACATTCTAGTTTGACTTGAGGTGCAAGTGTTAGATTTAAACTTCATGAATGTGATTGGATGATAACCTGAAAGCTGAGTAGATTTCTTGAGTTCATGACCCAGAATTGCTGGCTCCTCCCAGCAAGGGTTGAAACCAGGTCAATTAGCTGCAAAAAGGAGAAGCCCCCAGGTTCCTCCCCTGGGCAGCCCAGCAGAGCAGCTGGGCCCGTGCTGCTGCAGTCAGTGTTGGGGTTGCCCGCTGAGTGGCCCGGCCAGGTGGTCCTAACCAGCTGGACCCAGAGCAGAGTATGTCTGAGGGCTGCAGGCTGCGGTGACAAATGCCCCACCCCAGCTCCCAGCACTGGCCCAGACCCTGCTGTAACGGAGCAGGAGGGCAGGTGAGCAGGGGGCAAAGATAGCTGGTCTTTGTTTATTCTTAGCGGGCATGTCTGCTGCTCTGGGTGAGTGCCTGCTCAGTTAGAGGGGAAAAGTTTGCTGTATGTGGAGTCCCCCTTTAGAAGTAGGAAAATCATCTTTCATCAGACCCACGACTCAAATGGTCTATTGAAGAGTCATGCTGGAAAGACTGGACAGCAGTGTCTGAGAAAAGAAACACAGACTTTGGCATCAGATACACCAAGTTCACGCCCTACTTCTGCTGCTTACTCGTTGTGTGATTTCAGCAAGTGAGTCTGTGTCTTGGAGTTTATATTCCTAATCTACATGATGGGGATAACAGTCCCTAACTCTCTTGGTCGGTGTGAGAATGCTTGCCTGCTTGGCACATCACACGTGTTAGGTAATGCCAACAGAGCTGGCCTTGTAAATTATTGAGGCAGGTTTTGAAGGCAGGGTGCATTTTAGCTTGGGGCGAGCAAAAAGTATCGAAGCCAGAAAGCCTCTGGGTGTGATTTTAGACTTCGTGATGGTGAGCGATACAAACTCTCCAGCATCAAGATCAAGGGCAGGGCTGGGAGTCAGACAACCTGGCCAACATGACCTGCGGCCATTTGTCAAACGCCGGCTCCTTCCCTGGTCACCTGTCAGCGGTCACCATCCATCATCTTCCCTCCCTCCTTGAGCTATCCCGGCGGCTGGGCTGACAAGGGTGAATGGTGAAGCAATGGCTCCTAACTAGGAGGCTTCCGTGACGCCATGTTTCTCGGGCTGCTCCTGTCGTCTTTTCACACCAGGGTGACCAGCCCTGCCCCCGGAGTGTTTCCCCTCATCCTGCTTAAAAAGCAAGCCACAACCTTCTTCTTGGTTTCTCCGCTGTTGAGAACGGAGCGGATGGATTAAGCGTCCGGTCCCCAGTTTCCCTTCAACCTAGTGTCTGTTTTCTGCTTTGATTTACCGGCCCTTTTTTTAGACCAATTCCCAACAGGAATTTTGGCCTTTGATCCCTCATTACCTTTTCAGTGAGTTTCAGTCCCAAATGCTTAGTGCAGACCCACTCTTCCTTTCAGTCACTCCATCGCCACTTTTTCTTTTTGCCACTGAAATATAGCCCATTTGACCTGCCTCGTCTGCAACATCCTCCCTGATAAAAACTGAAATCGAGACCCCAGTCTCAAGCTGGAGTTTTTGTTTTTGTTTTGTTTTGCTTTTAGTTTCATTGTGACAGAAATTACATAACTTAAAGTTCCCCACTTTTAAGTGTACCATGAAATGAATTACAGTCATATTACAGTTGTACAATCATCACCACAAGCTAATTATAGAGCATTCCCATCCATCTATAAACGTTCTTATAATCAATCCATATTTCCACCCGCCAGACTTTTGAGCATTTCATATAAATGAAATAATACAAGGCATGCCCTTTGGTGTCTGGTCAAGCTGAGTTCTTTTTACATATCCTAGTGCCTTGGACATCACCTTGGTCCCCAAAGACCACATACCCTTCTCTATTGTTCTCTAGCCCCTTAGAGAAAATGCCTGTGTTTTTCAGCAACTTTGAGCAGCCTTTACTTACTAGGCTCTGGGCTTGGCCTCAGGATATGGTGGTCAGCAAAACTAGGCATAGTCCTTGTCCTCACAAAGTTACACAAGTATTTATTGTGCCCAAATACATTTACAATTATCAACTTGAAAGGTTCTACCAAAGAGACAAAATCTTTATTTTATTCTGAGCTAACTTAATGTGATTTACAAGAATTGCCTGTTACCAAGCACCTTGAAAACCACAGACTTTCTGGTCAAAGTGGAAATGTTTTTCACTAAAAGCGAGGCATGGCATTCAATGCAATCCCTATGAAAATCCTAGCTGCCTTTCTTGCAGTAACTGCCATACTGACCCTGGAATTCATATGGAGATGCAAAGGAGCCCAAATAGCCAAAACAATTCAGCAAAATCAGACCAATGTTTTTCCTCATTTCAAAACTTACTACAAGGCTACATTAATTAAGACAGTTTGGTACCAGCATAAGGACAGGCATATAGATCAACAGAATAGAAGTGAGGGTCCAGAAAAAAGCACATACATTTATTTGTAGTCAATTGATTTTCAGCATGGGTGCTAAGATAATTCATTGGGGGAAAAAGCTCTTTTCAACAAATGATGTTAGGTATCTACATGCAAAAAATTAACTCAAAATTGACCAAAAACCTAAATATAAGGGTTAACATTACAAAACTCTTAAAAGAAAATTTGTATTAATCTTTTGACCTTACATTAGGCAATGGATTCTGAGATATGACACCAAAAATATGAGCAACAACAAAATATAGATTAGACATCATCAAAATTGAAAAATTTTGTGCATCAAAGCACATTATCCATAACGTAAAAAAGACAACCTACAGAACGGGAGAAAATATCTGCAAATCATGTATCTGATAAGGGAGTAATGTCCAGAGTATATAAAGACCACTTACAACTCAACAAAAAGACAAACAATCCAACTAAAAATGAGAAAAAGACTTGAAGAGACATTCTCCAAGGAATATATACAAATGGTCGTATGAAAAATACTAGGGTTACAAATAATTTCATTGTATAGAAAAAAATCACAATGAAATATCACTTTATAACCTTTAGGCTGGCTTTGATCAAAAAGACAGACATTAATAAGTCTTGGTGAGGACGTACAGAATGGAAACCTTCATACACTGCTGGTGGGAACGTAAAATGGTGCAGCTGTTATGGAAAACAGTTAAATAGTTTCTGAAAATGTTAAACATAGACTTACCCTATGACTCAGCAATTCAGCTACTTGGCATACTCCCAACAGAACTGAAAACATATGGCCACACGAAAACTTGGACCACAATGTGCATAGCAACAATATTCGTAATAGCCCCAAAGTAGCAACAAGACAAATATCCATCAACTGGTGAAGGATAAATCAAATGCGGTATATCCATGTCACGGAATATTACTCAGCTGTAAGAAGCAACGAAGTACTGATACATACTACAACATGGGGGAAACTTGAAAATATTTCACTAAAAGACGTCAAACAAAAAAGGCCACATATTGTACGATTCCATTTATATGAAATGTTTAGAAGAGGCAAATCCAGAGATAGAAAGTAGGTTAGTGGTTGCCTAGGGCTGAGGGAGGGAGAAGGATGTAGGGGATGGGAGGTGACATCTAAAGGGAACGAGGTTTCTTTGGGGGCTGGTGAAAATAAGGTCTGTAATCACAGAGTGGTGATAACTGCACAACTTTGTGAATATGCTAAAAAAAAAAACCCCACTGAACTGTATACTTTAAAAGGGCAAGTGAAATATATCTCAATAAAAAATAAGTAAGGCTTGATCACCAAAACCCAATTCAAACAATGCAAAGGTACATGTAAGGTGAAAGTGACTGCATTCCTTTCCCCACACAGGACTGAGATGAAGCTCTTGTCTCTGGGTTCCAAGCCTACTTTTCCACAGTCTGCTTAGGGATGCTTTCCCCGGGACTCTGCACATCACCTTTCTCACAGGAGAGAGTTTGGTGGGCAGGAAGAGAGGCAACTGTCCCATGTACTTGCTGTTCCCATCTGTGTCACCCCAGGATGTCCCTGGACCCCAGAAGTGCAGTTACTTCCAGTTCCAACCTCCAGCATCTTTCAGCCCTCCCAGCATCACCCCCATGGCCTCCTTCGAAGCGTACCAGCAAGATCCAGGAAGCGCTCCCTTCTCAGAGGTCTGAGCCCTCCTTGGAGGTTCTGGTAACATTCAGCTTCATCTTGTTTCTCATTCCTGTATGTGGTAGCTGCATCCCACAGTATCTCTCCCTCAATAGCCCTTCTTGCTCTTCCAACTTCTCCAACCTTGTGCTTCTTTATACCAAATCCCTTATGGTGAAATACTTCCTAGCTGTTTCTGTTTGCTTAATTGCCTCCTGGCTGACAAAGCCCATTATATTCCTATATATTCTTCTAAGCTTCTTTTAATTCATATTGAAATATGACCTACTATTTTTCTTTATAAAATGGGATACTGTGTTATACTGCAAGTTGTTTTATATTGTGTGCATATTTATCAGTGTACTTTCACATCAATTTGTATATGACGGTTAATGTATCTTTTTTATGGTAACAGGATCTATTTCATCTTCTCACATGATGTTCATTGCTCTGGATTTATCTAAAGTATATTGTTCTTTTGAGGAACATTAATTGCACTGAATTCTAATTATATTTATTTATTTATGAAGCACCTACTCTGTGAAAACATTATACCGAATGTTTGGGAATAGAAGGATAAGTTAAACACAGTCCTGCAGTAGAAGAGATATGAGATATAGCTAAGATTATAAACTTGGACTTCTCAAGACATTTCCAGTTTTAAGTAATCTATCCTTTCCCATCAAATGCATTAATTCTCATACTCAAATGTTTATTTTCAGTCAAACATCAATCTCCATTCAGTCGCTGCCCTGCAACTCTTTATCCTGATGTTCTTCTGCCCCGTAAAAAGACTGGTTCTGCTCATAACTCGTAATGATTTTGAGATAGGAAAAAATTCTGAGAGTGCACCTAAGTTTAATTTTTTTCCAGATAAAATGGTAGCAGTTCCAAGGAGCCATAAGGTTTATCAAACTGGAATAGTAGTAATGTAAATATACCTACTATTATACTGGTATTCAAAGAATTATCTGAACCAAACTCAAACCCTACTGGAACTTAAATGGACTCCCACTAGGTCACCAAAAGGTATTTTCTTAGATATCCTAACAAGGTCACTTCTCTTGATGCACATTTTACATAAGGGCAAGGTATCAATCCTGCAGTTCATTTACAGCTGAGAGAAGCCCAGAGGCTCAGAATAATTTATTAATGACATTTTCTTTAAATAAGCTCTCTTTATAAGTCCATAATATAGTCAAAAGGGAAAAGGGGAATGAAGTAAACTTATTGGACATCACTGAAGGCTGCTAGACAACCAAACATGACTCTGAAACTTAATAACTAAAAGGAAAAAAAAAAAAGGTCAGTATATACTACACCTTTCTAGGGTAAATGTATCTTAAGGCAATGAAAACAGCTTTAGTGAAGGAAACAAAGTTCCTCTATCTAAAAAAATTCCAGCTAATGAATGCAGAAGAAATGACAGAATTCAAAAATCAGCATTTCACAATCTTTAATGAAATACACAACCCCAGGCAGTGGTCATTGTGTTAGATTGCTCGGCTGCTGTAACAAAGTGCCACAGACTGGGTGGCTTTCAAGAGCAGAAATTTACTCTCTCACAGTTCTGAAGGCTGCTAGTCTGAAATGAAAGTGTCAGCAGGGCTATACTTCCCATGCGACTCTGGACAGAATCCCCCCTGCATATTCTTCCCTCTGGCTGGTGGCCCCATCACTCCTTGGTGTTCCTTGGTTTGCAGCTGTGTAATTCCAATCTCTGCCTCCGCCATCACGTGCTGTTCTACCTGTCTGTCTCTGACTTCACGTGACATTTTCTGCATGGTAATATTCTGAGCTTGCTTTCTTGTATGTGCAGTTTGCTTTTTTTTTTCCCCTCCCTATTTTCTATAATGAACAACCGTGATCTTTTTTTTTTTTAATCAGGAAATTAAAAAAATTTGTCTTCTGGCCATGCTGGTTTCACCTGGGAAGTAAAAAGGACCAAAAACTGATCAGACATAATGTTCAATTGCAGGCATCCAGAGAGTCCTATAACTGAACAAACAGACCTTCTTTCACTGACAACAAAAGCATTTATGTCCAAAGAGAGTACAATTGTTCCCTTACGAAGGCTGAGAGCATGACATATATAAAGTAGAGTGAAGCAGGTTAAAAAAAAAAGCAAAACTGAATAGACGGGCCCAAGTTTCTCAAAAAGCACAAGGAAGGCCAAATAAATCCTTGACAAAAGTGGTAATCAGATACGCATTAAATCCAGAGTTCAAAAACATGTGTTTAGCTTGGTTGTGAATTAACACTAAAGGTAAAGGAAAAGGTGGCTGGGTTATTAATAAACATATTTCTTACTTAACCTACTGAAGAAGGCTATCGGGAGACTGAAGCATCCCACCACCCTGTTCTCCAGGCTTGAGTGTGGGCATCCTCACACATCTGCACTGGAAAGTATCAACAAGCTGCTAACAGGGATCACCGGTTCCGTGTCAACACGGAGGGTCAGATGTGAGGCTGTCACCACTTCTGAAAGGTCTCATTTCAGACTATCCTCTACCTACCCCCTTTCAATGACAGACCTGAGAAGGGTTTTCACACTTGAGAAGACCTCTTCCAACAAGATCCTATTCAAAGTCCCTCAGAATTGATCCAGCTGTTACAGACTGAACTGCATCCCCCCAGATTCATATGTTGAAGCCCTAACCCACACCATGGCTATTGTTGAAGACAAAGCCTTCAAGAAGATAATAAAGTTTAAATGAGGTCACAGGGGTGGGGCCCTAATCTGATAGGACTGGTGTCCTTCTAAGAAGAGGAAGAGGTACCAGAGCATGATCTCCATGCACACACGGAGAAAAGGCCATGTAAGCACTCAGCAAGGAGTCACCCACCACCTGCCAGCCAGGAAGAGGCTTCACCAGAAACCCACCCAGACAGCTCCTTGATCTGGGACTTCCAGCCTCCAGAACTGTGAGAAAATCACTGTCTATTTAAGCCACCCAGTGTGTGAGAATCTTGTTATGGCAGCCAGAGTCAACTAACACATCACCCTTTCTTTTTAACACAAAAATTTAATCATGCCACATTTAAGAATCTAAGGAAACAGATTCTACAGCAGTCAGACTGCCCAAGTTTTGAACTTCTACTTCCTAATTCTCTTTTCATAAAGATAAAGCTCAAAGGGGATATTTTCCTCCAATATGGATATGTTCGTAACACTTAATGGATCCCTTTATTCTGACTTGACTGTCTGTCTGTGGAACTAGATATGTAGGAATCAAAATAACTTCCTTTGATTACCAAATGCACAATGAAAATACGCAGAGCCATCTGGGTCCACACAAGCCAATCCTAGAGATCATGTTCCCTTTAAGCCTGCTTAGGTTTGAATTATAGGAAAATGGTGGGACAATTCTTTGATTTGTTCAGCTGTGATGCTGAGAAACACAAAAGGGATCATGGAGATTTTATCTTTGACACCAACAGAAAAGAACCTCCATTGGAAAGCAAAATGCTTTTATGCTTCAATGCTCTCGAAAACGACCAGAAAGTCACTCTAAAATTTACTTCTGAAAAGCTGTCAGGTTTGTATTGACCTCATGGGAGCCAGATTTTGGTTAATTAGAAGCTCATCTATGAACAGACATCTGAAAGTTGAATGAGGAACCGAAACAACCTTTTAGACAGCTTTCTCTTCATCTGTTGTCTGACAGAGCAGTCAGTCTTGGGATCTGTCCCCCCCCCCCTTTTTTCTTTTTTTCAGATAGAAAAGTCCAGCTTTTGCCACAACATACACTCAGTGAGCTGGTGCCTTCTGGAGGGCAGGCTTTGTTGGCCTCTTTTATTGATTTACTTGACCCTAGAATTACACAGTAAATAGCATTCTGTTCAAGTTGAAAACGAGAAACTACACTCCCAACACTGTCCATACCAATCTAAACCCTTCACTGATTTAAAAAAAAGAAAAAGAAAGGCAACAACGAAACCACAAAAACAATAGGCAGCAAGCCAAAGGCAAGACCATTATAAACAAAATGATCTGTTTTAGAAGACCTGGATTCTCCACCCTTAATTTAATAATTATCAAAAACAAGTTTCTTTTGTATAGCACAGGGAACTATATTCAATATCTTGTAATAACCTGTAATTAAAAAGACTACGAAAACAAATACATGTGTGTAGAGGCATGACAGCACGTTGCGCTGTGCGCCTGGAATCAACACGTTGTAACTGACGGCACTTCAAAAACAAACAAATGATCATGTATTAAGCTAATAATCATATAGTTCTCTTTATATGGTAAATAAAAGGGGGGACCAGGAAAAGCATTAGGGATGGAGCAAAACGTGTGGTTATGTTAGGGGGAGGGGATCCTTGATTCCCCTCCTTGACCTACCATGATTTCATCCTGCTACACTGACTGCTGACAATAGTGTTTGTAATGTAACAGACGACACTGCAATTAAGAGTAACAAGTGAGACCTATGAGACCTATATACGCGGTTCTTCTCACTACCTGGTATTAAGTTATGCATTTCTTTTCACTTGTATATTGCCCTCGAGCACCACCAGAATCAAACCCACGAAAGGCAGGGTTTACATCTCAGTCACCTCCATTTCCTTAGTATTTCATGAATAAATGAATGAATGAATGAAACACAAGAGGTTGAGATTGTTGCATTTGCCCTCAGCAAGTCCCTAAAGACAAAGTGAGAACTGAAGTGATCTGGAGAGGAGGGGAAATGGAACTGCTACAATCAGAATGTTATACCTTGATCGTTAGGGAAAAGCTAGGAAAATCCATCCGGTCTAATAAGGATAAATCTTGTTGGGGGCTATCAAAGGATACTACCGCCCATCACAAATGATGCATATATAAACCATAATATCAATACAATGGGAAGCTGTACAGCCATTTAAAAAAAATCAGATCACAGAATATATTTCAAGGGGAAAAACCAGTAACTGCATGCAGACAGGTGAAAAAGGCAGGTAGCAAATGTATCGTGTGGTTCCATTTATTTAATAATCTGAAATCCCTCATCACTATATACTCAGGAATCATCAGATTAATTCCGTGTGATTAGATTTCTTTGCACTTATTGCTGCTTTTAGATGTGTCTGCATTCGGAGATGTATTAATTCTTCATTAGGGATTGCTTCATGGAGTTCAGAAGAAAGACTTTGCCTCAGTCAGAAGCTCACAACTGGATCATAGGGCTGCATTTATTGCCCGCATATTCACATCCTCTACCCTTTGGAGGCAGCATGGGTGGACAAAAGCAATTCTTTTTTTAGAAATGGAACTCTTTCAGAAAACAAAAATAAGTCTAAGAATAGAGTCTGTCAACCTCCCAGAACCCAACCAATAGCAACGTGGTTCTTCTAATTATCCTCAGACCCTGGTCCTTTTCTCTCCCTATGGGTATCTTTTCGTATGTATGGATCAGAGTCTTGCCTCCCTTGCCTCCCATTTGTCCATCACAGAGCTCTGTGCTTCTTGCAGGTGCAAAGGGAAGGCTCCCATCAAGGGGAGGATCGGGTCCCCGCTAGGACCTTATATGCACCCAGAAACCGTCTCAGACTGAAATTAAACATCTCCTTATAGCTGCAGGTTTACTAGTGCCTGCCACATAACGCCGTCTCAAGGACATGTGTGAATCCCAACGTTAGATGCGTGGGATGGGGCTGGGGAGATGTTCCTGGAAGGGGTCCTCTTAAACTAAACAAACTCAAGATTTATCTGAGGAGCTAATTGAATGAGAAGTTTCCACACCTCGCTCCCAAGTATCTTTTTCAGTAGGTCATTCTTAATGCTTACATTGAATAGGTTTATGCTGCAGATGGCCCCCAGGTCACACTCAGAAATAGTGCTTCTAAACCTTATCTAACGACACAGGATGGACAGTGGGGCCAGCAGAAGTGCCTCAAAATCTTACCCCATCTCTGGTTGAAGTGAAGTCAAGAGGTTTGCCTCCAGCTAGCTGTGGGATGAAAAAAATAGACTTTCTGAGCATTTAGGATTTAAATCTCATTTTCTCCTTTCCACAGCATGTGTGACAGTGTTCTCACCTGGGAATTTTAGGCAATGCTGTTTAGCATTTACAGTTTATTTTACTCAGTAATTATTCACAAAGTGTTTTATAGCATCCATTTGATCTCCCCAGCTTGACCATAAACTCCTGGGGTAGTTGGAAGGCTCAAAATTTTTTTTTTAATTTAATGGGATGGAAAGACAGAAAACTCCTTACTCGGTGCTGTTGACAACAGTGCATCCAAGGTCACCAGGTGTATATTTTATACTACTTCATTCAGCTCTAAATCTGCAGTTAAGTTCCTTTTAAATTGGAGACCAAGAGTAGGAATATCAAGTGGAGAATATTAACCTTTTTAAAGTAAAGAAACTTACTGTGTCATAATCAGAGGAAGTTTTATTTTAATGCAGTGGTCCTCAAAATGCGGTCCACAGCTAGCGGAGTTAAAGGGACCTTGTCAAAAATGCACATTCTCAGGCCCCTCCCAGACCCACTGAAACTCTGGCAGTGCACCCAGACATCTGGTTTTTAACAAGTCCTCCAGGGACTGATTCTATCTTACTCAGCTCAGGCTGCTACATCAAATACCACCAACTGGTGGGGGCGAGAGCTGGGGGAATTAAACAATAAACATTCATTGCTCACAGTCTGGAGGCTGGGAAGTCCAAGATCAAGGTGCTGACATATTTGGTTCTTGATGAGGGCTCTCTTCCTGGTGTGTAGATGGCTGCCTTCTGTATGCATACTCATGTGGCTTTCCTAGCTGCTCTCTCTCTTCCTCTTCTTATAAGGGCACTAAATACTATTATGGAGGGTGCCACCCTCAAAACAAGAGTGTAAATCTAATAATTTTCCAAAGGCCCTAACTCCAAGTACCATCACATTGAGGGTTAGGGAGTTCAACATATGAATTTCAGGGGGACACATTTAGTCCATAACACATTCCAATGCACATTTAAATTTAAGACTGGGGTTGGAAGGGATGGGGGAATCTGTTCTGTTATGCATTTTAAACAAACAACAAAAAACACTTGAAGACTATAAAACAATAAAACTAGCATGTAATCAAAGTGTACAACCTGCTTGCTAGAAAACACTTTTCATAAAGCGTCAGATGTGCATGAAGAGATTCCCCATATATATGTATAAAATAAATGCACAGAAACGAAAATATTTCTGTTGCATTTTATAAAATGCTTTGTCTCACTTGATCTCAATGGAGTCTCCTAACTTCCTGAGATGAAAAATTAAGTCCTCTTATTTTCCTATTTTACAGCTAAAGGTACAAAGTTCAGAGATGACCTGGGGCAAGTCACATGGGTGCACAAGGCTGCTTAAATTCTCTATTCACTTCCCTCCACCAAAAAGCATTTACTTCTTTTATTGTAACAAATGAATTCTCCTGGTCGTTCACTGTGTTTCCTAAGGATGGGGGTAAATGCTATCCTCCAGAGCTTCTTGCTGGTTTGCTTGCTGTCTGCAGACCTTTCCTTCCTTCACGAATTAACAGCTTGTCCTCTTATTAACCAGATGGATGGCTGCACCTGGTTAATTGGAGTTGTAAGGTGGATAAGTAGATTAAAGAACATGGTGGCTGGAGTGCTCACTGCTGGCCACATAATTAAGAAAGCAGCAATGAGCAAGTTCTATTGGGGCTTCAGCGAGGGAAAGGCTCAGTGGACTGATTTCCTGGAACTGCTTCAACTGCTAAATTATGAGAAGCCCTCACTGCCGCATTGGGAGAACGTTGAAATTCTGCTGCTGAGAAGGCACAAATTCTCTTTCCCTGAGATGTTCAGCATTTAAATCAATGTTTCTCAGAGTGTGTCTATTTACCACCTGTCTCAGAATCATCTGGAAGTTTATTAAAAATGCATATTTCTGGACCTCACCCAAAACCCACTAATTTAAGGGGTGGGGGTTGGTGGTAGTGGCCAGGAGTCTGCACCGATTAACAACCTTCCTTCTAAAATTGGGAACCACTGATTTACTGCTATCCTCAAATATGTAGTATTTCTAGAATCACCTAAAAAAAAGACTGCACAAATCCATACTTTGTGAACAATAACTCCCCTTGGCTACCAAACTATCCAGCAATTGAATCTCCAAAACCCCAAAAGTCCTTGACAAAGCAAAGAATCTATGTCAGAACCCGAGAAGGTTTTATCTCAGAAGTCTTGTGCGACACTTGTTAGAAATACACATTTCCCGCCTCAGCCCAGAACCAGTGAATCAGAAATTCTGGGGGCAGAGCACCCTCTGGACAAAGCTGAGGACCACTGCTCTAGACTGGTACTGCTCCACCTCCAGTGCACGTATGAACCATCTGGGGGTCTTGTTAAAATGCAAATTGTTTCAGTAGGTTTGGGAGCCAAAAGGCTCCCAAGCAATGTTCATGGACCACACTAGGAGTAGCGAAACTCTAGGTCATTTTTTATCTAATGTCATGAGAGAAAATTCATATGGAAAAAAAGAAAAAAAAGAGCAGGTCCCCAGGCATATGCTGAAATGGTCGGTCAATCCACATACTCCAACCACAGAAAGTGAAGCGGCTAAAATACCACCAGCTGGCTTTGAGCTCCGAGTACTACGGATGCATTTGGCCTGACTGGCCCACAGGCCATCCTCCAAAAACGCTGACACCCGAGATCACGCATTTTTACGTGACTAGGAAAGGAAGCCAAAAGTGGCTTCGCAAGGATCAAACTCTGGCTTGTCCTCCATCCGCTGGTAGGCTCTGGTAAATTGTATCAACTCTCTCTAGAGTGACACTGTGGAGTAGACAGCTCTGGTCAGGGACTTGGGGACCCCCCATTCTCGTCCCAGCTCCTGTCTCTTCACTGGGCCTTGACTTCCTCACAAACTGAACGATGGGTTTGGAATCTTTGCCTGCCCCTGGAAGTCTGCGGTTCGATGGCCCATTCAGTCTTTTATATTTATTACACTTGCTGTTCTGCTTCTGGAGCTTAAGACTGTCACTGCGTACCCTCTGCACTTGAGTTCAGTGACAGCACAGTTCTGCTCCTCTGAGCCAGCCTCGGTTGCTGGTCCAGGGAATGCAAACTTCGGCAACACGTGTATGAATTCAGACGCTACATGCTTCTTGCGCTTGGACTTTTCACCTTTACCTCGGTATGTTTTAAATTATTCAGCCTTGACGTTCCATCACACTAAAATGCCTAATTTGGAATATCATCACATACAAGATTAGTTTGCCTGGCTGTCAAGGGTTTACTAAGTAGCCCACGTCCGCTGAGATGAGGTATGTATAAATTAGAGAGTGCGGATTTGCTTCTAAAAGGAACCTACCAGAATAATTTGTGCAATAAAGACTTTGAATAGCTAGTAGGTTTATAGAATTTCTCTAGTGTAATTAGGAGAGGCATTGTTGTGTAATGAAGAAAATTAATTAGAACTAAGTGTTTAGGGAATGTCTGGTTAGGTAACCAAAGGCATATTTGCAGCCTAATTGTTTTTTGGCAGCTGGAGGCATTTTATACCCTTTTGAGTGTTTAGTTAATGGATATTTTAACATGCCTTACTGTTTGCTTTTCCTTAAATTTAAACTACTTCCATATTAAAAAAAAAATTCATCAAAGGTTTGAACCAAGTGTATATCCCACTGGAAAAATGCCTCAGTTACCTGATTTATTTGATCATACTGTCTGCCAAATGTTAATTATTTTCAGAGGAAGTCCATATTGAGGCTAATTGGTATGCCCTCCTGTACCATATATAATTACCGAGTTCTACTGTATGCTTACAAGACACAAACACCAAAACATTTCTAATATTTTGCCAGTATTTCTTCTAACCTGCAACCAGCTCACAAATATTCTGTCTCGGGTCTTCTCTGCAACAAGGTAGAGTTTTTGAAAATACAGTACATTTTAAAATAAGATGGATTACCTATCCAGTTGGTTGGTAATTTTTTGAATATGCATAAAATTCTTAAGTCAAGCAGACATAGATTCGAATTCTAGTTGTCACTTACTGTGTGATCTTCGGAAAATTATTTAAACTATCTAAGGCTTAGTTTCATGATATGTAAATGAAGACAATAAGCCTTATAGGGTTATTGTGAAAATTAGACAAAACAGGTGTATTTTATTAAATTAAGACATTTTTGGTTTCAGATGAGAGAAATCTGACATGAAATAACTTCAAATGACATCAGAGAGGGAAATAGCTTTTGTTTAGAATAATTTTATATTTCCAAAAGAACTACAAAAATACTAGTTTCCCTATACCCTTCAGCCAGCTCCAAATACACACAATTTAGCTGTCATAAAATTATTAAAACCAGAAAATTAATACTGATGAAAATATCTTAATCTACAAACCTGATTAAAATTTTAGCAATCACCTTTTTCCAGTCCAGGAGCCCAAGTTGCCTTTAAGTTTCATACCCCCTTGGTCTCCACCAATGTGGGAAAGCTCCTCAGCTTTTTTTATTCTTGTCAGCCGAGGGGGGCTGAAGAGGGATTCGAGGCGGTGAGCTGCCCAACCGGAAAAATGCGCAAGGAGCCGCCATACCGCAAAACAAACTGCTCGAGGAGCTGACGTGGAGCAAAACAGCATTTCACGCTACCTGAACAAGATGGCGCGCGCCCGTGAGGCGCACTTGTCCTGCTTTTATCTATTTTGCCCGCACACGCGCAGTGTTCGTTTCTTTGTCCGTACTGCTTACATAATGCTACTAGCGCATGCGTACCTTTACTTTCTTTGTTCATAAGGCTTACATAACTGGCGCATGCGTAGTGTTTACACTACTGGCGCATGCGTACATTTACCTCTTACCAGGTGTAAGCTATTGTGAACTTTGGGCTGGGCCCCCATGGCCTATTCACTTAAGGCTGCCGACAATTCTCTTGACCTCAACAGGTTTGAAGAATACTAGCCATTTTGTAGAAGCCCCTCAATTTGAGTTTGTCTGATATTTTCTCATGATTTGGAGTGAGGTTATGCGTTTTGGTGAGAATACCACAGAAGTGCCCTTGTATCCTTCTTAGTGCATCATACCAGGAGCCACACGTCAGTATGTCTCACTGCTGTGATGTTAGCTTTGATCACCTGGTCCATCTGGTCTCTGCATGGTTTCTTCACTGTAGAGTTCCTAATTTTTCCTTTGGAAGTATTTTGTAAGAATACCTTGTGACTGTGAAAATACGCTTTTTTCTCATCATAATTTTGCCCACTCATTTTAGCATCCCTCAGTGATTATTGCCTACAACAATTATTACTGTGGTGTTTGGCAAATGGTTTCTATTTCCACCATGCATCTCACATTTATTAATTGGAATTTTACTGTGAGGAAGAGCTGTCCCATCTCACTGATTCATTTGTTTATTCCAGTATTTATTTACTGATATGTGGACTCAAAAATATTTATTCTATAGGATGTAATCCATTACTATCTTTTTATTTTATTTTATTGCTAAAATCGCCCCAGATTTGGCCATTGGAAGATCTTTCAAGTTGGTTCCTGTGTCTTTTTTGACATGCCCCTGGTTTGTCTGTCTGTTTGTTTGTTTAAGTCGTTTCTCACTTTCTGGCACTTTCGATAATTCCAGCTTTGGAATGAGCCAATTCTCCAAGAAAACTCAATGTCATTTCAAGTTCAAGGCAATGAAGCTGGTTTTAAGCACAGCTGAATCAATGGGTTCAACTGATGTCATTAGGAATTCAAATCTTTCAAACTTTTGGCTCTACTATTCTCAGTTTCTTTCTTAGGCAAGTGCTTAAATATTGTGGCCAAGATGGCTGCTAATGCTTACTCTTACAACCATTTTTCCTAAAGGAAAAAAAAAAACAACTCCTGATAATCATAGTAAAAGTCCAGTGGAGAGGTCATATTAGCACAACCTGGGTCATATGCCCACCTCTGATCCAATCTCGTTGCCCAGGGAATGGAGTGCTCTGCCCAGGAGTGTGTCACACGACCACAGGCAGGCAAGAGACATTAGTCCCATGAGAACCACATGGAATGGTGTTTCCTCAAGAAACAGCTTCGATAAGATCTGCATGGGCTTCTACCGTGCGTTACATCTATAAAGCTCTTCACTTAGTGAAACATATAGTGAATATACCTGTTTGGTGTTAAAACGGTAAGGTAGCAATGCAAAATAACTGATTTCCCTATAGTGGGATCCTACTAAGCTATTAAAAATAATGGAGCAGATGTAAATGCATAGCTATAAAATGACCTACAAAACATATTATCCAGTGGAAAAAAAGCAAGATACATCACAGTAGATAGGGCAAGCTTTCACCTGTATTTTAAAAAGGAGTATAATTTCATGGTCAATCTCTGCACAGGCTATCTCTGGAAGGATATCTGAATAATCGGTAGTTTGCAAATAGTGGTTGTTCCAAAAACATTAATATGTTTGTGCGGCATTTTTACATGTTTGATTCTCATCTCTTATTAGATTTCAAGATTCTTTAGGACAGAGATCATGTTCCTCTTGATAGTTCATGTGCACAGGAAATTTCACTTTGTAGATACACAATAAATAGCTGTAGATTAACATGCTTAGATTTACATACAGTAAAGCCAAGTAAAGAGAGGAGTGTAGAGACAAAGATTTGTCCAACTGAAGCTGAAAATAATGTGAGGACTTATTTGAGGAGGAACTTGAATACAACAAACTTTTCATACTCTTATTTCACATAAATAAGTGTAGTGAAAACTTGGCCAGATCCTGTGCATTCTACTGGCTGTTGAGATAAATCTAAGAGAAAAGATACCTTTCCATTCCGTCCCCAGAAAACGGGTTACTCATCATGTTTATCCTGCAACCCAGTCTTGCACACAGACATCTGCAATTATATTTGCTATTGTAAAATTAATAGCCCGTGTGGTTCCCAGAAAGGGAACTTGGAAAGGGAACTTCCTGCCGCACAGTTCATAGTTAGAAACAGCTGGCCCCATGGCCAGGGACCGTGCTGACTGCTGCCGAAGCATTTTCCATGGGTCATTGCCATTCTTGGAGCAGCGGACCTGCCCACCAGCTCTTCATGATATGATACAAACCCACAGGCAGGTGGTTGCTGCTCCACTTCATTTCTTCATTCAAAACATTTCCTGAAGATTGTATCAATGAGCTACATGTAAAGTGAAATATAAAAAAGTTCCAGAATAAAAACAAGTCCATCTAAGAACCTGTGACTGGGTACAACTTCAGAGATGGTGTCATCCTTGCCTAAGTGGACTGAAATGTTGAAAAGTCTGACAGTCTGAAAAGTCACACTGCCTGACGGTATGCAAGAGAAAATCAACTAGTAAACCCCTTTCCCCATCAACGTGAGTAAACAGCTGGTAGAGGGGAGGGTATAGCCCAGTGGTAGAGTGCATGTTAGTATGCACAAGGTCCTGGGGTCAATTCCCAGTACCTTTTTAAAAAATTAAATAATAAATAAATTTTGAAAGTTAAAAAAATCAGCTGATTTCATTTGCAAATTATGTCATTAAGGAGAGAACATTAAGGAAGAGAAAGGGTTAGCTAACACTTAAAATTTTTTCAAGGACCTACTATAGACACTAATGTTTCTGGGGGTTTTCTTCACACAAATAGTCCCATTTTACTGCTGTGGAAACTAAAGCTCAGAGAAGTCAGTTAACTTGCCCCAGGTCAAACAGCCATTGAAATGTCAGGGTCTGCATTTAGGATCTAACCTAAAGCAACAATTAGTTCCCCCAATTCTGCCGGTAGGTGAAAAGCCGGCTCAGGGGCCAGATTGCCTGGGCGTGAATCCTGACTCCATCGCTTGTCAGTGGTGAGATTTAAACATGCTTCTCATTTATCATCACTGTGTCTCCCTTACTTCCATTTGTAAAAGACACAAGAACACAAGAATAGCAACTACCCAAAAGGGCTGTTTTGAGCATGAGTGGATTTACACAAGTAAAAGGTACTCAGTAAGCAATACTGTTACTAAGTCAGCGAGAGATGCTGACTCCGGAGAAAATCAGGACAAACGTACTTTGGTGAGAAATAGAAAGGGGTGTGGATGAAGCTGTAAATCAGAGGAAGGGAGATCAAGGCAAGAGAAACAATGTGGTGGTCTCAGCCATGACCTGCGGTGGGACTTGGGGGTGGAAGTGGGAAACAACTCCCCAAGAGAGAACATGGACCCATGACGATGGATAGAACATTAATGAAGCCAGACTTGCAATCAGAGTTGTCCTGTGGCTGGGAATACCCTGAAGTTTGTTTTCCAGTGGCTTTGCTGTTGTTATTGTTCCGTATTCTTTACACAGAAAAGACATTGCTTTGTTGAAACATCTCAAAAGCAATTGTGTAAAAAGTAAAGTCTATGCAATTTGAACTCCTGGGAGAGATTTAGTCTACCTTCCTCAGCTCATACACAGGCTTCTGGAAACAAAGCACCAACTTTGATTCTTAAATGGGCATCCGTCCCCATGGTTCCATTACTGAAAGCTTCCAGCAGCAGAGAACCTAATAGTTCATGCTCCACAGCTGGGTTCTGAGCCTGGGGCATCCAATGACTTTTGAAAGAGCTTCGTGATGGGTTTGCTTCCACGGGATTTGGATCAAGATGAAAAATGAGCCCAGGGTTATTTGGAAACAGATCGTATTTAAGAGACCTTCAAACACTTCACAAATAAAACATGGTCTATGAATATTGTATAATACCCTTCTAATAACTTCCCACTCACCAGTGTTTATCACAGGAGGAGAATCAGCAACCGGTAGACCCATACTTCAAAAGTTAGGAAATGGAGGACAAAATCCAAGTGGTTCGAGACAGTTGAAATCACTTTACTCAGAGGGGAGTAGCAGTTCATAAGGGAAGGAAATTGCATTTGAATTTCCCAGCATTGTGATAAAAGTATTCTATCTAGATGATGCCTATTTTTGACAGTATCCCCAGCCTTCAGCTCCCAGTCCATCAACCCTTGTCCCCACCAACTCATTATCAGCCATCCATGGAGCCTGCATGGTTCTGTTGTCGCGGGGATGGGGTTATGCAGATCGAAGATCATCTGTCTATTTTTAATGCATAAAGTAGAAACCAAATGCAATAAATAAGCTCATGGACACTTAACAACTAAATGCCTTTTCAATCACCATCCATCACCCTCCTCTTGTAGCACTGGTGCTAACCCTGACCTTTTGTTCTGGAGCAGAGCTGCCCTTTAGGACCTGCTCCACATTAGTGAGTCACATCTGCCATTTTTGCATTGCAGACCTGCTGGCTTAAAAATCAGCATTTATAAAGAAGCGTGTGAAGCAATAAAGAGCCAGGACAGAAATGTAATAAACAATGTTTTGAATTACATTTTGGACATTTAAAAAAACGTTCTGGGCTCAATTTCCTAAGGCATTTGCATTTGTAATAAAAAAAAAAAAAAGTCTCTGAGCTTCCAGTCTCAGGTTAACAGCCCCTTTTATGTTGTAAAATTTTTGTAGGAGCAATTACAAATTGTACACAGATTCATTATTTCTTGAGTACTTTATCAGGACATTTCCCCATACATCTAATTTGTCCTTTCTGAGATGTAACTTGACATAAGGGATTTTCTTAATTGCTTCTGAAGCCCTTCCAAGATAATCAAATGCTTTTTGGAGGATGATAAAAGACGGTAGACAATATTGCCAGTCTGTCTAAGGATCACATGCTGAAGTTTCTGGGTAGGAGATAGCAAAGAAAGGCAACATTTACCTCTGAAGCCATTCAGTATCTCTGTTTTAATTGGTTTCCATTTAAATGGCAGTGCCTATGAATAGCAAGAAGAAATTGCCCCATCTTTATCTGCCCCATTGCAGTAGCTGTCACCTGGGGGGGGCAGATGCCAGTCATTATTTACAAATGGACAAAAGTACAGTCTTTGTCATTCTAAAGAGTTCTAACCAAAGATTAAAGGAAAAATAAAATAACCAAATTTGGGGAGAAGAAATGCTATCAAAAGCTAGTTGTGATCCTGCAACCCTCTGTTTAACAATTTAAGCAAATAATGGAACACATTCATTTTAGGAGAACCTTTTTACCTTGAGTTTTCAAGCTGCCAATTCTAAATAATGTCATATTTTAGTTACAGAACTGCATATAACGTACACGGTGTATAGAATTATGGTTGCCCACAGATGTCTAAATCCTGACCCTCAGAACCTTACATGGCAAAATAGACTTTGTAGATGTGATTAAGGCTACTGACCTTGAGATGGGGAGATTATCCTCCATCACTGGGAGACACCCATTTAAGATGCGTCCTTAAAAATTGGAGAAGCTTCCCTGACTGTGGTCAGGGAGAGATGAGACAGAAGGGTTGGAGAGGTTCAATGTGAGGACTCAACTGCCTGCTGCTGGCTTTGAAGACGGAGGGAGGAGGCCACAAGCCAAAGAATGTGGTGGCCTCTTGGAGTTGGGAACAACCTTCAGTTTATAACCAGCAACAAAACGGGGGCCTCATTCTCACAGATGCAAGAAACTGAATTCTATCAACAACCTAAACAAGCAGGAAACGTATTCTTCCCTAGAGCCTCCAGAAAGGAATGCAGCCTGGAGACAACTTTGATTTTAGTCCAGTGAGACCTGTGCCAGACTTCTGACCTACAGAACTACAGATAATACCATTTGCGTTGTTTAAGCCACTATGTTGGTGGTAATTTGTTAAAGGCACCCAGAAAACCAATAGGTGGTCCAAAGGATATCCTATTCTGGTACCCAGGTCATCTTTGTAGTGCCCAAATACAAGAAATTCCATTACTTGGATTATCAATTAGCATTTAGTCAGTACCACCCTGTGCAATGGAAACTCAAATTACTGCTTGCTAAAATCAAATTAAATTATGTCTCACAAATGGAAAATATAAAGACTCTAATGTCCTTTCAGGAATCTGACATTATTAACTTAAGAACACTGACTGGGACGGTGGGTAAAGAATGAAAATCATTAGCTTTGTTTTAGATCAACAATATTAAGATGCATGCTGACCCTTAACCATCTCCCCAAAATTTGCTCTTGGCAGAAATCGGGAAATTGATGATTATCAATTTTAAAGCTTAGCCTTGGCAGTCTGTAATAAGAAGTCCATGGGAGTTCAAGGAATGGTTAGATCTTTTCAACTAAAAGATACTCCAAAATGATAAAATTAAATAAAATAAACTGGTTGGCAGACTTAAGTGGATCATGGATGATGGATCTGTACTGAGTCATTAAGAACTCAGGAATATTTAGAGGTTGACATTATGAAAGATGACTTTCCTTCGTGCTGCTGAGACACATTATCAAACTAGACAGACAATGGTACCATTTCATATGGTGTTAGCTCACAAAGCACATATTTTTTCCATCATCCATCCTGGTCCTCTAGTTTCACTGTGAATTCTAACCACAGAAGAACAATGATCTGAAGGCAAGACCCTCATCACTCTTTCAACTATCCAACGACTTAATATGTACTAAGCACATAGTCTAGGGGTGATACAGCATAAGGAGAGTAAGAAATAACTCTCTGCACTTCAACATGCCCAAGTGTTTGACTTCTGGGTAAGTTTTAACATCTCATATTAAAAAATTTTGAAGCCTCTAACTCAAGTTTGTTTCAAAGGCAACATTTTTGAGTTCTGTAATAAACTAGGGAAAAATTGGAATTGCTCAATAACATGTAGTATGCTTTTCAAAAATTAGAATGAAGATGGGGACCATGGAATGCCGAACAATCATGAGTATGAGCTGAGCAATTTCATGGCCATCTTTTGATATAAATCATCTTCAAATAAATACATGAATTTTGATTTATCCATTTTCCAGGTATAAAAGTACATGTATATAAAGTCATGTATCTTGCCATTTGTGTGGCAAAATACAGAACTTTCAGAAGTTGTCAGGCTAAAACAGGTTACAAAAATAATCTATCTCCTTTAAAATCTTCTTAAATTTATTTTCAAATGTTAAAAGTATGCTCACTGTAGGAAAGGACTGCTAATGATAAGGTTTTCAAACAGACAGAATTTAATTCAGATTCCAATAGTAATTTATTACAAAGGTTTTGGCAAATTGGCAAGTTGGATATTTCCTTATTTCCTTCTGAAAGTGGCTGAAATGATTATTATTTTGTATTAAAACCCATGTGACACAATGTGAACTGACTATATTTCAATAAAAATATATATACAAAAAATGTGAAATAAGCAAATACCTTTAGGTTGGACAGTGTTAGGTCAAGTATGTAACATAAAAATTGTCTGATTAAAAAATATTTACAATGCATTCTTTTCCTCATTCAGGTCCATATCTCAAGCAGTTTTCCTATTTTAATAACAAATTTTTTTTTTTTCTGAATTCACTCCTATTTCACAGACTGATACCCATTCAGGACCTGTAGCATATACCTGTGAGCTTATAGGTACAATCTGTGGGTGGACAACAGAACATCAAGTCCCACAAACTTGAAAGTTTTAGACACTGGGCCCAATAAAAACATGCTCTAAAGATTCCACACAACCAGAGGAGAGTATATAGCCCAGTGGTAGAGTGCATGCTTAGCATGCATGAGGTCCTGGGTTCAATCCTCAGTACCTCCATTAAAAAAATAAGAAATAAGTAAACCAAGTAACATCCCCCCCCCCCCAAAAAAATTCCACACAACCAAAAGCACATCTGTTAGAAACTGATTAAAAACTGAGTCACTCACTGATACAAGAGAATAAACCCAGCCATGAAAGAATACCTAGTTTTGGTGCTCTTCTGGTTCATGGTGGCCTGTGTGGCTGTTGGTGCAGTGCCTCGTGGGCTGGGAGGGGGCATCAGCGCCATGGCCCAGGGGTCAAGGATACTCCACTGGCTCCTGGAGGCCTGCGGGGTGAGGGGAGCCGGGGGGGAACTTGGTGTGATGGGAAGAATGGTCCTTACAGATGAGCAAATGAGTATGTTGAGAATAGTGGGAGCTAGGTTCTTCATTGTCAGAGAAAGGAACTACAAACTATGAGAGGAGGGAAGCCAAGATAAACCCTGTGGAGCAATGCTAGAAGTGGAGGCATCAATGTGAATACGTGCTTTCTTACATAAAGAAATGTCAAAAATGTCAAGATCATGAAAGAGAAAAATAGACCAAAGAACGATTCTCGATTCTGAAGATAAAGCAGGAGAACAAATGTCGTAAGTAATTCTGGCCTGGGCAGCGTTGTAAAGGACATCATTAGGACAATGGACAAAATGTGAACAGGGTCTACGGATTAAATGATAATATGATATCCATGTTAACTACTTGACTTTGATGGTTATATGAAGGAGTTACATGGAAGTGTAGTCTTACTTTTAAAAAATGTACACAAGAAGCCAGGAGAGGATATAGCTAAGTGATACTAGCGATAGAGTGTGTGCTTAGCATGCACGAGGTCCTGGGTTGATTCCTCGTACCTCCATTAAAATAAATAAATACAATAAATAAGCCTAATGATCTCCCATCCCCCCTAAAAAAATAACAACAATAAAAAAATACACGACTTTATATACCAAATAGGTGAGTAGGTATCATGACTCCAATCTACTCTTATATGGTTCAGGGAAAAATTACATAAGATCATGTGTATCTATGTAAAGAGAGAAAGAGAAAATGATAGGATAAATGCAGCGAAGTGCTGAAAATTGGAGAACCCGAAAGGGGGAATACAGGTAAACTGTACGGTATCATGCCAACTTTCCCTAGGAACTGAAATTTCAAAATGAATAGGGGAAAAAAAAAAAAAAGGAAATTCTTTGCAACTATATAAATTCCAAGGCATATATATTAAATGAAAAGAAAGTGCAGAAAAATATATACTGTGTTACTACTCTATGTAAATAAAGAGGGGCTGCTGAGAGTAAGAACACATGGACACTGTGAGAGTGTATTCTTATTTAGGTAGAATGCCTCTAGGAGGAACATGCCAGGGTCTATCTGACCTACACTGGTTTCTTCCACAGATGAGAAACAGGGAGCTAAAGAAAGAGGAAAGGATTTTTTACTCTGAGAATCTGACTTTTGTACTATATGAAATGAAGTAACTTTGACAAGAAACCAGAATGCTTCACTGGTTGCCAAAGACAAATGCCAGGATGGCTGCCTTAGAAGCACTTGGGGGACATTTAAAAACTCCATCAGTAGGCATCAATTTCAGAAATTCGATTTCAGCGGGTCCAGGATAGGGCTCAGGTATCAGTAAAATTTCCCTAGTTAATAATAAAACATAGGGTGGTGTGGGAACTGCTGCTTTAACCAAATCACCCAAATCTGATCCTTTCAAATTCTAAGTAAATTAGGAAATTAGGAACAAATACTTTTGTCCAATGGGAGAATAAGATCATAATCTAGGGAAAGAATACTCCCCAAAGGACGTGGGAAAGTCTGACACCAGGATTTGCACTGAACTCTGATGGAAGCCTCGTGTCACTGGTTGCTCTACCCTTCTGTTTCCTAAGGACCAAAAATATTGTTGAGACTAAGATAACCTGAATATTACTTAGGACAGAAAACACATTGAGATACTCTGCATTCTTCAAAAAGAACATTCTATGTAAATATTATTACAAGAGTACACAGTTGCTTTTCATTAAAAAAAAAAATCAACAGGTTATCTGTAACATTCTAGACTTCAAGGGGTGGGTCCACCAGTGTTCATTTTGCTATCTTAATACTTATTAACTATAGTCTCTTGTACACATCAGATGTTACATGGGAAGAAGGTAATTTTTAAAAAGTAAAGTAACAAAATAACAGTTTAGACACCTGGCCCTTACATTATTCTTGAGGTTTTTTTTGGGGGGGGATAATTAGGTTATTTACTTATTTTTTAATGGAGGTACTGGGGACTGAACTGAGGACCTCGTGCATGCTAAGCATGTGCTCCACCACTGAGCTATACCCTCCCCCCCCGGCCCTTACATTTAAAAAAGAGAAGTAAATACAAGAAAACTCAGCATTACCATGCCAGCAGTACATATTTATTATTACTCATGAATGGTCAAAAGACTTACAAGGCCCATTACTATTAGTATACCGCACATATGAAATATCACTTAAGTGACATGGAGTGAAAAGGACAGTTTTATATATATTTAAAAAATACATACACACATTCTCTCTCTCTCTCTCTCTCAAGTGCTCACCACACACCACTACAAAAGCAGGAGGCATCAAGCTGCAGGAGTTCCGATATACATAACACGTGGAAATATCTCAAGCATAAAAACTGCACTTACATTGCAAAAATAAAGTTTCTTTCTTCAAACATTTTGATCTGAGCTCAAGCAAATCAAACAATGAACACCAATGATTTTTTATACTATTTAACTCACTTTAAAAGGATCAACGGTTGCAAAAGTCCTGAAAATGTAGAGGTTATTTCTAGGAATGAACAATGCATTTCATCCAAAAAAACAAAAACAAAAACAAAAACAAGGAGTCTACAGCAGATCTGTTTCATCCTGGCTCTCCAGTATTTAAGAATCATAATTTACTATATTCAAACAGCAAATTAAGCCAGAACAAAATGATAAACAGACAAATCGTTACTTCAAAAAAGGCAGTATTGCCCTTCGTTTCCTTAGACAATTTCACCAGTGCAAGAGCATCATTTACCTGAAAGATCATGAGTCACAATTAAAGAGCACTCATACAAAACTATTTCCTTTTTTTCTTTAAAAAGTGCCACATACTATACTTCTCGTTAAAAAACAAAAAAACAAAAACAAACAAAACCACCACCACACACACTCTAATGAAAGACCGTTTGTCTCCATCTCTTGTCAATAAGGAAAGGCCAGAGTGACTCTTTGATTCCAATTCGAAATGGTGTTCGCTGGCCAATGCCCAGGGTCTCCAATTTGGAGCAGTCCAGCTGCGCATTTCTGGGACGCTGCGCTCCTAAGACAGGACTGTCAGTTATCTATGAAACAAGAACAGAATATCAAAAGTAAGTGAAAAGCCACATGCTGAGGTTTATTTAGATTCTCTACTTCACTTTGCCCTCTTGCCCTCGATGCAAGAAGTTGGATTTGATCCTTGGGAAAAATAAACAGTGTCTGCTACAGGCAAGACAATACTTTTTCTATAAACTTCAACAATACACAGGGCCTTCTTTTTATATGGTAATTTAGAGAAAAGTAACCAGACAAACTGCCAACATACAAGCAAATTCACTTTGCTTGTACTGGAAAATGAAGTTATCCAATGCTTCCACACAACAAGAAGAATGTTATCAGTAATACACGCCATCGTGATGGACATAAGTAAGAAGGTTTTAAATGCCATGTACTTACGGGTCGTAAGTGGCTGCTGGGGAGGTTGAAGGCGTCTGCAATGGCACACGCCATTTCATACTTAGTCATCTGTTCATTGCCAGACCAGTGAAAGGTTCCCTTAATTGATGGATCCTAACAAGGACACAGGACACAAAAAACTCAAAATGCTTTCAAACTTTTTGAGTTGAGTGGAATGGCAGGTTTGACAAGAAAACTAACTTTAAAAGGTCCAGGAAATAAAATGTATCGCTCCTTTCTGGAATGCTCTACACAAGATATCTAAAATCAAATTCCTAGAAATATCCTTAGTTAAACATGAAAAGCTATTTCTAGAATTTAGCCTTAAGAATTTTTTAAAATAAAAATGTAAGTGGCTTCAATTTTATTTAGTGGCAATCCTAAAAATGCTTACAGAATTTTATGGGAACACAGGTCAATTTAATGAGTATTTTTAATTATCCTAAGAAGGTTAAGACTAAAACCAAACAGAACCATTTTTTCAAGATGAGTTAATTAGAAATAACATCCTTAAATACTGCCATAGTACATATTTAAAAAATATATACATTTTGATGTTTCAAAAATTAGTCATACTAATATTCTAAAATAAATCAGTCTCTAATCTTTCTATGAACATTCTATTTAGCTCCAACTTTTTCAAATACTTAAAATATTCAAATATCTTGAAAAATTATGAACTATTCTTAGAGTGGCTAAAATGATAAATTCCTCTGTAGATTCTTTTTTGCCATTACCTAGATCTTAAATAGACTAACTTCTTAAAAGACATTAGATTATTTTGTTACTTGAAGAAAAAACAATACAAGTTTTCAGTTATCTTCCAATAAAAAAATGATGGCAGATGGGGTCTACAATATTTGAGAAATAAAATCAAACACAAAAGCATATTTTTATTATTTATGAGTAACAACCTTCTGTCTGAATTACTTTTGTTTGGTCTCCGCGTGGTTTTAAAGAAGCACTTAAGATTCTCACCAGCATCCTCTTCTCTGCTAGCTGCCGACACACCGTGGCTACATCTCTGACGTGTGTGGGGAACCGCTGCTGCCAGTGGTCCATGTTGGCTGACTTGTTGCTGAACTGCACTTTATCAAACATAACCGTCACGGCACTTTCTTCAAGCTTTTCAACTTCTCCGTACAGAACAGGAATTCTCAAAACGGCGGCTCCTAGAGATTAGTAAAAGCAGATAATATTTTAAAGCTGATTGGTTCTGAAGTCTCGATGTAAGATCAAGGTACATGGGTGTAAACAGCATCATAGCAGAAAACTTGCAATGCACCAAAATGACACAGCTCACCTGTAATAATGCCTATTCAACAAATGTGATCCTGAATACTTTTAAATGTCTGTCATTTGAGGTATTCTTATCATATTGATTGTACATTTCTTCATTATTATGGCCGCTAAAAATAAAACATCATGACAACTAAACGCAACAAGTGATCACTGACTGTAACCTAGATTAGAAAATTAAAATGCGTGAAAAATATGAAAACAAATACATGTATGTTCCTTTATGACTGAAGCACTGTGCTGTACACCAGAAACTGACACAACATTGTAAACTGACTATACTTCCCTAAAAATATATTTTAAAAAATGCAATAAAGGACATTATTGGGACAACTGGGAAAATTCCTATATAGACTATGTATCGTATTAATGTTAAATTTCCTGAATGTGGTAACTGCATTGTAATTATGTGAAGAACATCTTTGTTAGAAAATAACATGGTGAAGTATTTTGGGGTGAAATTCAACTAATTCTCTATGAGTTCTGGAAGAAAAAAAAAATGTATGTATAAAACCCGTGTTAAAACATAACAACTGGTGAATCTGTGTAAAGCACATATGAAGGTTCACCACATAGTTCTGGAAACCACTGATGAAGGAATTACGAAGTATTTAGATTTTATTTTGGTCAATACTGAGCGGTTACAACAGATTAGACAATTAACAGTTTAATCGAAATCCAACAAGAGCTTTTAAATTAAATTGACTTATCAGACAAGTGTATAAGGTAACTTTTGAACAACATGGGTTTGAACTGTGTGGGGCCACCTGTATGCAGATTTTTTTCAAAAAATACACACACGTATACACGAAGAAAACACCATGCACAAGACTTGTACGAAGTGGACAGCCTGTCCTTACAGGGGCATAAGGTGAGTGACAGTAAATATAAAATAATGTGTTCATTTTCCTATTGTTCTATGGTTTTC
Organism: Camelus dromedarius; assembly: GCF_036321535.1. Taxonomy (NCBI): domain Eukaryota; kingdom Metazoa; phylum Chordata; class Mammalia; order Artiodactyla; family Camelidae; genus Camelus; species Camelus dromedarius. The sequence goes on along the minus strand of NC_087462.1, from coordinate 13,296,206 downwards.
AGACAATGACATGACCATACAGTATATCTCTCTTCTCTCCTGTAATTGGAGAAACTGCATATCAGCCAATTGTCACAGGTTAAGTAGTTTAAAAAAAAAAAAAAAAAAGTAACAGCGTTCCCAATACTGTATTACAAATGTGACTATAACACTGCGGGCCATAATAACTGTGTAACGATTCATTCATGAGTGTACAGGTGAGGCTACCGTGAAGCGATCAGATCAATTACACCAGGCTACCACAAAGCAACCGTATCACTGCTTCGTATCATTACACCTTTAACTAAGCATGAATTCCTTCTCGCATTATCTTCTCATTTCTGAAGTCTAGAGTTAGTAATGTGAGTCACACCTACAGTGTTTTGTATCACCAGACAGCACTGATGTAGTCACTGATGGACGCTTCATCTTGTAAGTAGGCGAAGTAAATTTACGGTAGCGACACGGTACGATACTGAATGCATTTTTCTCTTATGGTTTTCTTAATATTTTCTTCTCTCTAGTTTACTTGAAGAATAGCATATTATACATAGGGCACACAAACTGTGTTAATGGACTGTTCATGCTGTAGGTAAGAAAGATTTCAATCAAGAGCAGGCTACTAGTAATTAAGTCTTTGCGGAGCAAAAAGTTATCCATAAATTTCTGACTGAGGGAGGGTCGGAAACCTTAACCTCTGCGTTGGTCAGGAGTCAGTCATATGTTGATGTATATTCAAGGAAGGTTTCTGAAGGATAATTTATAATAGAAAAAACTCCACCTAAACGTGTGTTAGTATGGTTATGTGTACGAGGGGTGCTTCTCAGGATTCAGACAATCTAAGGCAGCAATGTAGGGGCTCGTTACATCAAGTATCACACAGCCACTGATACAGTATCTCAGAGCTGGCTCTGTATGTGCTGAGATGCACATATGTAGGGGGAGAAAAACCAGCTTACAAACAACATGTGCATGTTTTAAAATTCACAAAAAAATACTTCCATACATAACCACATGTGGTGCTTCTCTCTTAGAGGGAGCATTATTAAGAGGACTCTACACCATTCTAAATTTTTTTCTAATTTTTTTTTCAAATAGGGTATATTCTTTATTATCAGCACATTTACATATGTCTACGTATACAGACACACGTAAGAAAAAAAGAAAAACCATACAGATAACAGAATACCTCAATGTAAGAAAAATGATACTGACCTGTTTTTCAAAAGATTACAAAAATTTGTTCCATATGATTTGTTTTCTATCTACAATGATATTCATATATACAGTGATACTGGAAAAAGTCTGGAAGGATTCATAAAGTCTTCAGGATTTCTAAAACTTTTTTTTCTTTTGTACTAACTACATTCTCTAGTTTTTCTCCAATGATTTATGTTCCTTGACTAATTTTTTAAAAAACTAAAAACATATCTCTCTCTATATATATCTATATATCATACACAGAAAGGAATCCTTAAAAAAAGTCAGGGGGCTAAAGAGACGTGTCTTACCTAAATTGTTTTCCAGGACGGCCTTTTCTCCCTCTAACTTGGTTTTGCCGTACAGATTTAGGGGACTTGGTATGTCTTCCTCTCTATAAGGTGGGTTTGTTCCATCAAAAACATAATCAGAGCTAATATAGATTAGAAATGCTCCAATTGCAGCTACAAAAAAAGACAGAAAAGAATCTATTAAATTACTACATGACATTACTCTTTACTGGAATTTGTAACAGCTTATTCATCTTATATAACAACAGATCTCTCATAAGTGACCTACAAAAGTTTCATCTTCATGAACTCAGTCATCACTTAATATTTTATGAAGATTTTATATAAAGTCATCAATACCTGCTTCCTTTGCTAAATTCCCAGAAGCATCCACATTAAGTTGAGAAGCAGCATCTGGTTGATTTTCCACAACATCTGGCCTTCTCTCTGCTGCACAATGTACTATGACGTGGGGCTGAAAGTTAAGCATTGGTGTTATTTTTAACCCAAAAAAGAAATAAAACAGAAGAACTATAGTTTTCCAAAGGTAAATTAAATCACAGATGAATGTTTATTAAATCAACATTCCTTCAACTAAATCACTGTAACTTCTAATGTAGGTTTGTCACACTTCCCCTTTTCCAAGGTTCAAACTTCCTTAAAGATATATATAGACCCTGAAAAGGAAAGAGCAACTTAGCAGGCAACATCAGACAAAACTGTGTCAACAACTATACTTCTAAATCAAAATAAACTTTGTCTCATAATCTGGATGGGAGGGAAGAGCTATAACGTATGTAATTAATGTGGCCTAAATATTGAATAAATCTTTGATAAACAGAGAGGAGTATCGATTGCAAATTAGATTCATAAATTCAAATCTCTTAGATCATTTAAAGAAAATTAGCCATCCATAAAAACTATATTCCCAGCTGAGCATTTAGTATCACACCTTTATACTAAGAACTATGTGAGGACCAAGGACTTCACAATCTAATGGAAAAGACAGGTATGTTACAAAACTGTTTCAATATCACATGACAGAAGTCAAGACAGAGGAACACAGAGGGTCCTCTGTAGAGAAGGAGGCACCTACTTCCCAGGGGAGCTGAGTCAGAGGAAAGATTTGGGACGACCAGTGACAGGCAGAGCTAGTGTCCCCACATACCCCACTTCCTCCTTCTCCCAACTGCCTGAGGAAGCGTGATCTCAAACTTGTTTTCAAACTTAAATGGGTGTTAAGGTGGGTTGCTTCTTAAAAAGCACTTAATGAATTACAATCTCTGTGAGTGAAACCTAAGAACAAGTTTCCCACGTGATTCTGATGCAGGTGTTGCTGGATCACATTTTTAGAAAGAACTTAAACTCCCAGTTTGATCAGAAGTGTAATAGCACCTAAACTTTTTTTTTTTTACCTTTTCTGTGACCAAGGCCAACAAGCTATTTAAACTCTCTGAGCCTTTGTGAGCTCTAAAACAGAAATGATAATTTCTGTTTTGCAGTGTTGTAAGGTTTACAGATAATATTAAAAAAGCATCTGCTGAACTTATTTACAAAACAGAAACAGACTCACAGACATAGAAAACCTACTTATGGTTACCAGGGGGGAGGGGGTGGTAAATTGGGAGTTCGAGAGTTGCAGATACTAACTACTAGATATAAAATAAACAAGTTTCTACCATACAGCACAGGGAACTATATTCAGTATCTTGTAGTAATCTATAATGAAAAAGAATATGAAAACGAATACATGTATGTATAACTGAAACATGTTGTATATCAAAATTGGCACAACATTGTAAACTGACTGTATTTCAATTAAAAAAGCACTTGCATTGAATGTACTTAGGAAAGTACTTCATAAACAGAAACATAACTTTACTACATAAACTACATAAACATAAGCTTTTTATAAAATGTTTCATTTTCTGTCTTTTGTCAACCTATGTTTCAATCTAATCTTAAGAATGGCATATACTTTGTCATGCTTAAAAAAAAGAAAAGCACATTAAAAAAAAGAAAGTTACGTATTACTACTGCTTAGTAAAGTCAGAGCTTAAGTACGGTAACTTCCTAGAGAACATCCTTTTATCATCCAGACAACTCTGAATCGTTTACTTATGTGTTAAAACAAACCATACCTGAAAATCGTAAATGATGTGATGAACCGCATTAGAATCCAAGAGATTAACCTGCTCAAATTTTGGTCTTGCTCTCCTAAAACCACAGCCAACGGCATGCCAATTATTCTGCTGAAATTCTTTGTACACGGCTCTTCCCAGAAGCCCGGTGGCACCAGTAACCAGAACCCGCCTGTTGGGAATGTTAACTTCCTCCTAAAAGGTGAAGGAGAGGAAAAGGATTACTTACTTTGAAAATATTCTCTCAACGAAAGGAGCCCCCATCATCAATCACTAAATGTCAAGACTACAGGTCTAAATTGTCTGCTTCCTGTCCCATTATCTGTCCCAATCCTTAAGTTAGGACAAAGATTAATCAAACAGCACCAGTAAGCACATCAGTTAAGAAAAAGTATTAATAGTAGCTCACAGAGAAAAAAATGTGACAATGAATATATATATGTTCATGTATAACTGAAAAATTGTGCTCTACACTGGAATTGACACAACATTGTAAAATTATTACAGATCAATAAAAACTGCTAAAAAAATAAAAGAACATACAAAAGAAAAAAAAAGGAAAAAGTATTAATAATCTTACTCATAAGAAAGAACCCAAGATAATACTGCAAGGTATTACCTAGTCAAATATTCAGGTTTCCTGTGTTAGTAATAGAAAATCTTATTTTTACGATCAATGATGTCCAAATGAATAATGAACAGCAATTTTAATTATGTGGGTTCTGCTTATAAAAATGCACAATTAGTTTTAAGCAAACTTATTTTATGGCCTGATTAAATAGATGGGGTATATTCTGCCAAAGTATTTATAGGTGAACATTTTTGGTCTTCAGCTTTTAATCCCAAGTTTTCTTTCAAATCCTAATGTTTTTATATTCTGAAAGATCCAAATTAGAGAATTCACATTTCACAGGCATTTCTGTAGAGGAAAAATAAATTCGGTCCTTTTAGCACTAATATTCTAAGTTTAACCAAACTAGCAAATATTCCTGTGTTAACTCTAAATTTACCTATAGAATCCAGTTAAAACTAACAAAGACAGAGAGAGGATAAAGAAAAAATAAATATAAACTGATTGTATTGCTATTGCTAAAAAGGGAAAATTCTTTACACACAAATTAAAAGTAACTACTATTTAGCAATTTAAGTACTATGTTTCCAAGGCATAGCTTCAAAATTTTCCCTTCCTAAAAAAAAACAAAAAAACTTTCCCTTCTTCCCAAGACAGATAACACCAAAAATTTCCTCATAAACTCTTGAATTAAGTCAACATTTGCTATTAAAAAACAACAAAAAGTTTTATTAAATTTTATCAACTTGAGGCCTTTTTATTTCCAACACTGTTATAGTCACCTAACTCTAGACTGTTAAAAACTTTAAATATGCACATAATAACCAAAGACCTCTCTAGCCCTTAATTCAGCTAAGTAACTTAGCAGACTATACACTTAAAAAGAAAAAAGTCCACCCAAATCAGGTATTTTTATCTATAGAAAAACCCTGAAATGAAAGGGCTGACAGAGACAGTATACAGGTAAATTCTTAAAGGTATTTTTTTTTCCTTGCTTCAATCAATTTCAAGACATTTTAAAAACTGAAGAAATATTCATTAGGCTCTCTGTTGAAAAACTTGGCTCTAAGCCAACTGATCTGTGAAAACAAGGATTTCAGCCAGTAAAATATTTTCTTTGAATTCTGGCAAGGAAACAGCTCTACAAAGACTGTAATTGTAAAGAGGTTAAAACATGCCAACTCTAGCAGAGATACAATCAGAAAACAATTTACTCAGGATAAATACTGTAAAGATCCCTGGGAAAAATACTATAAAAGAGCTATGATCTGATTTTTCTGAGTTTCTCAACTCTAGTTCACTCTAAGAAGAGATGGTAGCTTTTCGATCAGTTGTTCACAGGCCTCATCCAGTGGGGATCAGAATCACCTGGGAGGCTTTCAGATCCAGCACATCTGAGATGAGGCTGGATAAGCTGCAGTAAGTTTCCAGGTGGGGCTGACGGTGGTGATTCGGGAACTCCACTTTGAAAACTGTAATTCTGAACTCCAGCAAAGTCCAAGGTACCCCCAAAGATAAACTGCTCTTATTCAAACAAACCAAAAAACTGCCACCTATCTTTCTAGAAGCGACAACATCTTTCCTTTTTACCCCTGTAAAAAGGAAAACTAGAAAAAGAAGTCAAAGAATAAGCATCATGCTTGTAGTAACCACAAAGGTTACTAAATCGTAATATAATACTTCTGTGTACTTCACTGATTCGGTAAAGCACATTTTTTCCTCATTTATCATCTCTGTTAAATGAATGAAATAAAGATACACCTTACAAATGTTGCAGTTTGGCAGTGTTTTTTGCTTTTTAGTGCATCTTAAACTAAGAGACCAGATAATTTTATTAAATTCAAGAGCATCTTACAGCTGATGAAATATAGTATTATGTTACAAGCACAGCAAGGCTCCTTAAGGAATATAATACATTTAACTTTCCAAAATGATGGCAATTGTGTAAAGAAATACAACCTTACATCCTTATACCCTGGGATAATATGTAAGGTCCCTAGAAGAAAATATAAAACAGTCCATGCTACCTAGTGGTCAGATGTCAGTGGTCAAGAATTTTCTATATTAAAAGAACGGAGATCTGAAGTGCAAACATTTTCTGAAACAGAAATGATTCTGCACAATTTCATATTTCAATGTGTTATATAAACCCACATCATACCTTTCGACCATAAGAATAGTCTTACTAGACAGGCAGGGCAGATATTACTTCCATAGTGAGAAATCTTAAGTCCACAGATGTTAAAGGTTTTACCCACTGTAAAAGGGAAAAAGTTGGGACCAGAACTTGGGTCTTCCTGCTTCTACCATCCAGCCAAATATATACTGTTTTGTCTCTATTTGTTTCATGACAATTAAATTTAATCTGCTGTGTCACAAACCGTGGCCCTGAGAAGTTACTCCATCTCTACTGATTTAACTCATCACTCTTGAAATGAGGCATCTGGACAAGATGACTAAGGCTCTTCCAGTTTTCCAGTCCTATAATTCTAACATTTTTCTGTATTAGCCTTACCGCAGAGGGATCTGAATACAGTGAAAGAAGCTTCATTTACTTAAAGTAACTTTTCCTCTTTTCACATAGGTCTCTCTAGAGACTCAATGAGCACTTTCTGTCACCAGTATAGGAGCCAAAACAAGATGTTTTCATTTGCACTGCAAGTTTATTGGTGGTTGGCGAAGAAAATATGCATCACTCTGAAATTAAAAGAGGTCAAACAAAAATACCTCTTCTATTTTTGACTTCCTATAAACAGAACTCTACCTGAAGCTTCCTAAAGCACAGGTTTGATTTATTTTCTTTTTGAAAAGAGGAAAATATTCCTCTAAAAATTACTTTGGACCATTACTCTATAAATTACTCCTGGAAAACACAGGAATGTCCAAACACCTCAAGGAACTCTGAATGGAAGAATAACATGCTGTCCATTTAACCCAAAGCACAATAAAGAGTTGAAAATATTTTGTTTGCCTGAAAAGTCTATTTCTCAATTTTCATTCTTATAGATCAAGTATCCCAAACATCACTTTAAGCTGCTCTGAGCATATTTGCCTCTTAACATATAAACTCTTATATGTACAGAATTCAATAACTTCAGATGACCAGATTTATAGACACCAAAAAAAAAAAAAAAAGAAAATTAAAAAATTAAATACATATAAACAAATGCAGAGCTGCAGCTCTTATTTGTCCTATCTAATCAAATGATGCCAAGTTGTACAGGCAATGGGAGATAAGTGGCTCTTTTAAAGTGGTCCAAAACAGTACTCTGGGACAGCGGTTTCTACTTTAGCACACTTGGATTAACTTGTACTAAAAATGTCCCGGAGAAATAACACCTTGTAACTGACTATACTTCAATTATAAAAAAGTCCTAGAAAAAGTCAAGAGTGAAAGATCATGAATAGCTAAAGTGGGTTCTTCTTACACTTTAGTGGTAAATATAATAATGCTTTGCTATTTTTAGAACCTCTTAATTTTGGCAAAATTTCACATTCATTTCTTTATTTGATTCTCACAACATTCCCCTTGAGGCAGATCTCTGAGTAGACACTCCCAAACTTAAGAAACTTTTTAAAGACACCTAAGTGGCATTGGTCTAACTCCTACTGTTACCCCAATGTAGCCCACAGCCAGTATTATGAACAGAAACCACTACAGTCTATTTCTTTAATATAAACTATAAGACAATCCTCATTCTCACAAGTGAGTTTTAATTCTACAGGTTTTGAGAGCAGCAAATATGTCCCAAGCTTTTGGCTGTACAATTTTAACGAAGGAAAACCCATTTTCATGAAGGAAAACCCATTTTCATTTAGTCTCCTGAGCGCCTATTGTGAAAATTAAGTTTTATACACATAGATATATATGCACATAAGCACAAATATAAACAAACAATACGTCACGTTATGTACTCAGCATTCTTTGCAGTACAGGAATATACAGGTTTGAACGGCCCATCTGGTCTAACTTTACCCCCCAAATCCCAAAGTGATCTAAAAACACTAAGTGTGCTACATTTTGGAGACATAAAAATTTTGCATTATCAAAAATAGCCATCACCTATATCCTCTCTTTTATCCACAAGACATATCGACCTGGGCATTAACATTCTTATTTCCAGGGCCAGATATATTCTGTGGATTGATGAATGCTGGGGGTCCTGGAATGAAATAGAGAAGACAATTGGGGCTCTAGAAAAACAAGTAATAGCCTTCCTTTATGCAACCTGGTTCAAAGCCTGGGACAGTCAAATAGACCCGTAGCTGAATTCCCGCTGCAACCTTACTGAATCAACTTGGGCCAAGCACTCGCCCTCTAAACTTCAATTTTCTTATCTACAAAATGGAGCAAAAACACTATCCCACAGTTACGAGGATTAACGTAAATAATGCACGTAAAGCGCTTAACATAGTCCCGCGTATAAACTAAGAGTTCGATAAGTTTTCAACTCCAGCCCTGTTATTTCTGAAGAGCCACCTGGTCCCTTCTTTCCCAGAGATACGAACTCTTGCGATTGAGGGATTCGAACAAAGGACGAAAAATAAATTAATAAAGCATCAAAACTGAAACAGTTCTGAAAAACCCTCTTCGTTCTTGGGAGGCGAGACTGGAGACTCGAAAATGAAACCCGACCGACTCATTTCCCGTCGCAGCGGCTGGAAAAGAAAACACAGAAGGCTGTGCACCGAGGTAAACAAACTCGGCGGCGACGCCCTCGCCTCCAGGGGCCTCCGACGCGAGCAGGATGCGTCTGGAAAAACACTGGAGCCCCCGCGACCAGACTCTTCCCCCTCCGCGCAATCGGTTCTCTCAAGACGCAATCCCCCCCACCAATCCCACCCTACCGCACCCCGGGCCGAGTCCCTCACCTCCACCAACCGGCAGTTCCCGGGAACAAAGTGTATAGAGAGCTCCTTCTCCCGCCCCACCATGCCCGCCGTCTTTGCGCCGCCGCCGCAGCGACCGCCGCTTCCTCCAGCCCAGGATCACCGCGGGCCGCAGCTCCAACACCCTCGGCCCGCCTCCCCTAGGTCCGGACCGGCCCCCGCTCACCGCTTCCGGCTTCCGCTGCCAAGGCCGCACCCCTGATTGGCCACGCGCCGCCGAAGCCCCAGAAAGGGGGCGGGCGCGCTCCGGGCGCTCCCAGCCCACGCGCCAACTCTTAAAGGGATACACAACACAAAGGACCTGGCCTTAAGGAAGGGAATGCGAGTTTTGTTTGGGGGCCGGGGGGTTGTTTATTTTGTGTTTTTTCCTTCTCGACTAGGTAAGCATTGAACTGGATTGCCTGGACTTTCAAGTGTATAGACTGTGCGCAATGCATTAAGAATCAACTGGGCATGTAATACGTAAAGTGAGAGAAAGCATTTTAAAGTCATGGTGGGAGGGGTGAGGCGAGGGGGTGGAGGCACGATGGACATTATTTCTAGAGCTCTGAGTGCTTTTTGAGAGATTTAGAAAGAGACTGGAATAAAAATTAAAGTGTTAGCATTCTGAGTCCTTAACACCTCGACAACCCATTTGTCTTTCTGAGATGCTAGAAAGTAGTACGTGTGAAATTCCAAAGATGTCAAACTATTTTTAACTAGTTAAAAATAAAAACGGGTAAGGGGACTGGGGGATGAATTATTTGGGTGCCTCTTTGAAACGCAGATTCTCGGACTTCACCAATAACTGCAGAATGAGCTGTGGTAGTCGAGTCTGGGACTCTGCATTTTAGAGAATTTAACAGGAAACAAGACCACCCTTTGAGAAGCACCGCCTTACAGGCTGCAACGCTGGGCTACAGGAGCCGAGCCTCCGCCACCACCGAAAATTAAGGGAACCAGGGGAAGAGAGTAATGCCGGACCTTATACCATCTGTATCGCGCTTTTGTAAAGTGATAAGGCAGAAACAGCCCTAAGCACTGAGGCTGACCTAGCATGCAACTGATTCCTCTTGCAGTTCAAAACCGAAAAAAGTACCCCGCCCACTGGGATGCCTGTGAAATTTACTCGGAAAAAAACCCGCGCATGGACTGCGTAGGGTTCGTCAGCTTTACACCGAACAGTTTGAGTGTTCTTGTCCAACCACACAGGATACACCAAGACCTTAAAAGTCGTCCACAAAAGTGATTACTGCTTGGATCTTTTTGAAACATTACTTTCATAAACCTTTTCTGGTTTAATCTTAGAGCTAAAGACCAAGCTTTCAAAAAGTTTTTCCACGTCTGAGTCCCATGACTTTCCTTCCTACCCAACCCCCAACAATAACTCATCTTATTTGCGTTAAGCATAAAGTTTCTTTGGAACAGTAACAGAAGAGAGCTTCAGGCCCCTTTTCAATTTTTGTTTTGATCCAGGCTGCTAATCAATTTAGCATTATTTAGAGTCCTCGAGAGGAATGCCCCAAGGCTAACCGTGCATAATCTGCCAACATCAAAGAAAAGGTGTGGGTAAGTAGTGGGGGAGGTGGATTCAAGATCCTCTTGACCCTCCCCTCTTTAAAAACTGGGAGTTTTTGTAAAGTTTCCAGTTGCAACAGGTGATGCAATCTAATCTGACTAGGAAAAAAAATTAAGTGCTCAACGTGAAGATGATTTAAGGACATGCATATGCAATTAGCATTTTGATTCTCAGATCAGCCTTATCTTAAGTGAGGAACAAAAAGAGTTTACTTGTCTACATTTGAGAATCTGGTTTGATACTTGCCAGGTAAAACTTGGGTATGGTTCTAGGGGCATATGTTCATGTATAGGTTTTAATCATTCTTTTTGAAAATCAAAGTTTCTCTGAATAAAAACGCCATTGCTATACAGCCAATATCCAAGTTCATGTGGTGGCTAATTATATAAATTTAAAGAGAGCAATCTGGAGCTAAAAGTTCGCTTAGCAGATTCAGTTCATGCCAAGACAACGAAAGGCTGGAGCACACAACTACAGATAAAATCGTTATTTATATAGAACCTTCCCCTACATTTAATCTGATAAATGAAACTGCTGTTCTGTTTTGCTTTTTTTTTTTTTCTTTTTTGGTCAATTGAGACTTAGCTGAGCTATCCATAAAGGGTCAATAATTAAAGTTGCTTTATTCTTCCAAGTCCCAAAGTAGTATGTTTTAAAGAAATGAATGACACCCATTTATTTTCTTTTTAACACACCCTTTCGGTTTTTTCCAGAGGTTCATTGGAATGCTTTTAAGGAAACTCTAACTCCAGAATGCTTCTTTTCTTGAATAGCTAGCTCTTACCTGTTCCATGTTCTGCGGCATTTCAGGCATGATTCCAAAATTATCTCAGGAAAGCAGATTTGAGATGGGTCTCAGCCTCCGCCTTCGCGGGCTGGGTCTTTGTTCTGCCTGCAGAGAGCGCCGGCAAGCGAAAACGTGAGCCGCAGCTTCACTCGACCTTTGAAATTAGCATTTTGAGTCCAATCCCAGACTCTCGTGCAGTTTTCCACATTGCAGTAAACTGGCAGCTGATTCCTCGTGGCAGTCTTGAAAATACCCAATGAGAAGTTTCATGTTTTATTGCCAACCAAGTGAGGGTGTATTATCAAAGCCATTAGGAGAACCAACTTTTTTTTCTTCTGAAAGAGAAATAAAGATGGAGCAACAAAAAACTTCCTGTGAAGACTTGTTGCAATTTTCTCTTGCAAAAGAAAAGCAAGAGCCAGCAGTTGGAAAGCACGCTGACCATGCAAGTGATTCCTGTTCTGAAATATTTTATTCAGTTATGCCTTATTACAACAGAATCTGGTAAAGTTCTCCAGCGCTTTCCCCCCAGTGCTTTCTAATTAACTGCTTCCAAGGACTGTGAAAGGGACTGGTGGTAACAGTACGCGGAAATGAAAATGCAACAGGTTTTTTTCCATTAACAGTGTCCTGCCCTCTGTTTGAGGAAGTGGTAGGTGGAGTAGCCTTAAGTTCGGTCAAGCATTTAGGACAACTAGATCAGTGATTCCCCGACAAGCCAACAGAACTGTGAAACGAAATCATTCAGTCGGAGTGGAGCTCAGCAACCCTATTTTTAACAGTTTCAAGGCAGGTAGGGGAGGGGGCGGAAATCTGCTCAGTAAATTTTAAACCACTGTTCTGGATGAAGTCTCTGTAATGAAGTCAAGAACACAACTAAAATATTGCCATTCAGGTAGAGCTAAAAAAAAAATACCACTGAACTTTTTATGTTCTACCGGCTTGGAGTACCTAGGACGTGGTACACTCTATGAGGCCTGCAGAGGGTCTGTAAGTGATAAAGAATATACAATTTTTAAAAATTGATGAAATTCAAAATTTAAAACATGTTTATTAAAAGACAATTTAACAAAATTAATAAGCAAAACAGACTGGGAAAAATAATCTTGATACATATATCTGAATAGGACATATTCAGAATACTTAAAGAACTCCTACAACTCAATATTAAAAAAAAATTATTCTTTAATGGACATAAGTTTTGAACAGATACTTTATAAAGTGAAGACCTAATGGCCAACAATCGCATAAAAAGATGCTCAAAATCAGGGAACTGGAAGCTAAAATCACACTGAGATACCATTACATACCTAACAGAATGGCTAAAATTAAAAAGATTGGTAACATTACAGGCTAACAAGCATTCTGAGCAATTAGAATGCTCATTCATTGCTAGTGGGACGTATCATTACACAAACATTTTAGAAAACTGTTTGGCAGTTTATTATAAAGTCAAAGATGCACCTACCCCATGACCCAAAATTCCAGTTCTAGGTGCTTACCCAAGAGAAATGAAAGCATATATCCATGAAGACTTGCACAAGAATAGTCACAGCAGCTTAATTCAAAATAACCTAAAACTAGAAACCACCCAAACATCTGTCAATGGGTGAGAGGATGGACAAATTGTGGTATATTCCACGGTACAAAGAAATGAACTACATGAATGCGATGAAATAAAATTTTATGTTTTAAGGCAGGAAAAAACAAATTAAACATAAAATTCTCTGTGTCTGTTTGGGCCTCCTCCCTCCCTCCCTAATGTGCAGTGTGCACCTGCATTTCACATTAACCAGAGTGCGTCCAAGATGGGAGCACCTCACAGACATAAAGAACAAACTTATGGTTACCGGGGGTAAACGGGGTGGGAAGGGATAAACTGGGAATTTGAAAATTGCACCTCTTGGGGAGCGATGAAAATGTTAGCCATCTTGATTGTGGTGGTAGTTTCATTGGTGTATACATCTATCAAAATTCATCAAATTGAACATTTGAAATATGTGTAGTTTACTGTACAGGAACCATACAACCATAACCATAAACGTGTTAAAAACAAAAAACAAAAAACCAAAAGTCATACAATGCGCATCCTTTCTTGTTAAATTTTTAATTTAAGAGGACTCATATTTCCCCTTAATAAGCTTTGCATTGTATTTCATACAGAAAACCAGTGGGTGGGTTTACTAGTTCTTCCAATTTTAATATTAAAGACAATTGTTAACTATTTAAAACAAAGGTGAGAGCACTTGCTCCACCGTAAAGATTATTTTTTCCTCCTTTCTTCTGACGCTAGCACTGTAACTTCCTAAAAGAATAGAGTTCTTTCCCAGCTCTGTGAAGGGTCCAGTGACTCACTGCTTGCTTTGTATGTGCTCACCTGGACTGTGTGCCTTTGGTGAAGTTAATGTAAACATCATGGTGTCATTTTGCTATATGAAACTTTGTCTTGAAAATGTATGACTGCTTTCAGCTACTAACTGGCGGAAGAGTTCTCAAAGCTTTAAGAGAGTCTGTTTCCCACGTTGTAATCCTCAGTTTGACTCAAGTGAAATTCCTCCCCCCACCCTATTGGATTGTTAATTGAATTGCTGTTGAAAGATGAATCTCAAAATTATTATACTAAGTAAAAGAAGCATTCCCACCAACACTGTACAAAGGTTCCAGTTTTTCCACAGCCTTGCCAACACTCATCTTTGTCTTCTTGATAATAGCCATCCTAATAGGTGGGAGGTGACATCTCACTGCAGTTTTGATGCACACTTCCCTGACACGAGTGATGCTGAGCATCTTTTCACACACCATTGGCCATTTGTATGTCTTTGGATAAATATCTATTCAAATACTCTCCTTTTAAAAAAAAATGAGGTTATTTATTTTTGCTGCTGAGTTGCCGGAGTTCCTTCTATATTTTGGAAATTAACTCCTTATCTACTATATAGTTTACAAATACTGTCTCAAATTTTGTGGGTTGTCTTTTCATTTTGTTGTTTCCTTTGTTATGCAGAAAGTTTTTAGTGGAGGTAGTCCGTTTTTGCTTTTCTTGACTGAGCTTTTGGTATCATAGCCAAGAAATCATTGCCAAGACCAATGTCATGAAGCTTTCCCCCATTTTTCATCACAGTAGTATTACACTTTAAATCCTTACACTTAAGCCTTTAATCCTTTTTGAGTTGATTTTTGAGTATAGTGTAAGGTAAGGTTCCAATTTCATTCTTTTGCATGTGGATATCCAATTTTCCCAACACTATTTGTTGAAGAGACTTATATTTTCCTCATTGTGGGTTCTTGGCACTTTCAACTAGTTTCTGGATTTCTCACAAAGGGAATCTGTCTCTGTGTTGTCGCTGAATCAGTGTGTGGAGGAAAGGGACCAGGTCCTCCTGTTCTGCCATCCTGCTGCTATTACCCTTCTGCATGGTATTTCTTTTCACATCCTTTTACTTTTTCCTATTTTTGTCTTTATTATCTGAAGTGCATTTTTGTATGCAGCATATAGTCAGCTCTTGCTGTTTAATTTGATCATTTCTGTACTTTAATATATGAAGACCATTTGCATTTAATGTGACTACTAATATAGTTAAGTTCCAACTCATCATATTACTATTTGATTTCTATTTGCCCCATCTGTTCTTTGTTTTCCTTTTCCTCTTTTTCTGCCTTCTTTCGAATCAATTGAATACTCTATATAATTCCATTTTATCTTCATTGTTGGTTTACTGGCTACAAGTGTTTTATGTTAGTGATTGTGTTGGGGTTTACAGTATACATTATTAACTTACCACAGTCTGTCTTTAAGTAACATTATACCACTTTACACAGAGGATAAGAAACTTACATATACTTCCATCTCTTCCCTCCTGGGCTTTGAGCTATTGCTATCATATTCTAATTTTAAATATGTGTAAACTCCACACCATATTGTTGCTGTTTTTGTTTGATCAGTTATCTTTTAAGGAGACTAAAGTTGTAAGAAAAGTTTTTTATGTCTGAAAATCGTTTTCCACCTTTGCTTCTGAAGACGTCACCTGTGTTGAGAGAGTTTTAGGTTGATAGTTTTTCTTTATTGTTGCTTTTCTGCAATTGGTGATGTTTCATAGTTCTTGTTCTTAGGGTTCGTTGAATTCCTTGGCTCTGTGGGTTCCTAGTTTTTACCACGTTTGGAAATGTTTCCACCATTATTTCTTCAAATGATTTTTTCTGTCCCCTCTTTGGGAACCCCCATTACATATACATTAGGCCACTTAAAGTTTTCCCAGAGCACCTCATTGTTCTGTTCATTTTTTGAACCTCGTTTCTGTGTTTCATTTCACATAGTTTCTATTGTTATGTTTTCAAGTTCACTGATTTTTTCCCTTTTGCAATGTCTGATCTGCTGTGATTCCCATTGAGAGTACTTTTTTTTTCTTCTTATGTATTGTAGTTTTTATCTCTACAAGTTCAATTTGGGACTTTTTCTTAATGTTAAATGTCTTCACTATGTTTTGGTATGTATGGCATATATGAAATAGCTATTTTGATGTCCCCTGCTAATTCTAACTTCTGTGTCAGTTCTGGGTTGATTGATCATTCTCTGAATTATGGGTGGTGTTTCCTGCCTCTCAGCATATCTGGTAATCTTTGGACTGGATGTTAGAAACTGTCAAATTTACTTTTTTTGGGTACTTGACATTTTTATAAGCCTATATACTTTCCTGAGCTTTGTTCTGGGATGTAACAACTAAGTTTCTTAGAGAGTCTGATCCTTTCCAATTTCTTTCAAGATTTGTTAGGTGGGGCCAGAGCAGTGCTCACTTTAGGACTAATTACCCCTCAGTACTGAGTCCTCCTGTATATCCTACATGATGCCCTGTAAATCATGAGCCTTTCCAGTCCAGCTGGTGGGAACGGGCAGCATTCCTAGCCTATGTGAGCTTCGAGCACTGTTACTTTTAATTTCTAGGGGTGGTTCTTCCCCAGGCTTCAGGTAGTTTCCTCATATGCATGACCAGTCAGCATTCAGGTGAATACTTGGGGAATCTTTGCAGATCTCCAGAACTCTCTGTGCAATTTTCTCCTTTCTAGTACTCTGTCCTGTAAACGCTAGCCTCCCTGATCAATCCAGATCTCAGTTCTGTCTTTTCAACTCAGATGATTGGGTGGGTTCTGCCTGGGTTTTCCTTGCCTGCGTTATAGTTTGAAAATTCTCTCACGGCCTTTTTTTTTTTTCCCCCTTATTCATGCACATTTCAAATTAAATTCTCCCAGTACCCCAGTAGGTGAGTCCTATTTACCAGAGATGACGTTAACGTGACACATTCAAAGACACAGCTGTCACGGCTGTTAACAGGGAGCAACTGCAGGGGTTACCTTGATTTTCTTGATATCTCAGGGATCGTTATCTTTTGTTACCTTCCGGCCAGCATCTTTAAAATCATTGTTTTGTATATTTTGTCATTTTTTGATAGTTTTAGGGGTGTGTGTGTGTGTGTAGGGGGAGGACTAATAGATCTGGTCTCTTGTTACTCCATCTTGGCTAAAAGCTGAAGTCTTGAACTATTTGATTTTGTTAGATAATTTTTTTTCTAATTTCTAACTTTTCTCTGAACTTAATTATGCATTCAGATCTAATGAAATACTTTCATTATGAAAAGCAATTCTGATTGTAATAGTCTCTGTTGGTCCATCAATGGGGAAACATACAAAAAAGGTAGCTTATAATATCATACCACCTGTGTAAATATTTTAGATGGAGAATTACCACTTCCTAAGCTGTATACTACCATTAGTGATTCTGGAGATGAGGTAGAGAGGGTAGGGCAGAGAAAATAAATACACCTTAAATAGAAGAATTAATGTAATTAACTTCATATAATACAAGTTGAATACTTGGGTCAGTGACTTAATGTGTAATTTTATTTCACATTACATAAATATTAATCAAACACCCATTAATCAGGCAGATGCCAAGCAGTATAAGACAAATTCTCTAAAGAGGTTATGAGCAGAGTTTCTAAGAATTAATTGCAGGGTTTGTTAAAAATGCAGATTTTCAGACTAAACCTCAGATTTTAATTTAGGAAGGCTGGGATGGAGTCTAGGAATCTGCAAATTATTGACCAAGTCAGTGACTCTGGTAAGAGATAAAGATATTACTATAGAATTAAGCTTACCTTTATTTCTTACTTGAATTGGGTAAATGGATGATGGGTAGGACAGAATGAACATTATGAGGAGAATCAAAGTAGAGGCAAGAACAAGCCAGGGTGTTTTAGACTAGATTAAGAGGTTCAGGTTAGAAAGGGCCTCCAGTATTGAACTAAAAAACCTTGAGATTATAATCTTGAAACCATCTAAGATTTCAGAATAGAGAAATAATAATACGAGTGATTTTTAAAAGAAAGTGGATTTGATGGGATGAGTTGGAAAGCTGGAAAGCCTGTCAGAAGGTTTAGAATGAGGTGATAAGGGTAAGCATCAAGGAAGAAATATGGACAATAGAAAATAAAATGCCAGCAGAGTGGTAAAAACATTGAACGTCCTTTCACACATGTAAGGATAGGAAGTTAATATTAAATATAAAGCTTAAAAATATTCATTACAAACATTATAATAACTAAAAAGCAGCAACAATAAAAATAAAAATGAAATAATCTTCAACAGATTTTTCAGATGTTTTTACTTTCATGATTCTTGAAATTCCATTAAGAGCTCAGGAGCAGTTTGCATTGCCTAGAAGGAGTATTAAATAGTAGTGTTAGTTTTCTAAATTAAAACCGATTTATCAGTCATCATGAACCAAAGGCAAGCACCTTCTATCTTCTCTGAGGCAGATGAAGCAATGGCTTGCATTCTGTAGTACAATTTTATTTATATTTCTTCATTCACTATTTCAGCCAATTTCAATTTATTATCAAAGATATAGAGATTTGCAGTCGAGAAGGAGAGAAAATCTACTTCTTCAAAACTACAAACTGAACATTTAGGTTAAACATGCTAAAGGTATGACAGAGGAAATAATTCTGGTAGGGGGTGGGTAAGAGCAAAAAAGTCAGACAAGGTTTCAAGGAAGATGGAATGAGTTGGGCTTGAAGGACAGATGGGATCTGGACAAACAGAATAGAGTATAGAATACGGAAAGGAAAGGCATTTACACAAAAATCTCAGTAAGAATTTCTTTTGTATCAGAAACTGTTCAATGCTGTGAAAGTAAACCCAAAACAAGAAGATACTTCTATACATTTATTCATTTCTTACCTTCTTTTAATGGGGTTTTGAGAACAAAATTTTCTTTACTTTCATGAAGAAAAGCCTTTGAAGGATCAAAGCGTTTGATACCCAGAACTTTATTCAATTCGTCTTGAAGTTTTGCTTCACTTTGCTTTCTTTTAGCAAGCTGAGCGCGGAGTTTTGACACCTCCTATGTAAGAAAAAATACAGTCAATAAATAATTATTAAAGATCATGTTGGTGAAAGATGGGACATTACTACTGACCTTACCAAAATAAAAAAGATTATAAAGGAATACTATAAACAACAATAAACGAACAAGTTGGATAACTTAAATGAAATGGACAAATTCCTAGAAAGACACAAACTACTGAAACTGTCTCAAGAAGAAGCAGTCAATCTGAATAGATCTATTACAAGTGAAGAGACTGAATTAATGATCAAAAGCCACCTACAAAGAAAAGCCCAGGTCCAGATGACTTCACCACTGAATTTTACTACACATTCAGTGAGGAATTAATACCAATTATTCACAAACTGTTCCAAAAAACAGGAAGGATGAAATGCATTCCAACTCATTTTATGAGGTCAGCATTACATTGATATCAAAACCAAAGATATTACATGAAAACTGAAGACTAGTATCTGTTAGGAATATGGATGAAAAAAGTCCTCTGAAAATAGTAGCAAAGCAAATCCAGCAATATGTAAAAGAAGTATACACTATGGCTAAGTGAGATTTATCTCAGGAAAGCAGGGTGATTTAACATCCCAAAATCAATTAATGAATCAACCAATTAATCATACCAATAGAATTTTTAAAAAATCACATGATCACCTTAATAAAAACAGAAAAGGCATTTGGCAAAATTTAACAGCTTTCATGATAAAAACCTCAAAAAACTAGTAAAAGAAGGGAACTTCCTCAACTTGAGGAATAGGATCTGTGACAAAGGCACAGCTAATATCATAGTTCATGGTGAAAATCTGAGTGCTTCTCGTCTCGATTAGGAATGAAAAAGGATCACTTCTATTCAACATTGTACTGGAGGTTCTATCCAGGGAATGTAGGCAAGAAAAAGGAATAAAAGGCATTCAGATTAGAAAAGAAATAAAACTATCTCTTTTTGCAGATGATAAGATATTCTATGCGGAAAATCCTAAGGAAACCACTAAAAAAGTATTACAACTACTACACAAGTTTGGCAAGATTGTAGGATACAAGATCAATATACAAAAATCAGTTGTATTTCTATACACTTGTAATGAACCATCCAAAAATGAAATTAAGAAAAAAACTGCACTTATAATAGCATCAAAAAAGAATAAAATACTTCGGAATAAATTTAACAAAAATGGTGCAAAACTTTATATTCTGAAAACCACAAAATATTGTTGGAAGAAATTAAAGATCTAAATAATCAAAAAAATTTTAATAGATTGAAAGACTTAATATAGTTAAGATGGCAATATGCCCCAAACTGATCTACAGATTCAATACAATTCCCATCAGAATCAAGAAGCTGACTTCTTTGTCAACCAAAAAGCTGAGTTTAGAATTCATAAGGAATTGCATGGGATTCAGAATAGCCAAAGAATCCTGGAAAAAGAGAATGAAGTAGGACTACTCAAGCTTCCTGGTTTCAAGATTTACAAACCAACAGTAATCAAGACAAGGTGGTGGTAGAAGGACAGAAGTATAGATCAATGGAATATATTTGAGAGTCTAGAAATAAACATATATGGTCAACTGATTTCCAACAAGGGTGACAAGACCATTCATTGGGGGAAGAATAGTCTCTTCAACAAGTGCTGTGGGGACAACCGAACATCCACATGCTAAAGAACGAAGTTGGACCCTTACCTCACACTGTAGATAAAGATTAACTCATAGTAGATAAATGACCTAAATGTAAGAGCCAAATCTATAAAACTCTTAGAAGAAAACATATGAGTAAATCTTTATGACCTTGGATTTAGCAAAAGATTGTTAGATGCCAAGGAATAAGCAACAAAGGGAAAAAAAACCCACACTGGACTTCATCAAAATTTCGTGCTTCAAAGAGCATGATGAAGAAAGTAAAAAGACACTGTGAAGAATGGAAGAAAATATTTTCAAATAAAACCTCTGTAAAGGGACTATATACAGAATATATAAAGAACTCTCACAGTTCATTAAAAAGACAAATAATCCATTTAAAAAATGCACAAAGGATCTGAATAGACATTTCTCCCAGGAAGAAGTACGAATTGTCAAAAAGCACATGAAAAGATGCTCAACACCATTAGTTATCAGGGAAATGCAAGTCAAAACCACAATTAGGAATCACTTCACATCCACTAGGATGGTTAGAATCAACAAGTTGGATAGTAAGTGTCGGTGAGGATGTGAAGAAATCGGAATCCTCATACACTGCTGGCAGAATGTAAAATGATAAAGCTGCTTTGGAAAACCAACAGTTCCAACAATACAACATATGGTAAACATAAAGTTGCCATAGACCCAGCAATTTCACTCCTAGGAATAACCCAGGAGAAACAAACACATGTTCACATAAAAACTTTGCATGAATGTTTATAGTAGCGTTATTCATAATAGTTAGAAGGTAGAAACAACCCAAATGTCCATCAGATGACAAATGGATAAATAAAATGTGACATATCCACAAAATAAAATATTACTAGGCCATAAAAAGGAACGAAGTACCACTACATGCTACAATTTGGATGAATCTTGAAAACACGCTAGTCAAAAGACAGTTACAAAAGACTACATATTATTTGATTCCACAAGTAATAAATGTCCCGAATAGGAAAATTTATAGAAAGAAAAAGTGGTGGGAAACATAGATGAGGCAAAAGGAAGATGACAGCTAAAACGTTAGGAGTTTCATGTTTAGGTGATAAAGAAGTTCTCAAATTGACTACAGTGATGGTGACACCTATCTGTGAATATATTAAAAATCATGGAGTTCTACACTTTAAATGCATGAATTGTATATATGGTATGTGAATTAAATCTCAATAAAGCTGGTAAAAAAAAACTTAAAATGCCTATATTTGAACACTGATTATCTTTATGTTTATTTATATTAAAGACTTTGCTATTATGCAAATAAAAATTATGTGTAAAGCTTTATGAATGCTTCCAATTACACTGGTAATTTTCAATATACTAATGAGGTAGTTGGGAAACCCGAGAACACTAAAACCCATTTGGTCAACACTCTAAAACACATCCATAATTCTCAGTTGGATTTTCCTCTATAAACTGTTAGTTTTTTCTGAGACCAAAGTCTTTCATTTTACTTAAATGTTATAGTTAGGATAAAAACTACCCCACCCCAGTATCAATAGAACTAAGTGTCATTTTACAAACCGATTTGAGTTGGCTGTTGTCATCTTTCAATTTCACAACATGCTTGATTTTCTGCTTTAGATTCTGATGACCTAATAATTTAGCATATGAATCTCTTAGTTTATTTAGCTGTTCCTGAGCTTCACCATGTTCATTCAACAAAGCCTGTTTCTCTGCTTCAAATGCATCCAGTTGTAGCTGAAAAATACATTTTTTTTATAAAGTTAAAACTTCAAACTGTTAAATCTTACTAGACTCATTAAAAACTATAAAGAAAACTAAAGTGAAAGCAAAAAAAACCCCAAAAAACAAAAAACAACAAAACACAAAAACAGATCATGCTAAATTATTCCCAGGGCTGTCCACAAATTCTCAGATTCCTTTTAAAAAAAAGTGTTTTTCATTCCAAAAATCATGAAAACAGAGAGAAAGAAACAAGGAAAAAAGGCCTGCTAGTCAGCATAATCTGTATTAGCCACATCACCACAATATAATCAATTCTGTCTTCATATTTTATTTAAGTACCAACATCAGCATTTATCCCTTTAAGGTTAATGTGTTAGAGAAACACTGAGAAAGACCACAACAAAGTAAGTATCAAAAATTTACACAGATTAGTTACTAAAAGTTTGTATCTGGAGAGCCTTCTAAGCTACTAACTTTAAGAATCTTATTATAATGTATTTTCTTCTTCTTTTTTCTTTTTAATGGAGGTACTGGGGATTGAACCTAGAACCTCACACATGCTAAGCATGTGCTCTACCATTGAGCTATATCCCCGGCCTCCATAAGGTATTTTTTAAGCCCATAGAGGCTACATTAAAAAATATATGCATAATAATTTAATAAACTTTATAAACCATCTTCTTGAATAGGAAGTTAAATTGGCACTGGAAATGCAGAGCAAAATGATCTTTCAGAAAAACCAAGTCAATGTCGTGATTATGATGGGGAAAAAATGAATTCTATCTATCTATTTATTTATTTATTTATTTATTTATTTATTTATTTATTTAAAATGAATTCTTAAATGCAAATAAGTTTAGGCCTAGTTGACAAACCTGAAAAGGTTTTGTTTTATTATATAGTTCTTCATAGAGGTGACGCCATTTATTCATTTCCTCAGTTAATTCTGCCAATGAGTTTTCTTTTCCAGTATTTCTGTAAGAGAAAATTAAATTTAAAACATAGTATATTAGAGGGGAGGGTATAGCTCAGTGGTAGAGTGCATACTTAGCATGCATAAGGTCATGGGTTTGGTACCCAGTACCTCTGTTAAATAAAAAATAATAATAAGTAAATAAACCTAATTACCTCCCCCACCAAAACAAAACAAAGCAAAAAAACACAGTATATTAGAAAAAAATAACTGAGGTACTTGGCATTTAGGTTCTAAACCTAGGTTACCTTGCTTCTTCCTCTTCTAGCTGTTTCTTAAAGTCTTCACCTTGCTGCTTGAGTTGGTTCTGCAAATCAGTTATTTTTTTAAGAGAAGAAATTGTGATTTCTTTAACTTCTGCTTCTTTAAGTGCTGATTTGGTCTGCAGCTCTAGAAGCACCCTTGGGTTTGAGAAAGAAGAGTCTACTAAACAATTTACAGCCATTTTAACTACATTTTTTTTTTTAAGCTCAAGGAACTCTCAAGAATTTTACTTTCAAAAAGTTTTTCACTTTTTTCCCCCCTGTGTAAATTCTTAATTTGCAGTTGAAGATCACTCAAAGCAAGGCACTGGACTACAATTTCCTGCATGACTTAGTAGCTGGCTTTCAACAACACTAAGCTGTGTTAGTGGTTCTAAGGCCACAAGTGTGGGCAGGTTTTATCTCTGCTGCGTACCTTGCATATTCTTGATTTGCGTTCTCAGTTGCCAATATCTGATGTTGAACATCTTCTGCACTTTTCTCGGCTTTGGCTACTTTTTCCTGAAGTGCTAAGTTCTCCAGCTTAAGATCTTCTATCTCACTTGCTGTTAATGCTTTATAGCTTATAAAAGAGAAAAAAAATTAAAGGTTTTTTTTTCTAACTACTGTATGCATGACAAATATATATCTGATTAGTTTATATGTTTTATACTTTCAGGTAAAACAAACAAAATCTTATAATCTAATTACGCATTTGCACTGATAAGAACTCAGTGTTTTGAAGTCAGTACTTACTTGAGCTTATATGGCATATGCTGTTCATTTAAAGAAAAAGGAGTCAAGTGCCTACTGTGTGCAGAAACTATACAAAGAGTTGAACAAAAATCAACTAAAAACATGAAAATTACTCCAAAACAAACAAAAAAGACCACACAATCCCCCTACCTACTGTCACAGAGTTTACGGTCTTGTGGGTAAGATAGGAAAAAATACCTCTTCAGGTCTTTGCAAAAAAACAAAAAACAAAAAACAAAAACACACACACACACACATACATACATATATATATATATAAAATTAAATTTGGATGAGTGTTATGAAGGAAAACTACAGAGCACCTCCTGATAGAACAGGAGAACCTACATTTTGGTTAGTGATTCAGAAAAAGCCTTTCTGAGTAATTTATAGTTGAGCTGAGACATGATGGATAAGGAGGATTTAGCTAGCCAGTTGGGGAAAGTATTTCAGAGGGAAAAGACATGTATGTGCTCAGAGGCAGGTGCAACCCAGTCCATTAAGAGTTGGGACTGCAGTCTAATGAAAAGGAGAGGCAGGAGCAGAAGCAAGAGGCATGAGGCCAGGCATCACCAGTGGGGCACAAGGGATTTACCCGAGGGGTAAAGGAGAGACTTTAGTAAGTGTGTAGATTATTCTAGAGATACGTGGAGAACTGACTGGGGAAGGGCCTGGAATATAAAACTGGAGGAATAACTAGAAGACAATTATTCATCAGCCCAGGTGAGTGGTGAAGGAGGCTTGGACCAAGGAGTTGGCAGCAGTAAGATGTGAGATCACTTTTGGAGACAGAATTGAAAGATTCAAGAAATAGATTGGATGTTGGGGAAAAGGAAGAGAAAATGATCAAGATGACTCTAAGATTTACAGAAAGAGACGCTTGGAAGATGGAGATGTCACTGGCTGAAATAAAACAGAATGAGAGACTAGAGGTAGAAAGAGAGAGAAAAAAGATCAAGAGTTGTTTTGACCAGTTGTATTAGACAATAGTGAGACAGATACCTGGAGATGGCAAGCAGGCAGCCGGATACATGGGTAGGGAGCTGAAGGGAGAGGTTTGGTTTGAACGAATAAATTTTAACACTCTTAGCATACTGATGGCAAGTAACATCAAAGAACAGCTAAAAACTTCCTAAGGCACTATTTTTCAAAGTAGCAAGAAGGAAAATCCATTTTACAGGGTTGATAACAGCACTAAAAGTTATATATATATATTTATATTAACTTAAATAATTCATATTTATGCTGACATACAAAAATTACAATTAAAATAAATTCACATACATTAAATGTATGTGTATATATATATGGTATGTGTGTCATAATATATCACATATAGGAACAGATCACTGGGGAAAGAAGGTACTATGCAATAAATAGGTACTAGGCAATTGGTTATCCATATGGAAAAACAAAAATAAATTTCACCCCTTTATCACTGGATACTCAGAAATCAGTTCTAGATGAAAAAGTTAAAAGTGAAACTTTGAAACTTGTAGAAAAAACACAGGTGAATATCTTTATGCTCTTGGGATAGGAAGAAATTCTTAGATGTAAAGTGTCCATGTAAAAACCTATAAACTTAACTACAATAAAATCAAGAAATTCTTTCATCAGAAGAAACCAGAAAGAAAATGAAAAGACAAGTCACACTTTGGGAGTAGACATTTGCAACCCATATTACTGATAAAAACTCTACAAATCAATAAGGAAAAGGCAATCCCATAGAGAAATGAACAAAAGTCATATATGAGCCTTTTACAGAAAAGGAAAGATGAATTGTCCACAAGAAGAAGCTATTTTACACTTAGTACACAGGCAAAATTTATGAAGGCTAACACACTTTGGAGAGGAGAGAGATCAATGGAAACTCACACATCAACAGTGGGAGTGTAGATTTTCACTCTTGCTATGTAAAGTGATTTGGCATGAAATTTTAAAGTTGAAGATTCACATAAGTCAGACTTCAGAGTAATGCTCACAAGTGTATACCAGAAGACTACAAGAATAATTAAAGAGTAGTATTAATAAAATGAAAGAAATGGGAAACAACCCAGGAGCCCAAAGTGAGCATGGATAAATAGTGCAAGATTGATAAAATATCCTATAGCAGCGATCATGAACAAACTATAGCCTCAGGCAACAACGTGATTCAATCCTAGAAACACACATAATGTAGAGTGAAAGGGGAAGTCCCACATTATGGCATACACTACGATGACATTTTTTGGTGAAGTTCAGGAAAAAGCAATGTTATACAATATATTATTTGTATGGATATACATGTGACAAAATTACATACAGGAAAACAGCAAGGAAATTAATTAATGTAGGCTTTGAGATGGTGTTACCTGTTGGGGGAAGGCGTGAAGATGGGTTAGTAGAGGAATTCATATAGATACCACATGGTTGAAAATCTTTGGCCTAAAGATGGCATTTTATGAGATAATGCATGGCAATTTTACCTTTATGCTTTATAATTTATGTATGTGTTATGTATCTTTTCTATTTATTGAACGTACTCAAACAGATAAAAGAAGAGCCCCCCCCGAAATGATCTAAAGTAAATACAAATAAAAATGTTAACGTTAATACACTCTTGGTGTGAGATTGTGAGAGGCACAGGTATTTGTTGTATTATGTTTGCAATTTATACTCTCCCACCAAAATAAATTTTTTTTAAAGGAAAATAACAAGTAGATGGGATAGGAAGTGAGGAAGTAGATACAGTATATAATCTTTTCTTAGGAAGATGGGCTATGAAGAGTAGAATTTTGGGGTGAGAAGCGTGTTTTTTGGGAGTAAGAGGTGTTACGGATAGCTGCAGAAGGAGGTGGGGGGGTAAATGGAGGTTTTTAAAAATGTATTTTAAAGATGAAGGTACATTAACATGTCTTAATATTGACAGGAGAAATTCTAGGAGAAAGGCTGAAAATTATGACAAGGGATAAATGATGGAATGAGGTCACTGAAGGAACGAGATGCTTCATCTGTAATAAGTGGGAGGAAGACAGGATAAGCACAAACGCAGGTGTGTTTACAGGTTCGATGAAGAGAAAACAAAAGCCTTTGAATTCCTCATAATGGAAATGATGACATCAGGAGTACGACAGGTAAGTGCCAAAGGTATGAGACTGCGAGAAATTTGAAGTGGACAGTGGGAAAAGGAAATTACTATACACACTACCAGGTTAACAGTATATGCCCATTTACGGTTGGTCACTATGGAATTTAAAGTAATAGCAACCGTTCATTCATGTGATTGTTTTGTTGACAGACTGCCCTAGGTAAACACCCCCTCCCTTGTTCATATATGTTTCGGGGTGCCGGCTCCACATAAAAAATACCTTTCAAATCGAGCAGTAACATCTTCCAGGTTCTGCACTGTACCGTTATACCTTTCCTGCAAAAGCAGGATGGCCTGAGAGTGAGCAGCACCACTTTCCTCCAGCTCAGCTTCTTTCCTAAGCAAAAGGAACAGTTAAAAGATAAAATGCTAACTGCAAATCACTACCCTAAGAAAGAGACTAGTATGTACCTTTGACAGTGAGTCATATATATCCTGTATCTTCCTGTTTCTATCAGCTACTGGACAGCTGAGACCTAAATTGATGACCTACATAATAGCATGTCTATTTACATACAGCTTCATCTTTCCTGCTCTAATTTTACCTTTGTTTTCATCCTAATTTATTTATCTTTTCATAGCATATGAATTTATGTACGTAATTTAAACATTTTTTTGAAGTAGCTTAAAGACTCTAAAACAGAATCTTGACAGCAGCTAAGACTAAAGAATGTGAAGGATTACCAGTTAAAAAGAACTTGGATTAAATAAAATTTAATTATCTGCAATTAAACATCTAAGAAACACTAAGTACAGTTAAGGACACTTCATTTTAAAAATGGTTCTTTTGAAAAAAATTAAAAATAAATAAAAATTTAAAAATTAAAAAAAGTTCTTTTGCACTATATAGATTTATTTTGATTATATCAATAACCCACATAATAAATTATTAATTATTCAAAGATTCAACAACTTATTTAATGGGCTATTTTGCAAAGACAGGATAGCTTTTAAGTCATCTTTAGAAATATATTCTATAAATTTCAGAGATTTAAAAAATATTAATATTTTACATTACCACAATGGTGATAGAAATTTTTCAATAGGCATGTGAGCTTATAAAAGATCTTTTAAAGAAC
The DNA here is from genome assembly GCF_036321535.1 of Camelus dromedarius. Taxonomy (NCBI): domain Eukaryota; kingdom Metazoa; phylum Chordata; class Mammalia; order Artiodactyla; family Camelidae; genus Camelus; species Camelus dromedarius. Next base: position 13,267,863 of record NC_087462.1, on the reverse strand, counting down.
ATACAGAATTAACATGATAAATACGAAGCTTTATTCACTGACAGACTAAGTAGGAGACCAAGACAAGATAGTTGGTCAGATTCATGCCATAATGAGCATAGGATTTAAAAATGTACCTCACAGTTAAAAGCAATCAAATAGTACTAAAAAGGTTTATAATAAAAATATTCTCTTTCCTGACCCCTAGAGGAATCACTGTCAACTTCTAATTTTTTTCTCTGAAATTTCCAGGCTGGAAAGGACCTTAGAAATCATTTTATAATTCTTTATATCTAGTGAAATAAAAAATTAAAGAAATTAAGGTTGTCTTGCTCAGATTCACGTAACTAGTTAACAGATCTAGTAATAAAATCTTTGTCTCCTGACCTCTGGACTGAGTTCTTTGAGTTAGAATACATGATTATAGCATCTTTCTTTCTGAAGCTGACATCATTTACTCAAGTTTCTTAAAGCACCTGTTCCCTGTGACTGGTTGCAGTTTAGAACAATTCCCTCAATTACACTTCAGTACTGTTCCCCAAATGCAGGAATTAGAATAAAAACAAACATGAGATCTTAGGCTTTCTACTTTCAGTGATAACTTTATTTTTGAATGTTTACCAGTGTTGGTTGTTGTTTCCTATTTGCTTGATTTGCATGTTGCTTCTGATGTGTTTGTGCTCCCTCAAAAAGGTAATTAAAAGTATAATTTACATTGTGTAAACTGATATGCACTTGGACAAAAGATGGAAATGTTTCTTATTAAAGGGTGGGAATCATAGTTTTTGGGGGTATTTTTCTAAATCTGCTATTATTGTAATGCTAATGTCCAATAATTTTTAGAAAATTTAAGAGTAGTATAGGAACCCCAAATCTTGGTTGTTTATTAAAACTCACTTTGGGCTTTAAATAAAGAAAGGACATGGCTTCTGACTTTGGCTGTCATACTTGTTTGCAGGCACAACCTCTCTGTGTGTACTCCTTGCTTGTAAAATACTTCCTCACTTGTGAAAGATAACCTGACCACTCACACGATTGGTCTGAGAATCCTGAGAGAATGTACTAGAAAACACTTTTTAACACCTGAGCTCATATATAAACATTGAGGTCCTATTAATACAAACCCTTTCAGCTTTTCTTCTAGGAGTTTGAGTTTTTCAGCTCTAGATTCTGCTTCCTCTTCCAACTGCTTGACCAGAGTTTCAGCCTTTTCCTCCTTTTGCTGTAATTTATCTAGCTCCTCCAGGGCTTGCTTTAACTCTTCCTCAAAGAGACTCCTCTCTTTAATCATTTCCTCTTGAAAAGAACATAGCTTCTGCTGAAGACCAGAAGATAATTCCTGCATCCAAATTGAAAATCATCAAAATAATTTGAAAGGTTTTGATAATTTAATAAATAAGTAAGTTAAACTTAATAACTTGTGAGGTTTTTTTTGGACAAAAAAAGTACAGATAATAAAATATGGACATTAAATCTAAGAGCCTCAAGGAAATTTGAAAAATAGAGAGAGACACCCATTTTGTCATAGTTAACGTTGTGGTAAATGTTATTTCAGTCTTTTTTCCTATGAAACACTTCTTAGAAAACTAAAATCATACTCTACAACTGGCTTTTACCATATATTTGTCTCAAATGATATTCTGTAAAAAGAGTGCTATGATTTCAATGTTGTATAAAAATACTTTAAAGTTATATGAGTAAATGCTAATAAATAAATACAAGTAAATCACCATTGTGAAAAAAATTCTAGCATTACAAATAAAGTGAAAATTGCCTTTGACTACTCCCCATTCTAGTCTTAGTTTTCTCATTCTAGAGATAACCACTAGTTTGGTATTATATGCCTTATGATCTTTTTCTATATATTTATATACTTAAAAAACTATAGGTGATATATACTGTGTATGCAAAGGTCATTTAAAATATAATAAAAATAGTTGATGAGATCTTTTTAAATCAGATTCCCTTGTTGTAGGTTGTCCAATAATATAATATTTCACATCAGTGCACATGAATGCCTGCTTGCCCAACACTCACCAGTATGTCATATTATCAAATGTTTTAACTTGTGCCAATCTTGATCACTACTAAGGCACTATTTCTTTTCATATTTACAGGCTGTCTGAATGCCTCCTTCTAAGACCTGTCTATTTCCATCCTATGCCCATTTTTTTTTAGTGAACTATCCTTTTCCTCATTGATATGTAAAATATTCTTTGCGTAATCTGGATTTTAGAAAAGTCTTAATGTTGTTTCTTGTCTAATTAAGACTCTTTTACTACAGAAATGTAAATGCCTATGTAGTAATCTAACACAAGAATGTGCTAAAAAATTTTTTTTAAACAATGTCCTTATTTTGCTTCAGCTGGTTCTTGAATTTTTTTCACATTAGCAATAACCCTGTGGTTATCAGTTAAATATGCAGCATAGTCATGATTAGTTCCTCAGGATAAGATTCTAAAAACAGAATTGTTGGAGCAAAGAATACATACAATTTAAAGGTCTTCTGATACACAGGGAAATGTATGACATAAAAGAAGGACTAGGTTTCCCTTTTATACTGTAGGAAACTACCTTCTCTTGTTGTAGAAGTGAATCTATTTGCAGTACTTTTTGTTGTAGCTCTTCATGTTCTTGTTTTTCAAGACTAGATCTCTCTTTTAAGTTTCGTATTTCAGCATTTAGATTTTCGTCCCGTTCTCTGTCCCTATTGATGAGGTCTTCTAGAAAAGGGAAAACATTAACAATGCTGTAATTAGATACTAATAATGACTTTGAGAAACCCAGATTCCCATGATATTCTACTACACTGCTTTAGCACGTTCCAGAGATCAGGTGTTTCCAAAGGGGGAAAAAAATAACTGTGAAGTTTGTATCATTTGTATATACAAAATAGTATATATGTTATATAAGAAAACCCCCAAATCTAGTTCTGTGTATCTGCCAATTTTAAATGGCCACCCAGTGGGGAGGTCAAGAACTGCAGAACTGCATATATTTCAGTCAAGACCAGGTACATACTGAAATAAACAGAGAACAAACATTGTAAAAGACAAAAATTCTCATACACAGAACAAAATTTTTACTGTTATAAAATTATTTTAAAAAGTTGTTTTCACATAGCAGTACCTTAAAAAAAATACTGTAGGTAGTACTTATCTAATGAAAGTGGTACTATAAACAGTAGGGTACCTTTTTCTTTTTCAAGCAGTTGGCATTTAGCATTCAGGTCCTCTACTTGTTCAGACAACAGAGCGACGTTTTCCTCAAGAGACTGCTTGAGGCTTAAAACTTGATGATTCTTCTCTTTCAAATTTTCTTCTAACTGGGCAATATCTAGTTTGTATTTTTCCACTTGATCTGATGCACAGCTGCATTAAAACAAATTATGCTGAAGAGCACGTGTACATAAGTACAGGGAACATTAACTGAAAAGAGATGAAATGATACATTCATCACACTTCAGTAAAATAAGGTCCAATTTAAAACTGCTCTTTGTATTACCTTATTTCTTCGATGTATTCTAAGAGTTTTTCTGTTTCAGATTTTTCGTCAGTCTTCTCTTTCTCTATTGAAACACTGAAAAGAAATGCACACATAATAATCATATGTGATGCAGTAAGCATGGGATCTGTACCAGGTACTCATGTCTCGGGCTGGCTGACACCAGAGGCCAAACTCTTAACCACTAATTGATGTAGCCGACAATTTAATAGATACCAATAGGAGACTTAAGTTGTTGTTTTTTTTGAATGAGAAAGGTTTCGAAATCTATTCTGACAAAAGTGCTGTGTTGATAAGAGCTACTACCTACAACACTTCAAGTGTTACAGAAATAATCTTTTCTATAGTTTCCCATACAATACATACAAAATGGCATTTTGTGTGCTGTAAAGCCTTTGTTCCAGGCTGCCTGATACTCAATTACTTATGTGTTTACCTCCTCCAAACACCTCAATTTGAGAAATGGGCAAGAGACTAAATAGATACCTTACAAAAGGATATATATGAATGGTCAATAAGAATGTAAAAAGATGCTTGCTATTAATAGCAACAAATTAAAATCACAAACGAGATACTGCTTCACATACACTAGAAAGGCTTCAATCAAACAGACTGACAAAATCATATGTTGGTGAGGATGTGGAACAACTAGACCTATCACACATTGCTCGGTGGGAGTGTAAAATGGCACAACCTCTTTGAGTTTTTGAAAAAACATTATACCTACGCTACCCTAGGACCCAGAAGTTCCACTCCCAGATATTTTACTTGAGAGAGAGAAAAACATGTCTATGAAAAGGCATACAGAGCAGTATTATTAATAACAGTCAGAAACTGGAGACCCAGATATTGATCAATACCAAATATTGATCAGTAGGAGAATTAGGAACAAATGGAGGCATATTCATATAACGGAATGCTGCTCAGAAGTTAACGGAACAAACTACAATATACACAACAGTACAGGTGAATCTCAAAAAATTACATTAATCAAAAGAAACCACATGTATACATACACGCATGCAGGCTGTGATAAATGACCCAAAACAGGCCAAATGAATTTGTGATGATGGAAGGCAGGAAGTGGCTGCAGGGAGGGGGCGCGGGCAACCATGGGGAGGAGCAGGGGAGCAGGGAGGGGCATGAAGGAGCTGTGAGGGTTGGCACTGTTCTGTCTTCTTTGGGTGGTGGTTATACAGGTGTATCCAATTGTCAAAAGTCACTAAACTGAATACTTGTGATCTGTGCAGTTTACTGTATGCAAGTTACAGCTGAGAAATAAAGTGAGTAATAAAAATGAGGCTAGGACTGTGCATTAATCATTGCTTCCCATACCGGTGCTTCTTAGTTTTGGTCTGACTACCGCTTCCCGAGATCATGCTATTAGAAAGACTATAAGCCTTGTCTCATCACTGATATAGAGGATGTACAAAAGTAATACATCATACATCTTTCCAGCATAAAATATTTGGGAACGATTAAGGCTCACCTGTCACTTGGGAAAAGAGATAGGGCAAGTAGAGGCAGGTAATGAGATAAGCAGGGAGGGAAGGTTAAAGGTGGACAAGAACTAGCCAAGGAAGGTAAATCGAGAACTGGTTAAACGAAGTGACTTCTCTTTCATTGTAGTCACTCACAGTTTCCCCTCAAGTTGTGCTATTTTCCCCTGAGATTCTTCGAGATTCTTCTGGGTGACCTGCAGCTTCATCTCCATGCCTTCCTGTTTTGCCAGCATACTCTACACAATAGAAATACCTGTTTTAGGAAATGAGAAATTGTTCAGACCCCCAGATCCAGACACAGCAAACTTACTGAAGGTATCACTCACCCTCATCTTCGCTTCTCTTTTGTTTCTAAGTTTCATCAACTCAAGGCTTAGAATTCTCATATTCTTCTGGTTACTATCTTCAGAAAACTAAGAACAACAAAAACATACAACATTTAGAAATATTTTCTACTAAGTCCTATTGAAAAAAAAATCACTGAAATGTTGACCATTCTATTATTGGGATTATTATTTGCCTACAACATACTCTGGCAGAGAAAACAGCCTTTAATCAACATGAGTATTATGGGTTTTATACTACTATGCCCTTGTCCCTCCTTTTCCTTCATCTGACTTTCTGGTTTACTTTTGAGATTAGCTTCAGCGGTCATGTATCGCTATATGTTGGCAAGTCCACCGTAACACTTTAAAACAAGCTTTTCGGAGAGGATTTTGTTAGATGTGTTTGCTTAATAAAATGCATCTGCATTGCCTGGTCTACTTTGAAATATGCAGACTATAGGGTCCTTCCCAGGCCTAATAAGTCAGAATCTTCCCAGGTGAGGCCCAGGAATCTACTCCTTTCCCCATGCTTAATTCTTATACATCCTCACCCTCTTTGTAATCAAAGATCCCAGCACGTTACAGACTCTGAATAAATGACTCTTATTAAACTGAACAGTGATTTACAGCTTCCTTCTACTTCTGTAAAAAGTAGGATGACCATGTTAAGTCGTTTCAGATCATTAGTATATTAATATTGATAAACATAATTTATCTATTGAACACATTTAGTCCACAAATATATTCATTTCTCACTTCATTCCCAAAAGAATTTGAGATGGAAGCCTGCTATTAAGTTTTTTGTTTCAGAGAAGGATCTTTAAAGTGACTCCTAGATGTAAATTCCCCTATTTTATTAATGGCCTCACTGATTGGGGGTGACTTTGAAGGAGGGTGAGAAAATGTCAGACATTAAAACAAAAAGTAAACTTGTTTGTTTACAACCTCTTATGTGCAAGGCACCATAATAAAAAAGATACAATAATAATTTCTATTGGAAGCAGCTTAATGTTTAAAGTACATTAAATGAAGGAAAAAAACTAAGTTAGGCCTAAAATTCCCAAACAACCATATGAGAAAAAATGTGTTTATCATTTAATTCAATTGCAAGCATTATCATGAGGTTCAAATACCTTAGATTTTAGGAGCTCATTAGTCTTTGTTAATTCAATAAGCTGTTTTTCCAGTGAAGCATTACTTGCAGAAAGAGATGTTTTTTCCCTGACAGCAGCATTTAGCTTTGCTTCCATCTTCTCCAACTCAGCTTCCAGATCCTGGATTCGCTTGTCCTGAGTACCACGTTCCTGCACAAGAACACGAACCTGGACAGAAACAATGTGAAAAATGAATGATTCACTGATTGTTTCCAATGTTAACTAGATGCAACTGATAATCAAAACATTAAAGTTCTAGAAAAACTTCTGATTGTGACAATAAAGAGGTCAGAAAAGATTTACCATGTATATTCCTTTTCATATACTTTTTCATTATAGGCAATTACAAGGTATTTAATATAGTTGCTTGTGCTCTCTATATACATATATGAGTAAATGGAATATATATGTATAAATGAATCACTATGCTGTACATTAGAAATTAACACACCATTGCAAGTCAACCATACTTCAATAAAAAAATAAATAAATGAAAAGGAAGAGATTTACCATGTAAATATTAAACAAAATAAGGCTGGTATGGCTATGTTAATATCATGCAAAGTAGACTTTAAGGCAAAAAATACCAATAGTAATAAATAATTTTATGGTTAAAAAGTTATTTCAAGAGAAAGACAATCTTACATTGGTTGTGTACAACAAAGTAATATAACTTCAAAATATACAAAGCAAAAATTGACAGAATTAGAAACAGAAATAGACTAATCCACAGAGCTGAAAACACACCTTTCTCAGTAACTAATAGAATAAGCAGACAAAAATATCAGTACAGATAAAGATTTGAAGAAACTATTAAACAACTTGAACTAGTTGACATACATAGACCATTATAACCAACAAGTACATAGACATTCTTTTCTAGTACACATGAAACATTTACCAAAATAGACTATTTGCTAGGTATAAAAATATTAAGGAAGTACAGATATATTAAGTCACATGAGAAGTATTTTCTACTTTTACTGGCTTTGTATTCATACTAATCTCAGTATTCTAAGCCAATATTGCTTAACTAAAAATGTCTCAAGCACCACCTATATACAAGGCTGTGAACTAGGGACTGACCGAGCTTTAAGATTCCCTACCATAAGATTCTGTATACATTATTGGTTTATAAGCAATGTTTATAGTATAGTATTATAAAGTAGAAAAAAAAATGACTGAGATTATCTACATTACAGTTTTTGCGGTTAAAGAAGCTTAAGCTCTAAAAAAGTTAGTAAACTCACATGCCTACATGACCAAGAAAATAATATAAATAAGTAAACAGAGCCAGGTAAGGACTGATTGAGCAAATGTGGGGTCTAAAGAAGGCAATCCTGCACAATCCTAGCAGATTGTTGCCCTGGAGGGGAATGTGAAAACTATGCTGTCAGATCTTCTAAATTTACAGCAGAAGTCAGAAATCTGATTTTGTTTTGCGTGAAATTTTACTTTTAAATATTGATAATTAATTCAAATTAAACAAACAACAAATACTGTGGGGGCTTAAATAAAATAGAGCTGTAGCTGTCAAAAATGTCTATTCTAAAGGATCCTGGCACTGCCACTCACTCACCAGCTGTCTCATGGGGACTCACTATAGCTCTAAGTATTGACCGCTACAGCATAGGCATGTACCAATAAAATGATGGCCAACATTATGAAAATAAGTATAAAAAATATCAAAGCAACCAGGGCAGAGATTTGCAAAGTTATCTTGACATATTCTTGGTCCTAAGACAATCTTTAACTGTTAGTAAACTCACATGCCTACATGACCAAGAAAATAATATAAATAAAAGTCTTAATATGTCAAAAGGATATGTCTACCAGAAAAAGAGTTGGTTAGCAGTGGAAACACAGAAAAAAGACGGCCAGAAAAGCAAAGCTGGCGATGACTAGCCTAGCCCTGGTTAAGGGAGGTAAGTGGGTTCTTCAGGTCAGTTTTGTGCAATAGAGATTTCCGCCATGGTGGAAATGCACTGCCCCGTATGGTAGCCACCCATGACAAGTGCCTGTTGAGCACTTGAAATGTGACTAGTGGAACTGAAGAACTGACTTTTTAATTTTATTTAATTTAAATAGTCACGTGTGGTGAGTGGCTACCATATTGGACAGTACAGTTCTAGGCCATTTTATCCTTGAGGAAGGCATACACCTACAGCGCAGAAGATGCATTTGGTTAGCACAACTCCATCACAGTTCAACTAACCTGCTAGGATTTCCTGCCTATCTAGCAATTCTCTAGCTAAAACTGTAACAGAATCCCTGTCTCTTAACTTTATGTAACTCTCCATTATCTAGCACATTTACTTTTCATTAAGTTGAAAGATTGCTTACCTCCTTTTCCAACATCTTCAAATCTTTATCATTCTTTTGAGATTCTTTCTATTTAAAAAAATCAAAGGACAGTGATAATCAAATTTGAGTGCCACAGATATCATAGCCAAATTTGATTTTTTTCTAGTTAACAGAAAAGATTAAGTGTTCCAAATGATTAATTTCTATTTTAAACATTTCACTGACTCTACACTATCTCAGAAAAAAAAAAATCTTACAAAGGAAAATCAGCTTAAACTTAGATTCCAAAGAGGAAAAAAAAATATGAATACAAAGAAATAAAGAAAAACAGAAATAATACAAGCTCTGATTCTAATCTATTTATTGCCTTTATTCTAATAAGACATAATTTTCATATCGCAACTTTTTATATCCAACAGCCTTTCTGAGATAATGGCCAAAGCCAGAAAATCTATCCTATCGATCTTCTCCATCTAAAAATGGAAAAAAGGGCATAAATGTCTTGAAAGAAAAATAAGTTTCTAAATTGGGGTCAGGCCACACCAGTCTCATGTTCATTAATTTCCTACCTGATGACATTTTCTATCAAGGAAGGCCTATTATTTTGGGGTTTAACACAAACTTGTATGTGATTTGGTTTTTTAATTGTGAATTCTAATAATTAATTCAAAATTTGAGAACTGTTTCTCCAATAGATTCAAGTAAAGAAATTTACATGAATTTCCAAGAAGAAAATCAGTGCTGCCCAGTAAAAATACAATATAAGCCATGTACATATTTTCAAATTTTCTAGTAGCTACATTTAATAAGTAAAAATTCTAATAATATATTTTGCTTTAACCAAAATACAAAAATTGTTATTTCAACATGTAAGTTGTATAAGTTTATTACCAAGATATTTTATATTTTTTGTATTAGTTTTTCAAAATTTGTTGTGTATTTTACAACAATAGAACATCTCAAATCAGATGCTCAATTTTTATTAAACATATCTGTCTCTATTTAGATTTCATAAAACATAAAGATGAAAAAGTAGATCACATACCCAAGTTGTTCCAAAACATTTAAGTTTTCCAACAACAGAATTGAGTATCAGTTTTTACATGCACATTAATTAAAATTAAGTAATATTAAAAATTCAATTCTTCACTTTCAAGTGGCCAAGAGCCACATTTAGCTAATCCCTTCCACACTGGGCAACACAGCTCTTTATTACAGAACACAAGACTTGGATAACTGCCAAATGAATGAACAAGAATAAGCTTAACTTATAGCTTTGGTTTCTGAACTCTGAATCTTTTTCACATTAAAAAATCAATTTATGCATTTCCTTAGGAAAGTACAACTTGCTTTATGAACTAATGGACACAGTAATAGTAGGCTCTTTAAGAAGCCATAACACAAAGTAATTAAGAATTTAATCTCTCACCACTCCTTGGCAAACCTCTTTTAGGCATTAGAATGCGTTTTCCTTTTTTTTTTAACCAATATTTACCCTTCCCCACAAACAAATAAACAAAACCAGAACAACTCAAAAGATAATTAACAAATCAAAGCATTGTATAATTTTTAAAAGCTTACTACTTCTTATAAAATTTATCTAGCTGTAGAAAAAAAATATACATGTAAAAAATTTATCTAGCTATAGAAATGACTGAGAAGTGGAGATCATGCGTCCTTAGGACGCATTTAAACTCAGTATATTTAGTAATGGTGTAGGTAGAAATGTAAAGCTTGCTAGAGCCCCAGTGATAATATGTTTCACTAATTTACAGATTTTCTGATAACTTTAATTTATACACTTAATCCAGTTTAGCCAAATACAATACCTTTAAGAAATGTTTTCATGATAGAGTTGATAGACCATCTAGAACATAAGAGCTCCTTACCTTTAATCCTGAAGTCTTAACTTTTCTTGCTGAAACAGGCAAGGCAGTATCTTTGTCAACAGTAAGATTTTGTTGAGATTCTGCTATAAAATGAATTGTACAGATCATGGTTGGTGCTTACGGATAAAACACAATCCCCAAATTTCTTATAGCAACTATTAGTGAAGCAATATAAGGTCATTCTTCTCTTGACTGTACCTTTGCAAGTAATTAGTTGCACAATATTTTTTACACATCTAACACTTTTCTGATTTTCCTAATGTTCTCTCTAATATTCTCCGACAGAGGGTTAATGTAATTACTGAAAGGAAAACTAAATGCCTATGTGAATGTCTTGCTTAATTTTACTGGCTATACAACAACGTAATGATGAAAACATTATTCTGTAGTTGGTACTTTTGTAATTCCATCAAATAAGACAATTTAAATATAGTTGTAGCTTCACATTTTTAGAAATAATATGCAACTTAAAGTTGAAATACTGTTACTTATAACTTTAAAATTTATGAGATCATATAACCATTACTTTATTTTAGGATCCATTACCTTTTTGTTTTTTAAATCTTTGTGATTTCTGAAAGGATACGGGTCCTTTCAATACTTCTGAAGTTTTAACATCGTAAGCACCTGGAGATGGTGCACAACCTAGAGGAAACATAAAATATTAATATTCCATCTCATGTGACTTATCATCTTAAGTTAAAAACATGTCATAGTGAAGTAATATAAATGTAAAAATGCCCTTATCAAACTGCTTCTTTTGTTTTCAAATGTAAAAATAGCACCTATTTGATAACATAAAAGTAGGCCTCTCTGTGAAGAACAATCTCATTATCTTCCTAAATGACCTTTATTTCAATTGGGTCAAAGGAACGCAGGCAGCTAAGCAAAACAACAAAGACAGTATTGGGATGATTAAAGTCACTGCTTCCATCAATTCTGAACATCAAGGATGGACTTAAGTTTCCATTCCTCTGTCTGGAACAATGATCATTTATACGTGCTGACAGATTCCAAACCTGGGAGCTTTCAGATCTAAATGTGGTCAATGAGGAGTAGATAGTAGATTTTCCAGCCAGGAAAGAAAGTCTCAAAATGAAGTGTAGAATTCACTGGGGTATCTAAGTCAAAGGCATACTTAGTAAAAAGCATTAGTCTTGGCTAGCTCAGATTTCTCTCTCCTCACAAACTGTTTACACTCTGGGGTGAACAGTGGGGTTGCAGGGGTTTCCCTACAATCAGGTTAAGGGTGGCACATCTTAGAGCATCTAATTTACTCATCTGGGATAGGGATGGGGGAGGCAATGAAGACCATGTTAGAGTTTAAAGCAAGCAGTGGACTTCAAAGAAAACTGCCACCATTAGCTATACTTTTGTGGGGAAGTTGTAGAGAGGGAATGCAGAACCAACGACTATTCTATGCTCCCTGCTCTTTGGGATGCTTCTTTGTGAAAAATGTGAGAAGTGCTGCTCTAGACTTGGCAGAACAGCCAGAAAATAAAATGATGCTGAATTCTAGTATTCTAGTTCATCATTAAGTCCACACTCTCCAAAGGCAATAGGGCCAGCAAAAGATATGACGATGGCCAGCGACTAAGCAGCACCATGCACGTTGAGACAAAGAAAACCATACTTAACAAAAACTCTTCCTTAAAGATTAGAGTCAGACATGACAGTTAATGGGGATTTAGATTTAAGAACGAGGCTGAAATCTAGCCTATAGACCTAGCAATCTTTGTGAGACTGTGGCACATGCCATTTTCATGCCCTAAGTCTTTCCCTTACTAACACTTAAATGTACAACAGAGATATGACTTGGGAGATGTCACAAGCTGGAACAACTTATATCTATTTTTTTAAGACCTCTGTTAGCTTCCGATCATTGTTGATCAGTTGCTAACAGAGGCAGTCAATACCAGTATGCAAACAAAACATTTTATGCATTATATTAAATAAATGCTTTGAACTTCCAGACCTCTTTATTTTTCTATCCCTTCCACCTAGAATGGACAGCCCACCTTCCATTTTGCCTGGCTAACTCTCACTTATCCTTCAGATATTGGCCCATATGTCGCCTCTCCGTTTTCTCCAAGTCCTCAAATCAAATTAGAAATGTCCATTCCATAGCAGCCTCCAATTATTGTTCCTATCACAGAACTTCTTGCAGTTTTGTAGTGGCTTCTAGTTAAGTATTTATCCACCTCCCATCTTAGACAAAACAGCTTGAAGTTAGGGACTGTATCCTCAATATTTAGCTCAGGGTTGAGTTTGACAGTATGGCAAAGAAAACAGAAATGTCACTGGGGACGTGGGAATGGGAAGAGTTGTGTACAGTAATCAGCTAAATCAGGGTACAAATCCAGCTTTGTCTATCAATCAATAGATAATACTATGTGCCAGGTATTTTGTAGTTATAGGGAGAAGATGGTGAATAACATTATACCTTCTCCTTTTCCATCCTAGCTTTAAGACCCCTGGAAAGTTATTTTTATTTGAGACTGATTTTTCATTCATAAAGAATAAAAAATAGTATCTACCTCATAGTATGGTTGTTAGGATTACTGGAGTGATATGAGAAATCACTACAGTGACTGACCACTAATCATCGAATAAATGTTAACTGTTATTACTCTGAAACTGTGAGTCTGAAATTTTGTGTAATTGGCAAAACCAGTTTAATCTACTATAAAGCAAAAAACAAACAAACAAACAAACAAACAAAAAACCAAAAACACTCCTTAAAAGACACATTTTTGACAGAACTTAGAATAGTTTCTTTGAATATCTGGGAAATAATATGGTCCTTAAGTCTTTTAATTAAAAAATAAGCTTGTGTTGGTCCATTTGCTCCCTTGGCTTTTCTTTGTGAGTAGAATAACACTCATTTCCATTTGCATGTTGGCTGATAGAAATGAAAGGTGTAATGAGTGACTGTTAAAAGGTGTACATTGAGGTGGGAGTATAGCTCAGTGGTACAGTGCCTGCTTAGCAAACACAAGGTCCTGGGTTCAATCCCAAGTGCCTCCATTAAAAAAAAATTAGTAAATAAATCCAATTACCTCCCCTCCAAAAAAAAATTAAAAATAAAAAAGTGTACATCACAATGGATAAATCATGAGCTTTGATGTTAAACTCTATCACTTACAGGCTAATCAGTACAGTTACAAAACCCCTTAGTTTCCTCAACTGTAAAATTAGGACATCAGTACCTGTCTAACCTGGTTGTTGGAAAGAAAAAATCAAATCTAGTAGAGAAGATTTCCGCGCAGTCCCTGCATGCAGTTAGCGTACACTAAATGAGTGCCTTACCAACTACATCCAGAGCTTCCTGGTTATTGTGCTTATGCACTGCAGTGGTTAAGAGCACAGGGTGGGTTCACGGAGGCAGGGTTTCACGTCCCGGTTCTGACAGCTTGCTTGTGTAACACTGAACAAATATAAGTCTCCATCTTTTTTATCAATAAAATAATGAATAGGATCACCTTTCGGGGACTTTAAGGGAATTAAAATAGAACAAATAATTGATGTAAAGACTTCTATGGTGCCGGGGGCGGGGGTACTGTCAAAATTAGCTCCCATTAAAAAAATTAGCTTCCATGACTTCCTCTGTAGTGTTTTCGATTAAACGTTACTGCATAATTTTACCCCCGTAAACCTCCTTTACCAATCTCCCTTCTTTTATACCTGAGTGGAATATCCAAGAGAAATCCACAAGTTCAGAAAAAAAGCAATAGTAAAATATTCTTCATCAGTGAGGCCTTCAGACTTGACCAACAAATAGCTACAAACGCTTCCTCATTCCAATTCCCTCCCCTCTGCTTTCTGCTTTCGTTTCTCCACAGCCCTATTTATTGGCTGCGTTCTCCAATTGGATGTAAGCTGTAAGGGGCACGGATTTTGCTTCACTCAGTTATATCCTTATAATCCTGTATAGTGCTTGACACGTAGTAAACGCTTAGCAGGTATTTCAGTAAAATCAATCAGTTATATGAGCACCATCCCAGTCCTAAAAATCGCCACCTATTCGCCTCTGATAAAGGGAACCAAGAAGGGGCAAGGGACGTTGAGAGCATCTCCCGTCCCCCAGTTCCTTTCCCCGTACGCACCAGAAGGGTCATTGAATCGTTTCAGGGGCGCCTTAGAAAAGGACATGTCGACGACCAGCTCCGCAAAACCAAATGTCTCTAGAACTCCTCGACCACTTCCTGTGGCTTGTTCGTCTATTCGCTTCAAATTCAAATCTCCCCGCTTTTCCCCCGCCCACTCGATGTTAGCCAATCGGAAAACCAAAACCTTAGGCACACCAATCCAGGATGGGAACATCCAAAGAGCATGCGTACTCGGCTTTCGCCGCGACCAATTAGGTTGCCTGTTAGTTTAGGTTCTCATCCAATAGGAGGTTATTATTATCTCCTCCCTCCCCCAATCCTACCCAACTGGTCCAATCACTACTGGCGTTACTCAATTGTAACTATGCACGAGCAGCCTTTGCGCAAGCGCAGTTCACACCAGAGAATTTTCAGTCGCTTTTGACGTCATGTTGGTGACGGTGTAGTGAGTTCTAGCTTCACAGGTTCTAACCGTTTCCCATCGTTCTTTGGATGTAAACGCTTCTGGATTTCAGTTCTTTCAACCTGAATCCTGCCAGTGTCTGTCCTAAATGGCCACTGAAAGTGAAAAACAAGCGGAGACAGCAGATGACTTTGCTGCGCATGTGCAGTGACCCGAACGAAGAGGACAGAGGGTGGCCTGAGCGCGGAGATTCCGCGCGTGCGCTCGGCTCGCTCGGTGCCACCGCAGCCGGGAGGCGAAGTGGAGTATGTCAGCCCCGTTTGAGGAGCGCAGTGGGGTGGTTCCGTGCGGGACGCCGTGGGGCCAGTGGTACCAGACCTTGGAGGAGGTGTTCATTGAAGTTCAGGTGCCGCCAGGCACTCGCGCCCAGGATATCCAGTGCGGCCTGCAGAGCCGGCATGTGTCGCTGGCCGTGGGTGGCCGCGAGATCCTCAAGGTAGCGGCAGGTCGGGGCTTGTACTCAGTTTCTTCTCGGCCCTTCCTTCCCACCCCCTCCCCCGCCAGAGCTCCGAGTTATAAAGTTCTTGGTTTCTGTGGAAAGGCTGTTGGAAGGCCGTTCGGCTCCTCTGGCTGGCCGAAAGAAGGATAAAATTGCCCTGGTTTTGGTCTGGTCGGAGCCCCCACCCTCGGCCAGTCCCGATTGAGGTGGGAATTTGAGGAGCCCATCTCCCTGGCTTTGTTTTTAAGCCAAATGAAGATGCTTCTTTTGTTCCTCTGAGGGTCTTCAACTGAGAACAGGTTAACTGGATCGTTAAAGAGATACTTTAACTACATATACTTTCTTCCAGGCACTGATCTAGGTTCTGGGAGGACAGCAGTCAAAGATAGTATTCCCTCACTCAGAGAGGTTACGTTGTTGTGGGGAGGCATAATACAACTAAACTAGTAAGTATTTAGGCAGTTATAGAAAAGCAAAGATGAAAATTAAGGATAAGGATGTCGAGATGAGGATTTGGATGTATTGTCAGGTGATTTATTTTCTCATCTAAAATTAGAAAAATCCTGCATATTTGTGGAGTGGTTAAGCAGATGGTCAAGAGGTGAAGTAAGTAATTGTGCTATACCTTTTATTCTCATCAGTACTCTTTGTATCTGATGGTACCCATTTTTTCCTTGTTAAAAACTATAGTTAAATTCAGTGAAGTTCAAGTTAGATTCCTTTCTCAGATTAGATGCTCGAGATATTTGATACCAGTGTTGTGTAACGGTGAAGGGAGATTACTTGGTAGGATACCTACCTTTGTCGTTTCTCTAGTTCTGTAACCTTGGGCCAGAGATTGTTCAGTGTCTAAGCCTTCATCCACAAAGTAGGGTAATTTATAGTACCTTTCTCATAGGATTGTTCTGAGCATAGCGTGGTATCCATGTGAGTGAAGAACTTAGAGCAGGTAGTACCTGGTATTTAATAAGGTCACACTACATGTTAGCTGTTATTATTTTATATGGAAGTGTTTTGAGTGCCTCAGAGAAAAGGAAGATTCATGTGAAAGATACTGATTTATGTTAGCTTGCATCTTAACCTTTCTGTGTAGTTGTGTAATTCGTAGTTTACTGAACAGTGATTTTGAGATTATAGTCAAATTTACCTTAGTAATTACAGTAGCTACGGTAATTTAGCAATAACTAACTCTAGGATTTTTGGCACGCATTTATGCCAGTAGGAGTTTTTTTCCACTGGTATTGACATATTTTTAAAAATATGTTTTCTTTTTTTTAATGTGATATTTTAATTTTCTAAAGCTTAAATTTAGTAAGTAGGAAAAAATCAAAATGAATTTTAGCAGGTGCATTATCTTTTAAACTTTTCCTTTTCTTAGTTCTTTCTTAAAACGAATTTCTGAATAATTAGTCACAACTAATCTGATATCAGATCTACAGTATGTGCTTTAAAATATTTTTTAGTGTTAAATTGCCTTGCAAAGAGATTGAGCCAGTTTTTAAAAGTTTATTTTAAAGACACCAGTTCTTCTAAATATCAGCAGGAGACCTCTTCTTGTAGCTTATTATAATTGGTAAAGTTAAAACATTTCAGATATTAATTTCACATATGGCCAATCAGTGATCAGAAGTATTTCTTCATCTTATAAAAAAGAGCCCTGATCTTTCTGTAGAGAGCACTGTGTTCTTTGTTATAGTAAATATACCAAGTACTATAAATAAACTAGGTTCTGTCTCACTCGCTAGGTGGGAATTTAGGGATGAATACCTATCAATGTGTTGAAGTAGTATTAAGTTTGATCTCCCCTTTCTAAACTAATTAGGCAATTGTATGTGGATTAGATAGGAAATTAGCTAAGTCTTGAATAATGAAAGCATTATAAAAATTAATGAAATCTCTATATTTTTTAGTACTTCATATGTTTATTTTTCAGGGCAAACTCTTTGATTCTACAATAGCTGATGAAGGAACATGGACTTTGGGTAAGGGTGATCTATTATTTTTCTTAGAATCTTTTTAAAAATTAATTTTGTCTTGGAACATAGTATGTTTCCCCTCTGTTGTACTAAGTCCTTTGTCTTTGCAGCTCTGAAAGTTACAGTAATAGAAACATATTGAAAGCAATTGTATATCAAGATTACCTAATGATTTTTGAAAATATAAACTAATGATGAACTCTAATTTCTTTGTGATTTTTGTTTGTTTAGAGGATAGAAAAATGGTCCGTATTGTTCTCACAAAGACAAAGAGAGATGCAGCAAATTGTTGGACTTCTCTTCTAGAATCTGAATATGCAGCTGATCCTTGGGTGCAAGACCAAATGCAGAGAAAACTTACATTAGAGAGATTCCAGAAAGAAGTAAGTCAGATGAATGAATATGTGTAGTTAAACGTCTGTAAATCATAGGATAATTATTATTTGAAACTAAAACTCAAATGTGGTTTTAAAAAAATAAAAACTCTTCAGAGGAATATTTTAAGTTAAATGATTAGAAAAGTGACTGGCCTTTCTATGTATGGATTTGATTCCCCACCCTTGGGAGGAATTTATTTGTACTGCTATGATGTCTTAAGTTTAAATCTATTTAGTGTACATCAGTAATGCATGAATAAACTCATAAAAATTCAATCAATGCAGACTTACATTATGTAAAAAAGTGTAAGGCCCTTTAATCAATGTCTTCCATCCTATGCCTGTCTCATTCTCATCTCATCAGTAGATTGGCTGGATTGTTTTATTTTTAACATAAATGGAGGATTACTGTGTGTAATGTTCATGTTGCTTTTCCATTTAATGTGTTGGGTCTCTTTCCCTACTGGTACTTACAGATAAAATTCATTCCTTTTAACTGCTTCAGAGTATTTCCTAGTTTCATTGTATTGTAATTATTTATTTAGCTATTCCCCTTTGATGAGATTTAGATTTCTTTGTGTCTATTTCAAACGAAGTTTGTGCCTTTATCTCTGAAACTATTCAAACATTCCTTTAAGATAGATATCTAGGAGAATTATTTCTGGATCAAAGTATTGTTAAAGTTTTGATGGATAATTTCCATCTATATGATGGTAATTCCCAAATGTGTATCCCTAGCTTGGACTTTTCACCTGAATGTTGGACTCACATATCCAACTGCCTATTTAACACATTCACTTAGCTGCCTAACAGACATATCAAACTCGACATGTCCAGTGTGAATGCCCTGATTTCCTTCCCTCAACTGTTCTACCTCCAGCCTTCTCATCTCAGTTAATGGAAACTCTTTGTTCAAACCAAAAAAAAAAAAAAAAAATTGGAGAATCGTCCATCATTATTCTCTCTCTCTCACACCCTATCCAGTTTGTCAGGAAACCTCCCTGGCACAACCTTCCGGATATATTCAGAATTTGACTACACATCACCACCAACTCCGCGACCACTGTCATCTGGACCACCTCTAATGTTTTGCCTAGATTACGCTAGTAATCTTCTGACTGTTCTCTTTACTTCTACCCTTGCCAAGCCTACAGTCTTTTCAGAATAACAGAGCAGTCCTTTTACAATGCATGTCAGATTACATCACTTTTCTTCTCAGAACTCTTTCACTCAAGTAGAAGACAAAGTCCTATACAAGGCCCCAGCTGATCTGGTCCCATGATCTCTCTGCCCTCCTCTCCTACTGCTGCTCCCCCCACCCCCCATTCTGCTCTAGCCACATTATGGCCTTTTTGCTGTTCCTTAAACCTGCCAGGCCATTCTTTCTCTGTCCTTTTGACTGCAATGCTCTTCCAAAGCTTAGCTAACTTTTCACTGTTTTCAGGTCATTTCTCAATGAAGCATGCTTTGACCTTAATCATCCTATTTAAAAAACTCTAAGCTTCATTTCCCTTACTGTGGCCTACTTTTCTTTCTCTTCTTCTTTTTCTTCTTTTTCTCCATAGCACTTACCAGCATTTAACACACTAGATCATGGGCTGGCAAGCTGTGGCCCCACTGCCTGTTTTTGAAGGAAGGTTTTACGCGGACACAGCTTTGTCTTTTGTTTGTGCGTTGTCTGTTATGTAGCAGCAAGCAGAATTAAGTAGTTACGACAGAGGCTACATGGCTTTCAGAGCCTGAAGTACTTACTGCCTTGCTTTTTACAGGGAACTGTGCTGGCCCCTGCATTACATAACTTAGGGCTTATTATTTGTCTCCTACTGTTAGAATGCAAGCTCCACCAGAATAAGGATCTTTGTCTGTTTTGTTCACTCTTAAATTCCACATGCTTCTCATGGTGTCTTCTGAACAGTAGGAAGTCAATAGATGTTTGTTGAATAAATGAAATGCCTCTAAAAAGATTAAAACCTGGGGTAGTGCTTACTATAGAGGATTGTTGTGAGGATTAAATATTTTAATATATATCTATAGCTCTTAGAATCTTGGCTGGCATGTAATAAGCTCTCAAAAAATGTTAGTTATTAAAATCTTTATACACTGATACTAAAGTATATGTTTATACTGTAATATACACCGTATATATATATCACTGTATGTCAACACTGTAATATACATATTGATCTTCTAAATATTTGTAAATCTGAAAATTGAAAAAAACACCACATAGTTTCAAGTTCCATTTTGGTGATTACAGTGAAGTTTGATATCTTTTCCCATGTTTATTGGCCATTTAGATTTCCTTTTTTTGTCAATTGCCAGTTTATATCTTTTTACTGTTTTCCTTTTGGGTTACTTATATTTTTCCTTATAAACTTTATTTTATAATTTTTTTCGTATCTTTTAGAATCCTGGTTTTGACTTCAGTGGAGCAGAAATCTCAGGAAACTACAGTAAAGGTGGACCAGATTTCTCAAATCTTGAGAAATAATCACAATTTTCTTGCTGCATTTTGTGGATTCTAGCAGATGTTGCCAGCTTAATCAAAGGAATAGATTATGTGATGGAAGAAAACTGTGGATGCCTACAGTTAACAAATTGCAAAATATATTTAAACATGGCTCTAATAATTGCATTCAAATATGATTTACATAGGAAACATCTTAAATAACTTGTGGGAACTCCAACTGATACACGGTAACTTTTTTTGACTTGTTTTTTGCTCAGCATGAAGTTTTATATGCTGCATTTTACTAATTTCATATTTAACCTGTATTTTTAATATGAAAAACATTAGGGTTTAGATCATGTGAAATGACAGGGTGCCTTCAGGGAAAATTAAGTTTTTCTTTCAATAAGTGTGATGCAGGAATAATGTTCAATAAACTTTTCTAAATAGGAATTGTGTACCCCTTTGTCTAAGTGTACCAATTCACACAAAGAACTTGTATTAATGAAAAAATTTTTCAGAAAGGAAAAAATAATCTGCAGATATATTCTGAGTAATTTTAGGTTTTTTGTTTTTGTTTTTGTTTTTGTTTTTTGGTGGAGGCAGGTAATTAGGTATATTTATTTATTCTTGGGGGAGGTACTGGGGATATAACCAGGACCTCATGCTTGCTAAGCATGCACTCTACCACTTGAGCTATACCTCCCCCCTGATATTCTGAGTAATTTACTGAAAAAATTTTTTTAAAAAATGTCTGAGTTAGCATATTATTCCTTGAGGAATGACTTTATGTCAAGAAACTGAAAAATACCTAACACTTGGACCAGATGAATACAAAACAGAAGTGATGAAGTGAATGTGGTTATTGGGTGAATTCCTTGTTAGTGACAAAAAATTACAGTCAATGATTATGTCAGTGACATCATTTTGATCTTTAGTGATTTGGGCATATAGGTAAGAATTATCTTGAAATTTTATTTCATCCTTCTTAAGTCCTTTTTAATTTAAATGTCTTAAACAATCTGAAATGTATATAGAAAATTTACACATAAAAGACAGAATTGTTTTTTTCCTGAGTCCTCGGGTTTGTGTGCAAGTTGGTGACATGGTGCCCCATCATCTCTGGGTACCTTAGTGTATATTTCCTTCAAAGCACATGATTCTACATAACTACAACACAGCCATTAAAATCAGGAAGTTAGCACTGACACATGACCACCGAATCCTTGGACCTTCATTCCATTCATGTTTAATTGATTGTCCCAGTAATGTCCTTGATGGCAAAAGGATCCAGTCAGAATCATGCCTTGCTTTTAGGTACCAGGTGTCTTTAGTTTGCTCCAAACCGGAACACGTCCCCATTTTCACTCTGACTTTTACAACCTTGGCACTTGAAGATTATAGCCTAGTTTTGTACATCTCTCATTTTGAGTTTCATCTGGTTTTTCTTCATGATTAGATTCAGGTTATGAATCTTCGGCAGGACTCTTATAGAAGTGATGCTGTGTTCTTACTGCATCCAATCATGAGTTATTAGTTTCAGTTTGTCCTTTTTCTGATAGTGTTTACAGTTGGCTTGCCATATCCATGGGTTTCAAATACTGATTCAACAGAAGGTGGAAAATAGTTAAAAAAAAAAAAAATCCAGAAAGTTCCAAAAAGCAAAATTTGAGTTTGCTATGCACTGGCAACTATTTACATAGGTTTACATTGTGTTTACAACTGTTTACATAGTATTTACGTTGTATTAGGCGTTAGAAGTAACCTGGAGATGATTTAGTTTATTCAGGGGGATGCGCATAGATATAAGCAAATACCATGTCATGTTACTGAGCATCTCTGGATTTTGATATCCAAGGGGGATCCTGGGAACAATACCCTGTGGATACTGAGGGTCAGCTATACTTCGATCACTGATTAAGTGGTGCCTGCCAGTCTTCCTCACTGTAAAGCTATTTTTTTTTAATGTTTGCAATTAAGTATTTTGTGTGATGTAGTTTCCAAGTACTGCCTTGTTTCTCACCAAACTTTCAATTTTTATGTATATATATGTATATATGTACACTCATGACTTCTTTATTCAGTGGGTTAAAATCTGTTATTCCCATTACTCTGATCCTCAACATTTTTCTAGATTTGACCAGTAGAAGACCATGCTAGGTGGCTTCTAGGCCCTTTTGACATGTCCCCATCATATTTGAGCAATTTCTTATTCTCTGGCACATGATATACCAGACTTATGTTTTCCCTTCCCTAGCCCAGGAATCAGCCATTTTTATAAGAAGCCCTGGCTGTTTTTACTGGAGATTGGTATTTAGAAGCCAGGTTCTATGTGCTAGTGAGCAATTGCTGCATATTATGCCTACGTTTACATCTATATTTATTTTTATGTCTGTATGTATATTGAAAGCCGTGAGTTAACATTTAAACTTTCTAAACCTTTGGGGTTCATTTTTGCTCTCTTCCTTTCTATATAATTCCTTTCAGCAATAGTGAGATACCTGATTCTTACATCCTTAATATATTGGGTTCCCTAATCTAGATCATCTTCCCATATGAGTGTCTTTCTCACTCTGCTCAGGCTCCAACACCCTGTGCCAGTCAGTTACCCCCCTCACCTGCTGGGATCCTAACACCCTGCTCTGGGCCACTGCAGCCCAGCCACACCCTTTGGCAAGATGCCTATGTTCATTTTACTCAATAACTTTAGGAATGAATTGTTGGGGAAGAGGCATTTTTCTTTTAATTGGCTTCTCTTCTTGACATTAAAAATTTTTTGAATTTTGAATAAACATAAAGTAAAATTCACTTTTTTTTGTTTGTAGTTTTGTGAATTTTAACTTACGTAGAGATAGGTATAAACTCCTCCAAAATTAGTAGATTGAATAGGTCAGTCACCACAAGAACTCCTTCACGCTCTTTCTAGTCACACCCTACTCCTAGCCTCAAACTCTGGAAACCACTGGTTTAGTCTCTGTCTCTGTAGTTTTGTTTGTTTTTTTTTTTTTAAAGAATATCATATAAATGGAATCATACGT
This sequence comes from Camelus dromedarius, assembly GCF_036321535.1. Classification (NCBI taxonomy): domain Eukaryota; kingdom Metazoa; phylum Chordata; class Mammalia; order Artiodactyla; family Camelidae; genus Camelus; species Camelus dromedarius. The sequence continues at coordinate 13,244,354 of NC_087462.1, read as the reverse complement.
AATCTTTTTTAAAAAATAGGTTGTTGATATATAATTCACATACCGTACACTTTACTTGTTTAAAATCAGTGTATGTTAGTGGTTTTTAGTATAGTCACATAATACCTAACCACCATCATAGTCAACTGTCATTTTCATCACCTGAAAAAACAAACAAACAAATCCCGTACCTTTCAGCTATCACTGTCCCCATAATCCCATCAAGCAACTGCTTATTTACTTTCCATGTATTTCTGTTCTGGTCTATTTCATACAAATGAAGTCATGTGGTCTTTTGTTTCTGGCTCACTTCGCATGATGTTTTAGAGGTTCATCCATGTTTTAGTATGTACTTCATTCTTTTTGTTTGGCTGAACAATCCATTGTATGACTTACACATATTTGTCCGTGTATCAGTTGATGGACATCTTGGAGGTTTCCACCTTTAGCTACTATGCATAATTCTGCTATAAACATTCAAGTACAAATTTTTATGTGCATATATATTTTCGCTTCTTACCCAGCAGCGGAACTTCAGGTTTTATGAAAACTCTGTTTAATCATTTGAGGAACTGCTAAATTCTTTTCCAAAGTGGCTACACCGTTTTGCATTCCCACCAGCAGTGTGTGAGAGCTCTAATTTCTCCACGTTTCTGCGAACACTTACATGACCTTCTGATTCTAGCCATTCTGGTGAATGTGAAATGGTATCACATTGTGGTTGTGATTTCTCTGATGGCTAATTGTATTAAGCATCTTTTCTTGTACTGATTGATGATTTGTGTATCTTCCTTGGAGAAATGTTTATTTAAATTTTTGGTCCATTTTTTAAAGGGTTATTTATCTTTGAGATCTAAGAGTCTCTGTGTATTCTGGACATAAGTCCCTTATCAGATAGACGATGCTTTTTCTGGTATCAATTGATTTGATCTTTTTTTCCTTTAGATTGTTAAAATGGTGGGCTATATTGATTTTCTAATTTTAAACCAGCTTACATCTCCCCCCAATCCTAAACCTGGTCATGTTGTATTATTCATTTTATATATCTGAACTTGTTTGTTGATTTTTATGTGTTCATTTGGGATATTGGTCAATAGCTTTTAAAAATTAAAAAAAAAATTTATATTTATCTAGGTTTGGTATCAGGTTAATGCTGGCCTTATAAAATGAATTGAGAAGTGATTCTTCTAATTTCTGGGAAAGATTTGTAGAATTTGTGCTAGGTCTTCTTTAAATGATTTATAGGATTTTCCAGTAAGATTCTAAACAATGTGTTGAATTTTTTAAAATAGTACGTTTATTTAGGTTATCTAATTTTAAGTTTTCGTAGTTCATGTCTTTCAAGGAATTGATTCATCTAATTATGTGTAGAGTTGTTTGTGGTAGTAAAAAAGGTAGTGTCCTTTCAGTATCTTTAGATTCTGTAGTGGTATCTCATTCCTAAAATTGGTCATTTCTTTTTTTGTCAGTCTTGCTAGAGGTTTATCAATTTTATTGCTTGAAGCCTTGTCCATTTCTCCTTTCAGTGCTCTCAGTTTTGTCTTCACTTCCAAGTACAGGTATGAGACCTTGGGCTAGTCCCATACCTACTCTGTGGCTCTGGTTCTTTTGTAAACTGGGATAACCTCATTCAGTTTGGAGGATTACATACATGAGGTGATTCATATACAACATCTGACACTAGCACCTGACAGTAACAACTGTCATTGCTAATCACAAATACTAGATCAGAAATGTTTGTTTTCAGACAGTATGTCACAAAATTTGAAATACATGGAAGGTGCAGATGCCCTTTTTTAAAAACAGTACTTTTGAAAAGAGGGATTATTAAATATATCTAATTTGAGTCAAGTGCAAAAGGAACCTTCTTTTATAAAAGTTTTTCTTTCATCATTAATTCCTTGCAGTGTCTACTTTATAAGATGTCTTGTTTAGTTAAACATGAACAGTTCAAAATCATACGTTGTTTCAGTTCCAATAATAATTAACAAGTGATCTAAGCAGACTAGCACAATACTTGGCAGTTACCTGTCATTATCAACCACCTGCTGGAAGGCTGTTTAATTAGGGAAGAGGGTTGCACACAACTTTTCGTGGGCTGAATCGAAGGGTGAATTTATAGTAAGGATAGCCATAGTAGTGTTGAATCTAAATAAGAAAAGTAACCAACAGTGCATAAACAACAACTTTTTAATACAAATTAAGCATATTTACTTGTCATCATCTTGTGCCTATCTTTAAAAATAGGAAGGAAAGTGTCAGTTAGGTACTAGCCATACTTTTATAAGAGATTTTGTTTCTTCTACCATGCATCTGACTTGAGAGCTAAATTTAAATACAGTGACGAGATAGCTCTTTCTTGTGGTTCCATTATCACATTGCCAAAGTAGCTAATTAAGTTAGAAGAGAAGCAAACAGAAAACCACTCAGCAAAGGAATGCATTTCAGTAACTTTATTGAAAGGTATATCCCTTAGTACCAAAACATAATGGTAGTTGGTTAGGTTACCTCTGCCACCTCAAAATTAACACTGATGTATTCAAAATATTGAAATTTATCAGTCTTTTGGGAAAACTGAAAAGTTATCCATAAAACATGGTTTACAGAAGTATAAGATACATTGCAGTTCTTTGGTTTATTTTCCAGTCTGTATCTACCCATAATGTGATGTCAAAATTGGGTACAGCCATCCTGGACAGACTCAGGATACACACCGAATTGAGTAACCGTTGACAACACTTTAACACTGTAGCTCTCCTTAGTCACTGAAATCCTGAACTACCTCAGCGACCTTATTATTATGAAGATGCCTACTTTTCTTAAAACTCTTTTGGCACAGTAGGGTCAATTAGTGAAAGTGTATTCTCTTCCTTTTAAGCAAAATTTAAATTAGAAGCAATGACAATTTTATAAAAACAGTCCTTAGTAAAAACTTCTGGAGTGTTAAAGCAGAAAGTTTTCACAATGATGCTAATTTATTTTGAGTTACTACTACAATAAAGCTGAATTTTCTTGATGGGACTAGATTGAGGCACTAAATTTTGTATAAAACTTTTATCACGGATACAAACATAACCTGGTTTCTAGAAAAATATTAAAGATAACATAATATGCCAAAATTACTAGGTCTGTAGTTTTGCTTTATATAAAATATCCTCCAATTTAAATGTGATTCCCATATACCAATGAAGTCCACATCTCTGGATTATCTATTTTACTTGCATTATGGGTGCCAAGAAACCATTTTCACTGCCTAGAATAGTGACCCTTGTTACACCTTAAAAGTGCATTTGTGTAATACTGGTTTTCATGCAAACCTCCTCGTTTGAATTAAGCAGCCATTTTGAAGACCACCTAAATACAATATATTGACCCAACAGAGAAAGCTGGATCAATGTTAGAAATGAAGATTCACAGTTTACCTTCCCAAGCTTGTCAGCACTTCACATTTATGCTGTTAGCTTTGATTTGTATGCTTCACAGGTGAATTCAAATTTGAGTAATTCCACTATAGGGTAATGGTAATTAGGCAGTTTTCCCAAATCTGAGAACATCAATGCTAATCTAGTTGTGATGTTTTGAGGCTTCACAGCTTAAATCCATTATAACTATGGAATCCACAGCTCAGGATTGTGGAGAAAGACTTCAGAGAAGTGTTTTTTTTTGTTGCTGTAATAATCCTATTTAACAAACAAAAAATCAAGTTATCAGAAGTTTGCCAAACACAAATATTACTACCTGTTAAAAATCAACTGTTCATATCTAAGATTCTTAATCATGTCTTACGTAGATGTGTTCAATGTTAACACTTAGTTTTGAGTTGGAAAGAAGTTAAATCAACACTGAGTTAAATTTAGATGGCAAGAATGTATGTCATACATTAAGGACAAGGTTTATATTTCTTATGCATGTAACTACTTTCCAGTGTTCCAACTTCTGTAGCAATGATATACAACTATCGTGTTGAGAAACTCTGGCAGTTTCCAGACACCCAATGTAGAGGCAACCATCTGTCATAACTTACTTTTTAAGTACAACATCCAAGTTCATGCTGATTTTGCTAATAAGCTAACAGTCTCAAATTAATTCATGTGTGGTTCAAACTTTTGGTCCTGTTCTCTTACTTAGGCTTGTGTAACTTTAAATGAGCCAAAGCTCGAGTCTACATACAGCAAAATGATGTGCAATTAAAAAAAATACCATTTTAGTGCTACTTTTAAAATTCAGATTATGAAGGAGGATGCTGCTTTCTAAGCTGTTAATTTAATGAAATGGCTAACATATATATATCTAAGGTTAGATAATTCCTTACTCTTAGGAATTCCTTACTCTTACTGTACCGTGAATACAGTAAATGCCCTCAAATATTAGCTGACTAGATCAGTGAAGTCATTTTCCCCTTTGCTATTCCAACTCCATTTGTTTATTTTGAAAATAATTCAGATTTAAATTCTTGAATTGTAGAAGACAATTATAGCATTAGAAAGTTTTTTTTCTACATGGAGAATAACTAAACAAATTTACCAATTAAGGGCCCATTTCAGGAATTGTTGGAAGGTGGGTTATTCTGTAGTAACTATGCTTCAGTTGCCGTGCAGTCCGCCCAGAAACAATCCATTTCAACTTCTGAACATTTGGTTTGGAACACTTGTTTGATGCATATTCAGTTAAACACTTGGATACGAGCTCTTGCCAGAAAGTCAAATCTCTGCCATTTATCTGTGCATAAATTTTAAAAATATATTACTTAAAAGTCCTGCAGGTATTTAATTACAGTAGTAATTGCAATCTTATCAACGTGTCTTTCCTTGTCAAAAAGTTTTGAGGATAAGCTACTTAAGTTTCATGTCAACACATGGTACATCTCATTTTACTTCAGGAACAAGTGTAGTTTCTTTCACAGCTGTTAACAGGATTTGGGCTATGACTCTGACATACCTTGGAATGTTTCTGAAGATGTTCTACTCTTTCCGTTAACTCTACACACTTCTGTGCTTGGATTTCCAATGCAATGATAGACAATGCCAACACAGATGGCTGAAAGAGATAAATTTTAAGTAAATGTTGAACATAAGAATAGGTGTATAAATAGGTTTAATCTTTATAAAATATTTACCTTTGCTTTAGAAAATATGATCCTGCAGTAGCATGCCTTAAGTTGAGCTTCCAGTCTTTCAAAATTAAGGCTGATCTTCCTTTAAAAAGAAAATGAGAATAATTTTATGTAGATAATTTTACATCTAGCCAAAATTATAGAAAAATAAGTCAATTTTGGTTTTTTTATTTTTTCAAAAATAAGTCAATTTTAAAGTGATGTTTATGCACACTTAACATAGAAAATGAATTATCTGAAGTAAAGAATTTCCCTTCCTTCAGAGACATGAACATGTTAAGGATACCATACATGAATTTTAAATAATTTGGGCAAAAACAGTAAAGTATCAGGCCCACAGCTATCAACGTTTCTTTTCATTTCATTTTAATCCATTCTTGAATCTAAAGTTCCTTTTTCCATAAATCTGTGTTACATACTTACCTATTAGATTCTATAACTACTCTATAAATGGAAAACATAATTTTTAAAAAGCTGAAATGTCCCTTAGTCTTAAGAATTAGCCTTCATCGACTTCAAGAAGCTATTGATGAAAGTTTTCTCACTTCTGCTGAAGAGTGAAGTCAAACTCAGAGCTGCGGTTGTCATTTTACTTATTTTGATTGGATTAAGAACAAAGATCACATACCTTTCATGTGGCAAATTCTCTTGAATGAGTGAGTAATAGAGTTGTAGAAATTGAAAGGCAGTCGTAGCTTTGACTTTCCAACACACCTTCTCCAACACAATCTTTTCCATTCTCATCAAGTCTGAAACCGTGAACCTATACTGGCTTATTCGGATCAAGTCAGTTGCCAATGGGACATTCCTTTCCTCTTCTATTGATTTTATAGCCAAATAGAAGCAGCTCAGTCCAACACACCCAAGGTGCTTGGGCTGTACCTAAAAAGACCATGTCTTTTATTATTATTCCATGTCTTTATCTTATTTCAGTTAAAAAAAAAAGGATAATCTAAAACTCAGACCCATCATTTTGAAAATGTATCTCTGAGGTCTATTTCTCATGTGTGAAGCACTTAACAAGATCTACTCAGACCTTAACTGTAGCCTATTAACCCTACATACCCACTTGGAACTAATTTTTTAGTAAACAGGCTAAGTTTCCTTATGTTTGGCCTCAGCACATAAAAATTCTTACCTATTTTGGTTTGTTTAAATTACTGCAGAAAGCACTGTGTTCCAGTTGGACCAAATAAGTTACTAGGTCAAAGGCTTAAATGAGGACTGAAATACCTTACAGCTTACGCACAAGAATGTTATGCTTTTCCAGGTTGTTTTCTTTGTAGTTAACACATGTAAAATGTTTAAAAATACTTTGGCAAATACTGTTTACTCTGCCCTATGTAAAAGCTCTATATACTACCAATCTTTTCTTATTTACCATTTTCTAAGTGTCTACAAATCAAAATTTATCACCATCAAATTTCTGTCCACTTTAAGTTCCAGCTCAATTGAAACTTTAAGAAGCCTTTACTAGTATTTGTGCTCTCTCCTCTTAGAATCCCTTCAGCAATATATTTGTGCCTCTTTTGAGGTATAATGTAATTATTTTTCTTATTATGCTTTACCTATACGTTACCAGTGCAAACATTATTCTCGCTAAAATTGTAATATACCTAAAGGGACAAATGTACGTTAGTCACCTGTGCACCATTTACAGAGTCAAAGGTAGTGCTTGCACAGTGTCTAAAGAGTTGTTTAATTAGTCTGTTGAACAAGTTTCTTGAACCATTCCATTCAGCAAACATTGAGCTCTTTCTGTATCTGATGCATTGTGTTAGGTATTGAGGACTAAAAGATTAGTTTCATTTTAACTGTCACAATATTTCATTACATACCAATGACTACAGGTGCACAGAGAAGTCAGATGTATTTTTAACAGTTAAACTCTGAAAGAAGGTGCCTCGTTAATGCAGTAGGTCGTGTCAGTCTCATAAACTCTGAAAGCTACACACAAGTCTTTCTTATCCGATATAGAGAATAATTATATATAAATAGTCCTCTAGAAGATACTCTCTACTATATGCAAACTTAGGCTGAAAATGCCAAGCATAAGCAAGACTGGAGGAAATATAAGGCTAAAATAATTAGAACTTTATTATCTATGAATAGAGATTAAGAAATACATGCTATCGACCAGGTGGTTGACAGCATCAGCAAAAAGAAAAAAAGAAAGAAATACACTCTAATTCTTAACCCACAACCTAGCATTCTGCCCCTAACACATTTCTCTAAATTAAAAACAACAGTAAGTAAATGAAAATGCCAACCTACCAAGACTTTTAAACACAACAGCCAACTCTCCTTTTGGGAAACTCTGCAATTAATTATTTCATATGAGACTATTTTTCAATGTCAGAAGTTAAGTCTAATAAACGATGCATTACTCTTGGTTAAAGGAAGAGTATCAATGCTGTACATACAATTACCATAATGTTACTTGTTGAAAACAAAAAAAAGGTCAAGATTATGAGTATCAGCCCAAAGGTAGCAATACCATCTCCAAAACACATTGAGCAGAACCATGAAATACTCAGGGTAATGCAGCTTTAAACATACCTTCATTTTTGACAGGAATCTGTCCAGTAAATTCACAGCTAGAGAAAACGTCTCTGTGTCAAAGCCAAAGAACTGAGTTAGACTGAGAAGATCTTTTACTTCAAAGTCCCTTAGTCGTGCAGTCATCCTAAGGCCATTATCGTGGGCAGATTCAATCAGTCTCAAGCCGCAGACCTTTGGCTGACATCTCGTCTCCTGTTCCAACAGGGCATTCAGCTGGTGTAGCAGTTTCTGAGAGTCAGTTGTTGTCAGTACCTCTATCATCTATATATAGAACAAAGCCCAGAAAGGAGTGAAAGAACAGCCTTTCCAGCCTTGGGTTGTGCCAAGTGCTTTATAACACAAGTCTCCCCTCCCTCAATGCTGCTGGTGAAACTAAGTCATTGCAAAGTGCCGTGTACTGCTCTTCGCCTCCCCAACCAGTTGGTCATATCCTAAACTGTGAGTTCCTAGAGGGCTGGAGCTATGCCTTTTTAAAGAAGAAAAATGCAAATATTCATGCAAAAACTTTGAAATTCTGACATTAATGAACAATTTAAACTGTTCAAGTTGGCCAACTTTTTTTAGTCTGTATTTCCTGATCTGTAAAGTGGGTATGAGGTTATTACTTACTTCATAGACTTGTATGAATGAATGAGAGCACCCAGGTACATATGTACTTAGCAGATATATTAGGTGCCTAATAAACACTGGACAATAATAAGGAGCTTATTTCTAGTCTGCCTATTTGAATGGCTGTAAAGATTAAACAAGATGATTCAATAAAAGAGTTTAGCATAGCTGTTAACTTTTATTGGCGTTAGAAAAAGAAGCTTAAGGGGTGCCATGGGAGCACGCAATGGGGGGCGGAGGATAATCCAGCCAGCAAGAGGAACCTGGGATTTCATTAATTTAAGACACTACTGAACGTCTATTATGTCCAGGGCACAGGCTAAGCCCTGGATACACGGACGGTCCCGCCCCCCCCCAACAACCACAAGACAGGAGGCAGGGGCTCTTTAGGGTTGGGAGACAGAAGGGGTGGGCAGAGGTGGAAACCCTAACTTTTTGGGCCCTACTCTTTCGCCCCGGCGCTGGTGCCCGGGACGGGGCGGACCTGACTAAGACATCTCAGGAGGGCGGACCTGGCCCCGCCCCTCCAGGCTCAGACTAGCCTGAACTTGTTGCTCACAGCAGCGGAGCGTAAACCGAGGACAAGGGCGCGAGACCTACCCCTTCCCCGCGCCGCCCAACCCTGCTCCCTACCCGCACCCCGAGGTCAGCCCCGCAATCCCAGCTCACCTTGATGGCGACTGCAGCTCCTCAGCGGTAACCACCCTCCCCGGGCCTGCTCTCACCTCACCCCACGATATTAGATCCGAGAAGCCTACGAGGCGAGGGGACTCGCGGGCGAGAGGGGAGAGGCCCGGGGAGGGGGAGCCGTCCTGGGTGGAGGTCTCCGCAGCGCCGCCCAGACGACGCTGCCCTCCTCAGGGTCAGCTCGGAGCAGAAGGGGCCGCGGCTGGCCTCCTGAGTAATATATTGGAGGGCGGGGCTTTCCTGCAGAGGTGGGGGGGCGGGAAGTGGGCACTTTCGCCGCTGATTGGTGTAATTGTTTTGATGGATGGCTCCAGCTGCCAAAGAGGACTGGTCGTAGAGGGAAGAAGCCCGGCCAATCAGCGCACAGTTTTTAACGATCCCTGCGTCAAATTCTCCGCCCCTTTAGACCACGCCCCCTATCCCTAAGGGTCTTCTCATTGGAGGGTTTCCCCGAGTGTCTTCACTGGAGAGGAGGGGGAGCTAAGCGGAGCGTGCACCAACCCATGCTCGGGTAAGGCCTCTGCTGGCTGGCGGATTGGCTAGAATATTGTTCCAGAACCTACTGTGAGTTTCAGTTCCGTTCTCTTCATTGGAGTGGTTCTGCCCTCTCTTTCTAAAAGTATGGCGCCTACTTAAAAAAAAAAAAAAAAAATTAAAGCCCTGGCTTTTTCTAAGGTGGTGGGTTTTGATGATGTGGTTTATTAAATTGCCAGAAGTTTCTCTGTGTGGGCTTTGGAAATCCCTTGTTCCCTGCCTTTGTAGCTTTTCGTATAATTTATCAAAGAGTGGAGTTGGGCTACGTGAATTCTTGGTCTACCAATTTCCTGAATTCGATTTTTGAGAGAGCTGGAATAGAAAAGTTGGTGGTTCCTCAGCGGCTTCCCGGGAGAGGTGTGTGGTTGACTCTTGAGGGGAATGTGTAGGTGGACTACCTGTGGTGACTGAACCTCAGGCCGCAGATCCGTGTGTGAAGCAATATTATTCTTTTTGCTTACTGTCCGTGAACTTTACCTCTGATTGTGAGCCTGTGCCCCGTTAGAGGGGAGAATATTTAGCTCGAAGCCTTCCTGGGCGCCTTCACTCTTTCCTTCTCTGTTGTCGCAAATGCGAAGGGTCTAAGACCACACGGGGACCGGTGAGAGAGAAGCTGGTATGGGTGGTACCTTGATGTGCCTGTCCGCGTGGCCTCTTCCTGGTTAGTGGCTCTCTGGGCTTTGAAAAAAAGCAAAAATACGAGAGATTGGTTGCCCTCTCTGCTGTGTGATTCCCCGAGGCAAGGACACCGGACCAAGCCCTGAAATTGGGGGCAGAGTTGTGGGGAGAAAGGAGGAGGGAAAACTGGGGAGAAAAAATTAATACCTCAGAACAGTACCTCAGGTCAGTTTGACAAAGCATCGCCTTTCAAATGGTGAAGGGGCCTTGGTCCTCCTTGGAAGTAAACTCAGGGAATGAATATAAACGGGCAATTTGAAACATTTAAAAAGTTCTTTTTACCATGATGGGTGAGTTTGCAAAGATACATGTTTCTCCTTTGGTAACAGAACAGAATTATCAGTAAAATGAGGAATAGACAGATAGGTTCATGCACTCTTTCACTGATGTTTATTGAACACATAGTATGTGCCAGTGGAGGACAAAATATACTGGTTCCTGTTGGTGTGGAATACGTGGTCTTGTGGACCATGTAAACATACAGACTTTGGGATAAGTCTCACTTATTTTCAAATCATAGGCTACTAACTAGCTGTGACTTGTAGCAAGTTTTTAACCACATTCAGTTTCCATTTTCTTTTCTTAAAAATAGGAAGTTAAAGTACCTTATTCACTGGGATTTTGAGAGGATTAAATCATGCCAAATACATGAAGCGGTAGGCATTGTGCCCAGAGCACAGTGAATACTTGATAAATGGTAGCCTTTATTATTAAATTACTAACATTTCTTTTGAAATGTCTTGCTTAAACATACGTTTGATTCTGTTTTGTCTATTGTTAGACTTAGTCTTCTATTCTCACCCTAGAATCAGAATATTAGAATTGTTTATATAACACTAATAAATGTGTCTAAGTTGCATGTATCAATTTCTACACCTCATTTATACTTAAAATTTTCACATGCATCTTTAGCTAATTTATCATCATCTATGTAATAAAAATGTTTTCTCTTACATTAGGATCTTACTGTTCTTTTTATTAAATTGGAAATTCCCACATGAAAAAAAAAATGGTTTCAGTAGCACTGAGGAAACATTGATTAAATATAAATCAAGTCAAATAGACATTTTTTTTACCTTTTCTCCTTCCCCTCACCTCCACTGTTATTTTTATTCCATAATACTGGAATACAGACTATCATTTAAATAATTTAAAAGTCCTGATTAGCAAAATGTGCAAACATAAGACTCAATTATGTACTATTGTAAAAGAAAGAAAATGAGCCTTTCATTAAGTGTGATTTTACTTTTAAAAACATGTAGGTTTACTAATGAGTCTCTATCAGGAATCGTGTAAATGATTGACTTCTAGGGTATTTTCTAGGCTCAGTGATATATTCAGCTGCCATCTTCATAATTTTCTCCTCTGTCAACAATTAAGTGCAGCTCAGAATAATGGCCTTTTGACTGGGCAATAATCCCAGGCAGTTACAGGAAGATTTAATCCTCTTCTCCACATTGTAGACTATAGAAGTGCCTTGAGCCACAAAAATTATAACAAGCAGGTATAGCAGTGGTGGTTTGTCAAATGCTACCCTGACTCCTAGGGAAATTCCTAATTGATTCTGTTTTCATCCTGGAAAGTGGAGGAATCTTTGCACCTCACCTTCTGTTGAAGCTCCCTGATGAATGTCCACAACTTTTGGATGTAGGTTTGTCCAACTGTGATGAGGGCTGAAAAAGTGAGAATCAAAAGGATCTCAGCTAAGTCTCCTGGCCTCTACTTCCTGATCCTTCTTGGAATTACTAATTGCAGCAGCCTCCACCTCTCAGCTGTTCTCTAGTGCATCTGCTTTGCCTTAGAAGAGAACTTTCTTGGCAGTGGCTTCTTGGAGACTTCATTAGCTTCTGTGATAACAGAGAAACTATGTATAGTTTGGGTGGTGATGGGGAGGCAGGGAGAAGGATACATAGTAAACAGATTAATAATGTCAGGTGTACCTTGCCATTCAGAAATTCTAGCTACCTCAGATAAAGTAACCAGTCCCAGTGAATTAAGATGTTACTGTATTCCATGAAAAATTAAACTTCACTTGTAACCACTACTATACAAAGGCACTGGGAGACATTAGGCGGAGCTCTCTCACTTGCCAGCATCTAGTCTAATGGCCAGTCTCTGTTGAGTACAGGACTTAAAGCCAAGCCAGCCAGTCATGAGAAGAGTTTGCATTTGTTTTATATTCTCCATGCGCCAGGCTGTGAGCTGAACTTAAATACACAATCTTATTTAGTCCTCTAACAGCTCTGACAGTATTACTTTCTTCAGAAATGAGGTATATTTTGTACACCTCCTGTTTAGTTACTACTATTTACTGTTTACTAAGTATACTTACTGTTTATGTAACTTGAGTTTGGATTTTACAGCATTTAAAAAAAAGTTTTTGTTTGGGTACATTTAAAACTCATGACCCAATGTCAGCAGTCGTCAACAGTTTGCCCCTGTTCCCTATTTACTTTCTGTTTGTCTGGCCATTCAATGAGTATTTACTTAGGACTCTCTAGGTGCCACACCATTATGTTTTGTAGTCCCAGATTAACAGTGTTACAGTTTGGGGCTGCAGGGTGTGTTGGCTCCTGTTCTCTGTGAAGGAAGGAAGGATTGTAAGGATGGGCTGTGTCATTCTCCAGGCATATCTCTTCTCTAGTCTGAAGCCCACACTGAAAGTATGTCTGGGATCTGCTGCTTTGGTAGGAGAAGGTGGGGATGGGAAGAGGCTAGCCTGCTAACTTTCCTCACAAAAGTGTGTGCCCACGAACACACATATACACACAGACTTATACACACAGACACACACAAAAGTCTTGACAGAGTTGAGATTTGGGAAATGAAGTATTTGCACTTTCTAATCCAGCTTTTTTGTCCCTTTGAGTTGTGCTAGAATAAGGAGCCTTATAAATCAGAACTTCTGTTCTCTAGGTTGGCCTGAAACTGGTGAAGGCCTTCCTTGCTTCAGGTCACCACTTTCCTTATTTCTTTAGCCTTTCTATAACTCATGATCTGAGTTTTGAAAGGTTTGGCCGAGTGAAGAGGCTGGTACAAAAGGCATTTTAGACAAAATCAACAGTGTATGCAAAGGCACAGAGGAAAGAGAAAGAAGGTTGATTTTTACAGATGAAAGATAGATTAGTCTGGCTCAAATGTGGAGGGTGTTGAGGGGGTGTCTAGCAATGAGATGGGGAGGGAAGCAGTTGCTTATCCTGAAGACCAGGAATACCATATATACCATTATTGGAATTTTAGACTTTATTTTATAGGCTTTGGGAAACCAGTCATGGAATTTAAAGAGAATGCCACAATTGGATTTGTGATTTAGAGTGATCACTTGGCATCAGTGTGAGGACTGGAGAGAGGGGACCAAGAGTGGAGGCAGAAAGAGCAGGTAAGAGGTCATTGCCTTAACCTAGGAAAAACTGAGATGATTGAACTGAGGGAGTGAGCACAGGAGTGGGAAGAAGGAGTTGGATTCAGGGGACCTTAGGAGGTTGAGCAGATGGATAGTGGTGATAGATGAGATTTGATTGATTAGGGGATCAGGATGAAGGAGGAGTCAGGAATAATGTTCAGATTTCCGGTTTCAGCCAAAGGTCGAGTGGAGATTCTATTTTTAATGTGCTGAGATCAAGGAATATAGGAAAAGGACCAAGTTTATGGGGAAAGATGTGGAGCTAGAGATGCTTGAGGAAATTCCAGGTGGAGTTGTCTAGTGGGTACCCAGAGAAGCATTTGGTGCTATAGATAGCTTTGGGACTCATCAGAATATATGAGGAGATTTCAGTCCTGGAAGTAGATGAGTTAGGGACAATTGAAGATGGTAAGAGAAGCCTAAGGGGAGACTCTAGGGAACAAGGGTCTCTGAAGGGATGTAGAAGGACAGGACATGTTACAGGAATCAAGAAAAAGTGTTTTAAGGAGAGAGTGAGCACCAGTATCTGATGCTGCAAGGAGGCTAAAATGAAGTATGAAAAACATAGAAAGTGACATCCATGAATATGTAAACCACTCTTGCAGGGAGCTGGACTGTGAGAGATACAGTCCCCCGACAGAGAGTGGAGATGGTGTTGAGAGAGATATTTTGCTTTTCAAAGATGAGCTAGACTCGTGCATGTTTAAATAATGACAGGAAAGAGCCAGCAGAGAAAAAGAAGTATCTGACTACTGGAACAATCTAAGTCCTCATATGACAATAGTCAATTTGCATTCAGTCAGCTGTATTGTTATAGAAGCTTCTAGTCAAATACTCACAGACTACAATGGAAGCGAACAACACAAAGGGACAGAAATTCTGTGTTTAGCATATGCTTAAAATTCTCTGAATTGATGTTAAGTAATACTACTACATGCTTTATAAATGTTTATGTTTGCTATAGCTACTTTGTATTCATCATTTCCAGCTTCAAATTATGCAAAGTATTCTTCTTGATTTAAAATATTCTGGCTTGTCAGGTTTAGGAGCTTTATATAAGTGTTGGAGTAAGATTAATAAAGACATGCATTTTATGTACCAAGGTGTAGTTAAAGTATAATAAAACACGGTATCGATTTGATGAAGCCCTTAAAAAAATCTAGGTTTACACCGTAAGTATGACTGAAACATTATGCTGTACACCAGAAACTGACACATTGTAAACTGACTATATGTCAATAAAAAAAAACTAGCTTCAGTTGGAAGTAAGCCATACATAAATTTAGCTCAAATAGAATAAAAAACAGAATAAAAACTTCAGGCACATTATGGAAGTTTCTATTTTTAATGGAAATAAACATATATTTACATCATACAACCATAAATAAGTGTGTGTGAGCATGGAAATATGTGGATGTGATAAGTAATACTGCCAAATGGCATAGAGGCAGATTTTCCTATAACACATTTCCTGTCAATCCTGGCCCTGTAGAGGAATTTATAATAACAGAAAGCAATGGTTTGGTTGAGACACAAAGGGACAGACTACAGTCTGGGTCTCATTTTCCCCAGTGACTATCTCCCACCCTCCATGCTTTCATAATTTAATTGGGGAAATAATAACAGTATTACGTCAAAGTTTGTTGTGAGGAATAACTGAACTAATACTTGGAAAGAGCAAGGACTCAATACATGTTAGATATTATTATCTGTAGAAATAAGTAACCTTCTGTGAGATAGATAAATTACAACACTGTTGACATCAATTACTGAATATATTTAAACTAAGCAATGTTATCAAGGTCTTTGCTCTTTTTCTCTTACAATAATAAGTTAGTCTTCCAGTTGTTTTCACTTTAAAGTGGGTATTCATCTCCTAACATGCCAAATACAAGACCTCATAAACCAGGAGGAGTTGACAATACAAATCAGCTAACAAACATAAACCAGTATTATAGGTTTTTCTTTAGTCTTTCTGTTATCCCAAAAGGGGAAGGAAAAGGCCCCCATTCTTGTCATGCCCGAAAGATAAGAATTCAGACATGAGATGGAGTGTTGTGTGGCAAAAGGTTTTAAAGGATTTATTTAGGAAAGGAAAAGTACACCTCCAAGAATGGGAGGACGGCTGAAGTAAGGGAGAAAAAAGCAGTGGTCTTTGTTTGCCCTCTCTCTTCTACTCTCCCATGGAGGCGGCCTTTTGATTGATTGACAGCTCTTGCCCCTGGAATGGCTAGTCATGTTTGTCTTCTTTGCTCATGTCCTAACCCACGATGCACCCAGGAAAACCTATGGGGCGGCCTAAACCACAATGCTTAATTATATTACAATGAGCACTGGGTCACATCTGGTTATGTCCTTCTTGCTACCATGCAGTTGCGGCTGTTGGGTTCTAACTGGTCTCTTGGTGGCACTCATTTAGAGGAAATAAAGACCCTTTATGTTGGAGGTGGGCATAACACCATCTTCTGGACCATCCTCCTTCTCCTCCACCCATCTTCCCGGTGCCCCCACTTATCTAACTTTTCTTCTGTAAAGCATTTTCCCTGCATGGACTCTGTTACACGTGGAAGTGTATGATGATTCTCATCAAGAGATAGTGGTGTCTTCTGTTTTTAGTAAACTTCATAGTTTACAAAAGATTTTCACATTTATTTTCTCAAACTTCCTAAAATCCTTGCCAGATTTTCAGGGCAGAGATTGTGTGTTTGTTTGCTAGGGCTGTCATCACAAAGTATGGCAGACTGGCTGCCTTAAACAACAGGAATTGGTTTTCTCACAGGTCTGGAGGCTGAAGTTCAGGTTTGGATTCTCCTAAAAGTCTTGGCTTGGCTTGCACGTGGCCACTTCCTCACTATGTCCTCCCGTGGGCTTTTCTCTGTGCTCACATCTTCCTGTGTCTCTTGCCCTTCTTATAAGGACAACAGTCATTTTGGTTTAGGGTCCCACTTTTATGGTTTCATTTAACTTTAATTATCTCTTTAAAGGCCCTATTTCCAAATATAGTCACATATGAATTTGGGGGGACACAGTTCAGTCCATAACAGATTGTGACTCATAGTTTCTTTGAACAGTAAGGCCAGAGAGGTTAAATGATTTTATTCGGGGTCACTCGACAGGACTTTTCATCCTCCTATTTTTCCCCATCGAACATCCCCCTTCTGGAATTACTTACTCTGGAAATGCTTTCTTGATGATATGTGTTGAAGAAAAATGATTTTAAGTTCATGGACTCAGGAATGCTATTTTATCTATAGTTGAAATCTAAGTGCAAAATTTTATTGCTTGGTTGTACTTCCTGCTATTCAACTAAACTCTCTGTCTTATACTTCACTGTTGTTAATTTATAAGATGGTCATTTCACTGTAGCTTTTGGACTAGCTTGAGAAATTAAGGGCTGGCTCATTCAAATAGTCCCTAGCACACAAACCCCTTAACAGTGAGAACTTGAAAAAAGAGAGCCTATTATGAAATTGTTGGTGAGGAGTATAATATTACGAACCTCTTTTGGGCCATGACTTAATTATTGTTGTGGTTCCAAATTTTCATTTTTGAAAACAGAGGAATGAATAGGGACATCTTGTACATCGTTGATACAAATGAAATGTCCTCTGTGGAACAAACAGTCTGGGTTCTTCTGTCCTCTCCCACCCCACAGTCCGTCAGGAGCAGCCTGCTTTGATTCATCTCTCTCCCACAAGGCTCAAAAAATTTCTATCATGTTGGGTAACAGAATTTGGTAATATATGAAGACTCAAAACATCTTTCTAATCAGATATTTTATTACGCTTACCCATTTACTCGAGACTCATTGTGTTTTCAAAAAAAAGATGTTTGATGCAGATTTATCTCTGATTCAGTGTAAATTTTAAACAGAAGATAGCCAGTATTCCATAGCCTGTATGACTATGATCCCCTTTCTTCCGAGGTCATCTTACCAATATTCTGCAGAAGGATATTCACACACAAGGCCTACCTACTTCCCTTTTCATATCTCCAATTTGAGATCCTAACTAAAAGGAAGTTAATTAGATCTATGCACATAAATGTTTGTTTCTGAGTATATACTTCTTTCTCACATGCATGTGTCTTTCATAAATGATCATATATATCCTTTCTTCTCTCAATTATCAGAGTGATTTTTAAAACTTTTTGAATATATTTCTCAAGATTTTAATTCACATGCAACATACTTCACCCATTTGAAGTATATAATTCAGTGAATTTTAGTATATTCAGAGTTGTGCAACCGTCACCACAATCTAAGTTTAGAACACTTCACCCCAAAAGAATCCCCATATCTGTTAGCAGTCATTCTTCATTCTCTCCTCCCAATCCCCCAGCTCTACGTCATCAATAATTTATTTTCTGTCTCTATATAGTTGCTTTTTCTGGACATTTCATGTAAGTGAAGTCTGATGATATGTGGTCCTTTGTGATTGGTTTCTTTCACTTGGCGTAATGTTTTCTAGGTTCATCCATATTGTGACATGTATCAGTACTTCAGTCCTTTTAAATAATATTCCATTGCATGAATATACCACATTTTGTGTATCCATTCATCAGTTGATGGGCATTTGGATTTGTCTTAGTCTGCTCCGGCTGCTGTAACAAAATACCATTGACTGGGGGGTCTTAAACACCACATACTTATTTCTCACAGTTCTGGAGGCTGAGAAATCTGAGATTAAGGTACTGGCGTGTTTGGCTTCTGGTGAGAGCCCTCTTCCTGGTGTGCGTATAGTCATCTTCTGGCTGTATCCTCACATGGTACAGTGGTGGGGCAAGGAGAGAGAGAAGTCTCTAATACCATTGCACAGACCCCACTCTCATGGTGTCATGCAAGCCCAGTTACCTCCCCAAGATCCTACCTCCAAATCCCAAACCTTTGAAGGTTAGGCCTTCAACATATGAAATTTGGGGGTTGTTTTCAACACATAGCAGGGTTGTTTCTATCTTTTGGCTACTGTGAATGATGCTACATTCATGTACGTGTTTCTGTGTAGACATATATTTTCATTTCTTTTGGGTATTTACCTAGCATTGGAATTGATGAGTCATATAAGGTAGCTCTGTATTTAACATTTTGAGTAACTGGCAAACTGTTTTCCAAAGTAGCTACACCACTGTACTTTCCTACCAACAGTATATTAGGGTTCCAATTTCTCCACATCCTCGTCATCACTTGTTATTATCTGTTGTTTTCTTGATCGCCATCCTAGGAGGGTATGGAATGCTTTTTCATAGTTTTGATTTGCACTTGCCTAATGACTAGTGACGTTGAGCATCTTTCCATGTGCTTGTTGGTCATTTTAATATCTTCTTTGGAAATTGTTCAAGTCCTTTGCCCAATTTTTTTATTGTGGTAATATATACATAAGATAAAATTTACGATTTTAAAATGTACGGTTCAGTGGTCTTAAGTACATTCACATTGTTGTACAACCATCACCCTTATCCAGCTATGTGACTTTTTCATCTTCCCATACTGAAAATTTATACACAGCAATAACTTCCATACCTCCTTTCTCAGCTCCTGGCAACCACCAGGCTACTTTTGGTCTATGAATCTGACTGTTCTAAGTGTTTCATGTAGATGGAATCATACAGTATTTGTCTTTTGTGACTGGCTTATTTCACTTAACATAATGTCCTCAAGGATCATTCATGTTGTAGCATATGTTAGAATTTCTTTCCTTTTTAAGAGTAAATAATATTCCATTGTACATATGTACCATATTTTGTTTATCTTTTTATATGTCAATAGACACTTTGTTGTTTCCCTCCTTTGGCTTTTGTGAATAGGGCTACTATGAACATTGGTATACAAATGTTTCTGTGAAACCCTACTTTCAAGTCTTGGGTATGTTGAAGTGGGATAGCTGGATCATGTTGTAATTCCATTTTTAATATTTTGATGAACCACCATTCTGTTTTCTGTAATGGTCGCACTATTTTACATTCCCACCAGCAGCACACAATGGTTCTAATTTCTCCACATCCTTGGTAACACTTTCTATTTTCTTTACTTTTTTTTTGATTGAGCCATCCTAGGTGTGAAGTGGTGTTTCTGTGATTTTGACTTGCATTTCCCTAATGATTAGTGATCTTGAGCATCTTTTCATGTTCTTTTTATTCTTTTTTTAAATTTAATTGATGTTTATTAAATGTCTTATAAGACCTAGGTCTGGGCATATAGAAAAAAAATACGTACATAATCCTGGACCTCAAGAAGCTCTTCTTAGTAGAGTATAGTCTGGTGCTTAAGATCTCTTTGGATTTAGGCTAGCTCTAGCTGAGTGACCTTGGGAACATGATTAACTTGTCTGAACATCCATTCCCTCTTCTGTGTAATAACACCCATTTCACAGGGATGTTGTGGCTTTTTATGTTAGTTATTGACCATTTATGTATCTTTTGTGGAGAGATATCTATTCAAGGTCTTTGTTCACTTTTAAAAATCAGGTTTTGTTGTTGTTGTTGAGTTGTAGGTGTTTCTTATATATTCTGGATATTAACCCCTCTTCATATATATGATTTGCAAACATTTTCTCCCTTTCCGTGGGTTGCCTTTTCACTCTGTTGGTAGTAAGCTTTGATGCACAAAAGTTTTTCATTTTAATGCAGTCCAATTTTTAATTATTTTCTTTTGTTGCCTGTGCTTTTGGTTTTCATACCCAAGAAATTATTGCTAAATCCAATGTCATGAAACTTACCCCCTGTGTATTCTTCTAAGAGTATTATTGCTTTAGCCTACCTAACATAAGCAGAAAAAAATCTTGCCTTAGATGCAATATCTCTTTTCTTCCTTCTTTTTGTCATGTTGTAATCTCTTATGGTTCTTACATCTACTGCAAAATGGCTAGCTAATCTGAAAAATTAACCTGTACCAATATTAATGTATTACTCCTGTTGGCTATCTATGGATACATAAAAAACTCTCAAAGCTAAATGACATAAAACAATGATGTCATTTGCTTACTAACAAATCTACACTCAGCTAGAGTTGGCTCGAGTGGGTTGGAGGCTCTGAAGGGACACTCACTTGTTCACTCAGAAGTGTGGCATTAATGCCGTCTGAGACTTCAGCTTTGGCTGTAACCAGAATCCTTATATGTGACTTTTCCATGTGGCTTCTAAGCTTTCTCATAGCGTGGAGGATGGCTCCCAAGGGCGATGACTGAGAGAGAGAGAAAGAGAGAGACACTGAGAGAGACAGAGACAGAGAAATGGAGACCGAGAGCAGGCAGAAGCCACGTAGTCTTGCCTGAACTGGTTTCAGAAGTCATGCTCCATTCCTTTTGTTCTGTGCTGATCAAGTAGCCTAGCCCAATTCATGGGCAGGGAAAACAGGCTCCACTTCTCAGTGGAGAGCTGCCGGGTTCTGGAAGAGCATGTAAAACCAGAGATATGGCTGTGGCTATTTTTGAAAAGTATGATCCCCACATCTTTCAAAGGTAATATACATATTTTACAAGGGCAGCAGCAAAATCTAAAGAAATGATTGTTGAAGTGGGACTTTCAGGCGATAGAGCACACCTCTGGCAGAGATAATTTAGACAACTTTCAGTAACATTAGGCAGACAACCACATATTCTAAAGTTCTGAAAGGGAACCATGAACTTTTCTGTGGATTAAATGAGACAAGCTTTCCATGCAAAGCCTTTGCAAAGTAGAATTTATTTTTGCAAACTCACTAATCTCAGAATTTGAAGAAAATGTTCTAATAAGTTTTTTTTTTATCATTGCTCTTTCAACTTGTACAGAAATATTGCCATTTGAAATGGTCAGGGTGTTATCAGTGTGGGTTCTTTTTTAAAACTCTCAAGTCACTTAATTATAAAGTAGTGAAGGTTAGATAGTTTGAAAGATGAACGTTGAACAAAGTAATATGTCAAGGAATGTCAGAAAAAGACATGGATTTGAAGGTGATATCTAGAATTCTATGGAAAAAGAGTGATTCTGTTGCAGTTGAGTGCCAAGAATACCTTTAGTGCCTTATTGATGCTGTTTTTAAACTTAAGGTCTAAATGATTTACATTTGTGTAGCCAGGTCTGATTATTTCCATGGTCAATATGTACCTTTTGAGAAAGTTACTCATAACTGGGAGACAGGGGGGACCTACACCAAATTTTATTATCACTTTTCTAAACAGAAAGTTTTACACATAGATATATTTGATATTTTTATGCAACCTCCGGTCTAATTACTGGTACCAAATGATGATACTCACAGATATAAAGCATTAAGTAAATATTGGGTTGCCGTAGTTATTATTCTTATTTGAGAGGAAAGACATTGCTTCATCCTCCTAGTCACAGGCTGTTACAGGCCATTGTCGCTCCCTATTTTCTCCCTTGAGATGTGGGTTAAAGTTTAAGGAAACCTGAATGCTATCAGTTAACCAGAATGTTTGATTTACTCTCCTTTATCATTTCCTTGGACAACAGAGCCTTTATTTCACATGTGAGCTCAGGACTTTTGTGGCAGGTACAGGGAGTTCTTGTTAAATAAGTGCTAATGAAACTTATCCCATAGTTGGAACAGTGGATTGTAATATGAACATACTCACTCCTGAACTAAACACTTATGAAATTAGTCTCATCTCAAAGACTCTAGCCTGCCCATCAGGCCAGAGTCTTTGTCAAGCAGAGTATATAGTTTAAATAGGACCCAAATGGATTACAAAATGAAATTGCGAACCTTGTCAAAAGCATGATGACAGGATAAATGGTTCAGAAGGGAATGATTTGAACATCAGAGGGTAAGGAGAGGCCCTTGGGAAAATTGATGAAGCTCTGGAACATTTTGCAAAAAATCTAAACATTGAATATGAAAAAGACCGTCTTACGACTCTCATATGGCTGTATCAAAAGAATCATGCCAAAAATAAAACAAAGTGTACCCTTAATTCACTTTTTAAAAATTTATGTTATTTTTTGGGGGGGAGAGAGGTAGTTAGGTTTATTTATTTATTTATTTTTGGAGGAGATTAAACCTGGGGGTTGAACCCAGGACCTCCTGCATGCTGAGCATGCTCTTTACCACTTGTGTTATTCCCGCCCCTCTCCTTAATTCACTTTTTGTTTGTTGTATTAGAACATAGTTCTAATTATAAACTAATTTTTAAATGTGAGATAAAATTTATTTCATAATCTTTGGTTTCTCTTTTCATTAAGCATGTCCCTATAAAAATTTCATATTAAATAATAATATAAAATGATATTCCCCTTTTTAAATACTTAAAAATTTTTAACTTATTTTTTTTTTATAAAAGTATAGTCAGTTACAGTGTGTCAGTTTCTGGTGCACAGCACAATGTCCCAGTCATGCATATACATATATGTATTCATTTTCATATTTTTTTCATTAAAAGGTTATGACAAGATATTGAACATAGTTCCCTGTGCTATACAGAAGAAACTTTAAAAAAATTTAAAAAAATTTTTTTCAATTGAAGTACACAGTCAGTTACAATGTATCAATTTCTGGTGTACAGCACAATGTCCCAGTCATGCATATACATACATATATTCATTTTCATATTCTTTTTCACAATATCCCCCTATTAACTAGATGTATTTTTCTTGTTACTGATTATCCTCAGATAATGAGGACGTCCTAAATCAATGTTCTTCCTCTTGGTAGTTTCCTAAAAACCTGGATGTTAATATGTTAATTCTTTCTTCAATACTAGAACCCACAGACACTTCCTAATCCCAAATCCCCCTCTGGGTTGACATCCCCCTCTTAAAATATTTGAGAATTACAGCAGATGCTAGAATGTCAGGATCTGATAAGAGGTAACAGGTGCTGTACTTAACAGCACAGCCCTCTACCCTCCAGCTGAGGAAACTGAGCTCTCCCCCTCATTTCCCAGTAATTGCTCTAGTAACATTGATCCTGTTCTCTCTGACTTGCATGTTTGATCTCATGTAAACATAAATTCCTCTGCCTGGAGTGTCTCCCACCCTCTTATCTCCACCTTTCTCAATTGTATTGGCTCTTTAAGAGAGTTTTCCAGCATAGCTTCTTCAGTAAACATATTCCCAATTCCCAAAAGAAAAACAACTTTTCAAAGTTTTTTTTACATCATTTATCTTCTACAGTTGGGAGTTACCACCATATGTCTTCTTAGCACCAATAGTAACAGCTAATTTCATATCTATTGATATGAGTCAAATCCCCGGCCCCACTTCTTCCCATCCTTCACTTCTGTTCTTTAGAGACAAATGCCTTTAACACTTAACTACTCCTTCTCGCATTTACCTCCATACTTTTTTTACGGAGGGCAAGGGTTCTTATCAGGGACTGATTTTGTCCCCCTGGGGACATTTGCCAATGTCTAGAGATGTCTGTGATTGTCACCACTGGGGAAGACCTATGCCTTTTACTGGGCAGAGTTCAGGGATGCACTAAACATTCTATAATGTATAGGACAGACCCCAAGACAAAGAATTATAGGGTCCTAAATATCCGTTATGGCAAGGAGATTGGTTATAATGACCTCTGCTATATTAGTGATAAGACAACTAGGAGATATATTCACAAAACTATTTTAAAAATTAATCTGTAGAGCTTCTTGGAGAGCATTCATTTTCTCTACTGAGGGATCCTCTAATAGTCTGTCTGCAGAATTAAGAAAAAATAAATTTAGTTGACAGTGTTTGGGGAGTGAGGTAAGGAAGTCTGTCTGTTTTCAGTGAGATGCGTCACCTGTTTTCCTCAGTGCCTGTGTTCCAGAGCCCAGGGTCTCTCTGCTTCAGTGTCTTTGGAGAATAAACCTTGCAGTGTCCGTGGTGGTCTGGGAGAAGTAATCGCCAGGCTGTGATGTGGGGGTGGGGATGAGGATCTAGGGGACTTATTGCTTCTTATACAGCGTTTCAAACCATCACTCATGTGTCACTCTGTCTTCTGAGATACCTGGAGCCTTTGATTCCTGTGCTGCTTCTCTTTCTCCCCTTCCCTCCACCCTCCCTCCTTCTCTTTGTTTTTTTGGTGGTGGTGGTGGGAGATTGGATTTTTATTTATTTATTTATTTTAATGGAGGTACTGGGGATTGAACCCAGGACCTCATGCATGCTAAGCCTGTGCTCTACCACTGAGCTATACCCTCCTCTTCCTCCCTCTCTCTTTTGACTGAGTAGGTTTTCTCTTTTTGTGTTGGGGGAAACCTCTTTCCCGAAGTCCTGCTTTAAGCTTTCTCAGCTCTGGTATATCCGTTACCATTCCTCTATCTACTTCTCATCTTTCAGAAATGTGCTAACTTTTTCTTCATTGTTTCCTCTCCCATTCTCTTTGTGTTTTGGAATTATACTGTTTCCATTTCTTTTATTGTTGTTTTAGTTGGTGTCAGGAAGGAGTGGCAATAAATGCATGTGTTCAGTCTGCCATATTAAAAGAAGTCCAAAAAGCCCTCGATGCTTTTGCATGGCTTTGGAGTGTCATAGTAAAAAACTGACATAAAAGAATGAAGTAATCCTTATATCTAGAGATTCATCTTCTCGTTTTCTGGCACAGGGTGTATGTTGTGCAAGCAAGGGCAGACAACCAGAGAGCACACACATCAGACCTGACACTGCAGTGTTCACTGGAGCAAATTCAGAGAGACAAAGTAGCAGGAGGGCGGTACTTTTATCCTGTTCCTTCTAGGGCAGCACAGAGATCTAGCAAAGTCAGACATCAGACTGCATGAGACGGACTTTCAACTGGTTGAAGAAGCATTTGCCCCACTGCTAGAGTGGTGAGGGGCCAGGATACAACAGCGATAGATGTGATGTAATCTTGGTTGCGGCCCCACCTCCCACCTGGCGAGTGGCAACACCTCAGAAGGAGCTGCCTTTGCCCAGGAAGTTGATTTCTGGGGCTACTTGGCTAAGAGAAGTGCCCTGTGTTCTGTGGACTGGGTGGCGGTGGAACCGCCCACTTCAAGGGTCTCTGCAAAATCAGACAAGGAGGGGAAGGGCAGCAGGGCTGAAGAGTAGATGAGTTCTGTTGATTTTTCAGGTACCTATAAGCTCCCCCAATTCCCATGTAACTCTAGGGAAGGAAATAATGACAGAATTGGGTTAAAGAAAAATAAGTGTGAGATTTTTTACACTGGAGTTGGTGCATTGGGTGTTGCCTATACTCTGTATGTTTGAAATATCCCACTGTCTCACTGTGGCCTGACGTAAATTAAAATGAAACTAGGATGTTTCCATTGCTGTTGGGGGACTAAAACAGAGTTGATATTTTTTGCTTCAAAGACTGTGGAGACTTTTTATTGTTATGAAAATTTCTGTATGTTGGCCCCTTGACATTCAGAACTCCAGAGGAACATTATAGTGAAGAGGAAGTAGAAATGAAAGAAAGTTAAACAGCACAGTTGGAAGCGGGAGAAGAGCAAGATGAGTTCTAGGTTATGTGGACCAGTAACGGGCAAGCAAAGACTGACGGACCACACACACTCTCTCTCTCTGTGTCGCTGTGTTGGACCAGGGACCAGGTTATTGTCAAAATTCAAACTCTGCATACTGAGTAAAACAAAGTAGGAACATGAATTTATTGTAAGGGTTTCAACCTGAAGCCAGGAAACCCAAGGCTAAAGGGAGCGACGAGTTCTTAGTTGCTCGCAGACAAATATATTTTTGTAGGGTAAATGCGGCAGTTATTTTGCTTTTCCAGCTGATTGGTTGCCTACTGGTTTTCTTCCTTATTTGGAAGGGTGGCTGAGTCAGGGGAACAGAGAAGTCTGGAGATGGTGTGAACAGACTTGGCATTAAGAGATAGGCTGGCATCCTCTGCTGATAGCTGACAAGTTTCTGTTGGGTGAGGTTAAGTTTCACTTTCCTTTATGCACCTGTGTTGATTGTCTCTATTTTGTCCCTGACATAAGTGACTCCATTATAGTTTGGTTCTACATTATAATTTCACAAACTATCTCAGAGAGGACCCACTTCTCTGGCCTCTGAGGTCTTGAGTTGATCGAGTTCTTCTGTGTTTTGCTGCCTGGTCTCACAGGTGAAGGAGGACTAGGGGTGTCTAAGCACCACATGGCTTATGGTGAGATGTCTGGGAGATGGATCAAACTCAGACTGGTGAGCTCTGGGACCTTGGGTGTTGTGTGAGTGGAATTTCTAAGAGTAGGATCATGGGGGCCTTTAGTCTGGAGGCTAAGAACATTGTCAAAATAAAATGAACCTCTGCTGAGTCAAATCACACATTTCAAAGTAAGTAGACTGAGGAGGCATCTTCTATGGTTTAAAAATATAGTTGCCTACCTTGTTTTTATTTGAAGTAGCTTATTTTGCACAGTTATCTATGAAAAGATGCTATAAGCAAACAGCATTGTACAATTAAGTAGTTAACAGAATCTGTCAGAGGAGACAGAGAGCATTTTAGTAACCACTGAACACGTTCGAAAGCCTAGAATTCAACTGTATAGATGCCACAGTCCATGCTAGTTATGAAGTGACTGTAATGTTAGGTAAAAAAAAAATAAAGAAAATATCCTTCAGTGAATAGGAAACAATAAAGAATTTTATTAATGCAAATTGCATTTGCTTTATATATGTGTTACTTATATATGTATATATAGGTGTGTGTATGTATATTTAAAAAATTACAGCAGGCAAGCTGTGTCTAGTATGAGAAGGGCAGTGACATGCAGAGGAGTGGGTGTGGTCATTCTCATGCGTCCTCTCTCTTCTACATTGAAGCTGGTCCTAGAACAGTGGCCCAGGGTGCCTCAGTGCCAGGCACTGGGGGGTAAACATGACCTTTCCGGGGCTCTCTGGCTTCATTTCCAGTGATGCTGCAGAGTGCAGGCTTGGTTTTGTTAAAGTAATTACATCAGAAGTTCATTAGACTGGGGGGGGGGGGGGCTTTCATGCCTTCGCAGCCTAGTTAAGCAAGCAAACCGAACTCTAAGTCAGAGTTGACGCACTTGCATCCAAGAAAAGGGAACTTAAGAACCACCAGTCACAAATAGGCAACCCAAACAAGCCTTTCCCAAATAAGACAGCCACATAAGTTACAACCGATGTAATCATTTCTTTGTTTCACTTCTGTGTCTTCTCTATAAAAACCTCTTCCCTCGCTCCTGTCAGTGGGGCACTTTTAACTAGTGGCTTGGCACTGCCTGATTTGAAAAATTTTAATATGCCTCAATTTACCTTTTAACCATTTGCTTTTACTGCAACATATTGGTAAAGAGCATTGGAGGTGGGGGCAGAGGACACAGGGAGAGCCGGCCTGAGAGTCTGTTTTGGTCTGAGGCTTAGGAGAAGGAAAGCTTCCATGTGGTCCACCTTCGTTGTTAGATTTCCATCTGGAGATTGGGTCCATGGCCCTGGCTAGTACTAAAGAATTCCTTTCCTTTTCTACATCTGCGTAAGAGCAGTCATGTTTGCTAAGATAATTCCCTTATTCCCGAGTTTGCTGGCCACAAGGACATCCAAATGCCTCTCAGTATGAGATTCCAGTTTCTTAGCACAGCATGAGATTCACAGTTCCTCTCAACCGGGTGACAGCCTAGCTCTTGAGCTGGCTCATTCCCCTCCACATTCCATCGTTAGACCTCTTCCTGCCCCTAGAACACACGATGCCTTCATGAGATTACACTTTCATTCTTTCCACTTTCTTTATCTAATAGCTTACTTTCAACTCAACCTTCAAGGCTGTATTGGTTTCCCAGGGCTGCCGTAACAAATGACCACAAACTGGGTGGCTTAAAACAACAGAAGTTTATTCTCTTACAGTGCTGGAGGCCAGAAGTCAGAAATCAAGGTGCTGGCAGGATTGGTTCCTTCTGGAGGTTCTAAGGGCAAATCAGTTGCATGTCTCTCTCCGGCTTCCGGTGGGGGCTGGCCCTCCCTGGCCTTCTTTGCCTTATTATTCTCATCTCTGCCTTTATCTCCATGTGGCCTTCTTCTTGTTTCTCCTCTTCTCAAATTGCCTTCTCCTCTCTCTTAAAAGGACACCAGTCATTGAATTTTTAGTCACCCTAAATCCAGGATGACCTCAAGATCCTTAACTTAATTACTTCTGCAAAGACCCTTTTCCCAAATAATACCACATTCCCAGATACTGGGGACTAGGACTCAGATCTACCTTTTGGAGGCTGTTCCTGAGCTCACTTACAGCAGCCTAACTTGCCTTTCTCCCTGGTGTTTCCTGGTTGGCCCACACCATTTCCCTGTCCTCTGGGATCGTGTGGCACCATTCTGCTTGTTTGTGTGCCTGTTCCCCGTGGGAGGTTAGGAGCTCCTTAGACTTGGTGTTCCTAGCACAGTGCCTGACATGTCGTAAGACCTCAGTGTGCTTGTTGAACTTAAAGCATTGCTCACGTCACATTGCTATTCTAAGGCTGAGTTACAACAGCAATATGTCATTCAGACTGGAGCTGCTCACAATCTCTTGTGAAATTGGTGGGCTTCTACCAAGGGCAGATATCTTCTCTGAACTGGAAAACATTTTACTCATCTTTTTTACATCTTATATGTGTTGCCCAGTGGAGATGGCAGCTGTTCATGTGATACTTACTCATTCATTCAACAAATATTGAACAGCTGTTCTGAGCCAGGCCCTGCCCTAGGCATTTGTGATACCTTGAG
The DNA here is from genome assembly GCF_036321535.1 of Camelus dromedarius. Taxonomy (NCBI): domain Eukaryota; kingdom Metazoa; phylum Chordata; class Mammalia; order Artiodactyla; family Camelidae; genus Camelus; species Camelus dromedarius. Next base: position 13,215,195 of record NC_087462.1, on the reverse strand, counting down.
CATGTGATAAAGCAGGCAGCACCCAGACCAGGACTGGAATATGTGAACACTCAGCTTGTATTATGGTAACGGCTTGAGTGCTGAATGCATTGCAGGATGTTGTGAAATTCCTAACACAAGCTCAGAACCTAGACTGGTGGGCAGGGAAATTATTTGAGAAGAAGCGATGTGAATGCTGAGACCTGAGGACCAATGAGGAGTTATGTTGGCGAAGGGGTAGGGCTGGAGTGTTCTGGGAGAGGAATGTGCAAAACACTGGTAGTGACAGAGAGGGTGAAGCATGCTTGAGAGATGGCTGGGGATGGCCAGGCAGTGGTTCTTAAATTTTGGCTGTATCAGAGTCACCTGGAGGCTTCTTAAACACAGGTAGCTGGTCCTTACCCCGCAAGAGTTTCTAATTCAGTAAGTCTGGGAAGGCTGGAAACTTTCTTTTTCTAACAAGCTCCCAGAAATGTTGATGTTGCTGGTCTGGGGACCACACTTGGAGAGCCAGTGGGCTAGAAGGAGCACAGTGAGTGAGGTGCAGAGTTGACTAGAGGTGGGCTGGATGTGAAGCAGGGGCTAGATTATAAAGGTCTTAAAAGATATGTTTGAATTGGGTCCTGAGGTCCACTGGAAGCTTTTGATGGGGCTTGATGGTGACATATTGATCGCTTCAATCTATGTATGGGGGATGTATTGGAGAGGGATGACGCTGAAGGAGGCTGTTGTAGGAGTGGAGGGGAGAGGTGGCGGTCATCTCAAGTACAGAGGTGGCAGCACGGATGGAGAAGATGGATGAATTTCAGAAAGATAGGAGCTAGTGCAGGAACAGTCTGCAGAGATGCTCCTTGAAAAATGGTCTCCCTCATCAGCTGTATCCTGTTATGGAATTCTGTCATAGCAGCTGGGGACCAGAGTGTGGTCCCCAGCCAGCAACATCACATCATCTGGGAAATCATTAGAAATCCGTGTGTCCAGAAAGTGTAGCAAGGGGGCTGATATTCTGTGTTTCATAAAGCCCTCAGGGTGATTCTGTTGCACACCAAAATTTGAGAGGCATTGCCTTAAGCAATTGTGTACTTAACGGAACACAGAATAAAATGAAATGCAAGATAAAGTGAATTCCAAGCTAAATCAAAATTAAAATGCAAATCTCCCATGGAATGACCCTGCATGAGAAATTTTAAAAAGTAAAATAATGCTGTAAATGAATCAGATTCTTTCCACTGTGATAGGTGGCTAACAGCAGGTTTTGGTGGCCTAACAGGGATGAGACTAGAAAGACCCTGGCTGGAAAGGTGGGACTCCCAGTGGAAGAGAACTCAGAGAAGGGGTTTGTGTCAGTAGCTTTGTCGCTGTGCTTAAGGAAGTTGGCACTTTGCTGCCAATCAAGTCTCGTGGTGAGGCAGTGTTTCTTTAACTAGGGGTACCTTTTGGAAGGATACATAACTCTGGTTCTTAAGCACAGAGAGTTTGGCTTTCATTCATTCAGCCATGAGATGGCAGCCTTGAGTTACTTTTCAAACAGTCAGCAAAGTCTAAATTTAGGAGGAAAAAACTCCAGCTTAGGAGTTTGGAAAGGATGCCAGCTCATTCATCTCTATCCCGCGCGTGGTTTTGACATTCTATTTTTTGGACTTCTCCCATTAGTTATGACACTCAAAGTTTTTTTGTTCCCTGAAAGGCAGAGAGCCAAAGCTTTAATTAAACCCTTGGGGGCACTGCTTCAGTAACTACCATGAACCAGGCACTTTACATAAACTGTTTCACTTGCTTCTCATAACATCCCCATGAAATAAGTAATATTGCCTCTCATTTTACATTGGAGAGAACAAAGGGTCCAGAGGTTTAGCTGTGAGCCCAAGACTACCCAGCCATAAAGCTGAACTGAGTTTGGAACACAAGTTAGCTTAACTTGCCAGTAGAACGCCCTCACTTAATCCTCGAGTAAATGTTGATTGGAGTTGGTACGTTTTTTAAAATCACAGTAATTTAGAGCTAGATTCAACCCCAAGGTTTGTTTGTTTGTTTGTCTGCAACTTAAAACTATATGAATTTATTGTCTCCATTTCTGTAGGTCAGAAGTCCAGGCGCAGCATGGCTGGATTCTCTGCTTAGGGCCTCACTGGGCTCAAGTCTGGGTCCTCTGGGGCTGGGTTCTCCCCTGGGTCTCAGGCTCCTCTTCCAAGCTCACTGGTTGTGGCAGAATTCAGTTCCTTCAGTTGGAGAATCAAGGTGTTCCTCCTTTGCTGGCTGCTGACCCAGGGGCTGTTCTCAGTTTCAGGAGGCCCCTGCACCTCTTGCCTTGAGGCCCCTTCAACTCCAGAGTCACCTGTGGAAAATCTCCCCAACATTGAATTCTTGTCATGCTTCAAAAGTCTGCCTTCCTCTCATCCACCAGCCCTCAACCCCAAGTTTTATAAAATAGGAATCATACGTAAAGCTTAAAGTTAGCTGTTCTCCATACTTCAGCGTCAGACGTTTCACTGGTTTTATTTGTAGAGATGGCATTTTAGCTTTTCCTAGATTTAGTGTAGAAATCAGTTGAATTAGGATTTAGATGTAAAAATCTCCTATTCCAACTGCGTGTTAGAACTCTAACCCTTTTGCTTCAAAGCTCATAGAAATATGGGCATGATTTTTTTAAATGACATATGTCACTTTCTACTTTGTACTATAAAGTTATGCTCATAGATAAATCATCTATTTCCCTGTGAGTCCAGGAAGACGGGATCCATGCCTGAGTCATTTCTTTATATTCTTGCCTTATTGGCCTTCAGTCAGTTTGTGTATAGTCAGAATGTGTCTAATCAGGGTGGAAACAAAATAAATACAAAATAATCCACTTGAAGATAATATCAACTTTTTATGTTAAGTATCAATGCCATGCTGAACCACCTTGGACCCTGAGGCAAAAGGAATTTTTTGATGCCCCCTTAAATTTTGCACTCAGATGGATGCCTCACTTGCCTTCCTCTAGTCCTGGCTCTGGAAATAGTCCTAAGTCCTTATTCAGATGAGTTTTCTCAACCCTTAGCCAATAAAAATTTATTGAGTGACTACTATGTGTCAATCACTATGCTTAGTTTTCTAAACAAAATGGTGAGTAAAAAATGGACCTAACTTTTCTCTCACAGAGACTTATTTTTCCTACGTAAAGATGGAAAGCACAATTATGCAGTAAATGACTCTTAGTTACTTCTTAGTTATAAATAGGAAAAATAGGTGGCAAATTAAGCCATGTAATGGCACTTTAATGGGGCCCAGTTTCTCTGCTGAATTTTTTATAACTTCTGAGTACAGTTTGTAAATTGAGATCAGAAAGTATTTTGAAAGAAATTTGACCAGTTGAAATAAAAACATCATCCTTTACTTCTCTTCTTTCATTAGTTTTCTGACCAGGAAGATTGACACACTGTCCTAATTGGGGATACCATATCATGTTTTCTAGTGCCATGGTGGTTATGAGCATGGGTTTGGGGTGGTCAGACTTGAGTCTGTGGGTTATTAAGGACAGCTGGTATCATAATGCTGGGCTTGGCCTCCAGACTCTACCATTTTCTGAGTGACTTTGGAGAATTTATTTAATGTTTCTGTGCTACTGTTTCCTCATTGGTAAAAGGAAGGCAATGAGTAAATAAGCTAATCTATGTAAGGCGCTTAGAACAATTCTTGGTACGTAGTAAATATTCCTACTAATAACAGTAACAGTAGTTCTGTCATTGAATTCCTGTGTAAATTACTTGGCTTATCTGAGCTTCAGTTACCTCAGTTGACATGTGGAAAAATAATAGTACCTTTATCATGAGGCTCTTTTGATGACTAAGTGAAAGAATAAATGGAAATCACTTAGCATGGCATCTAAATGCTCAAAAAAGTTAGCTCTTTCTTTTTAAATGCTTGTCTTCTTAACTAAAGGTCCTTTTAAAATCCAGTAGGAACTATAGATTATTCATCTTGTATACTTGGTGTTGTTCATAGTGTGTGGGATAAAACAGGTACTCCATAAATCTTTGATGAGAGTATGTAGAAATGAATAAATATCAGAATTATAAGAGCCCTTAAATTCTGAAGTGTGCATGCAAAATTTTGAAGTAAATGAAGATCATTTTGGTTGTGTGGGTGTAGGTGTGTGTGTGTGAGAATGAGAGAGAGAGAGAGAGAGAGAGATTAAACTTATCTAGGAAAGTACTATGGTCTGAATGTTTGTCTTCCCTCTAAATTCACATGTTGAAATCCTAATATAATGGCATTAGAAGGTGGGGCCTTTGGGATTGGGTCACGACAGTTCTGTTCTTATGAATGAGATTAGTGCCCTTAGAAAAGAGGCTCCAGAGAGCCAGCTCGCCCCTTCCATCACATGAGGACACAACGAGACGATGCCAGTCTGGAACCTGGAAGAGGGCCTTCCCCGGAACTCAGCCGTGCTGGCCCTCTGCTCTCGGGCCCGCTGCCTCCAGGACCATGAGAAACACATCTGTATTGTTGATAAGGCCCCAGTCTGTGAGATTTGCTGTAGCAGCCTGAATCAGCTATACCAGAGAAAGTGAGGAGCTCCATTGAATTCCACTGAACCTTTCATGTGCATCCTTTGCTCGTGTTTTATAAAGACCACAAAAGGAGGCTTCAAGATTTTTGTGAAAAAGGTTATTCCCAGTTCTGTGCCTGTCAATTTCCCTGGCAAATCACCCAAGTGGAGTTATTCAGGTAGATATCAGAGTAGATTAGTTTATTGGAAAAATTGAGAGCAGGGGAACACAAAATAGTGGTGATATTTTCTTCCCCTTTTCTCCTTGATCCTTTCCTCCTTGGTCATGTTCTCAGTTTAGCTCACCCTTTTATTCTCTTTTCAAAGCTTTTCCAAAAGTTAGAGGGAAAAAACCCCCAAGTCAATCAATATTTACTTTGAAGATTAAAAGCTGTAGCTTTTTTAGAGTGCATCTTTTAAGCTAGTACCATTGTTGTGAGGCTGCCTGCATCTCCACCCTGTATCCAGGAAGGTTTTGTCTGCCTTCACTACCAAGTAAATTATATTGAATAATTGACAATAAGAAATTATCAGTTTAGTTCTTGGGAGTTCAGGTTGTAGTGTTTTATCATCATCATGTCAGGATTGTTGTTCTAAATTTAAAAAAAAATGCATTATCTTCTAGAATTTTGTCTGTGCCTGTTAAATACTCAGTTGAATAAACTATCTGCTTAAGAAAAGAACTAGTCTAGTGGGTAAGAGTGTGAGCTCCTGGGTCAGGTGGCTTGGCTTTGAATCCTGATTATACTGTTTGTCAGCCATGGGACTTTCATAGTTTACTTAAACTCTTGTTTTGAGTCTCAGTTCCCTCATCTCTAGAATGGAGATAATATCTGTCTCACAGTGTTACAGAAATTAAATGAAGTAATGTATGTAACGTGCTTGGTGCGGTGTTGGCATATGACCAGTGCTCAGTAAACATTAATTATCACCATTGTTATTCAGCTGATTGAGCATCTGATGGCTGCAGTCACTGATGAAGTCACTTCCGAAAGGGGAAAAGTCAGAGCATACAAGTTTTTCCAAGGTTGCTATTTTGCAAACTTTAATATTAATGCACTCAATTCAAGGGATGAGCTTTAGAAAAATTGGAGAGCTGAAAAAGAAAATTACCTAATCACCAATGTGATTTAAAAAAGTTGTTTCAAATTACACTGAATGCTACCGCTGCACTATTAGGGAATGAGAATATGGATGTATCATGCCTTGGATCGTTACCGAGTCCAAACTCGTCCTGCTCGCCGCATGACAGGCCAATAAATCGGGAGACGAGGTGTTGGGTCAAGGAATAACAACTTTATTCAGAAAGCTGGCAGACCGAGAAGATGGCAGGCTAATGTCCTGGAGAACCATCTTCCCCAAGTCAGAATTCAGTCTCTTCCACTAAAAAGAAGGGGGGGTATGCTTGGTTATTACAGACTTCCTGGTGTAGGAATTCTTTGTTCTTGGAATCCTTTGTTCTTGTAGCTGTCCACGTGGGTCAGGTCATGGTGTCCCTGTGAACCTCCAATAAAACAGATGTAATTTTCTATTCTGCAGCTTGTTGTTTATATGAATGGAAAGGTCTCAGTATCCTTAAAGGTTACAGCCTTGAGAATGGGCTCTCCTGTATATTTCAGGCTCTAGGCAACATTCTTTTACAAAAGGTGCAGATCCAGCAAGACTAAGTCTAGGAAACATAGCACAGGGTTAAAGCCAAAGGAACAGATCTAATATGGAGCCAGATTTGTTCTTTTCTATTACAGGATTATTTCATCTTCTCAATTGCATCCCCCCAGGCACTTTCTCAGAAAATATCAGTGACTAGAAGCGTTTTCAGTGTATATAATAAGAGAGTGTATAGTATGCAAACTATTTGAAACTGGTTATAACAATTTTTGCAAAAATTTCTAGAGTACCAGGGATTTCCAAATAGTTGGACACAAAAGAAACAAGTTTAGGGTAAAATATTTTAATGCAGTCACTTCCATCACCAAATGAAAATGCATGGGCCTTTGGTGTAGGTGGAAAAACTTGGCGTTATTTCTGGCCTCTCTGTGTAATATAAATTCACATCAGTAGAAATATTGTGAGTAGCTACTATTTGGTAGGTTCTGCATTTAGGTCTGTCAGAAACATCTCATTTCCATTAAGTCTTTCTCTGAAAGGGGTCAAGAGCCTATTCATTTTTCTGCTCCATAGATCAAATGTTATTTATTTTTTGTACACAATTTCAGCATAATCCACTAGTGGTATTACTATAGAAGTATAGTTATCTGTTGAAAGTTTATCAGCTCTAAATCTCAATTTTGCATGGATAGGGCATGTGTAGGGCTAATTTATCTGTTAAGAGATTAGGGTCTAAGGGAATTTTAAAAGGCTGTGTTTGAGACCTGAAAAAAGAAATTCTTTGAATTAGCTCAAAAATGCAGTAAAAAGCTAAAAAGTCATAATGGAATAATGTTAAATCAGATATTCACAAAATATAATATTTTGTCAATTTTAATAATATGTGTATTAGTTATAAAATTTCATTCAATTTGAAAACTTTTTAAAGATTAATTTGCTCACTTCGTGGGAATTCCTATTTGCAGTGATTACTGATAAAATTCTGTTTGCAGTGATTACTGATAAAAATTAAATGTGTTATCCAGAGCCAAATAACCTAACAAATGAAATTTGTGCAATATTTAAGAATGTTTGCATAGCACAAATTGTTTTAATGAGGCATTTGCAGGTATATTTTCATATGATTTATTAATATGGTGTGAGGGAGAAAACCCTTACTAATATGATGTAGAGTGATATGGCTTTGATTGTCTCAAAATATTCTAGACAGGCTTTTATTTTTAACTTGCTATCTCTTTGTACATGACCAGTATGGTAGTGATTAAGCATTCTGATAGGACAAAGGACTAAAAGCTAAGACAGCAAGCGCCATTGGTGCCTGTCCCATCATTAAGTCGACAGAAAATAAGCAAGGTAGTTGGTTTTCAGTCAGTACTGTCAGCTGGGTACTGTACTGCTGTAATGGCCTGTCAGCCCTGATTCTCTTATATAGAAAGATTGTGGGGGAGGGGCGGGGGGATGCCCTTTTAATCATCGTACTGAGAATCGACTTGCTCTTTCTCTGTAACCAAACAAGAAAAAAGCCGGAGAGTAAGTGCCGATCTCTCGAACAGCAGGCAGGACTTAATTCTCGAAAGAAACACGAACGTCTCCGATGCAATTACTGAGCCTGATTTTAGGGGCCTCGCCTGGGATCAAACCGAAGCCTCAGGTTAGGGAGTGAAGCCTTCAGAACTCACCAGCACGCTCTTGCACCCTGGAAAGAATTTCATGAACTGATCAATATTTTAAATAATGAAGAAAGAAAACCAAGTGCGCCCAGTCCACATTTTCTGTCTCTAACCGAAGATAAGTAGGAACTGGTTCATGTATTCCTAACACCCGGTCAGAAATTCACTCTGGGTCTCTGCTTTGCATTCTTCTGCTCACTTTCCAATGAATATTTGTTGAGCCTTTTCTAGTGGGCAGGCACAATGCTAGGCCCTAGGTGTATATATGTGTTCTCATTTGGCTTTTGTAAAACACACCATCTAGTCATTCTGATTGTGACGGGCACAATTAAAGAAGCTACCAGGAGCGTAAGACAGTAAGTCACTGGGATTTACAGAGGTCTGGAATGTCCTCTGGGAAGAAGTGTCACATCAGCCAAGAACTGAAGGATGAGAATGAGTCAGCTAATTGAAGAGAGGAGGAAGAGCATTGCAGGGAGAGGAACAGCAGGTGCAGAGGTTCAGAGGTGGAAGCCTGCCCTCAGTTAGATAATTCCCTCTGATTTATTTAGCAAATACTTATTAGGAGGCATTTTACTAAGTACTTGTAGGGATACAAAGATGAAGACATAGTCCTTGTCCTCAAGGAACTTGTATAGAAAAGATCATTATTTCCCTGGTAGAGATTCATTCTGTAAGTCAGTGAATACATAAATACACTGTAGCTTTGTGTATGCTGGAAATATGTATACCGAATTCACCTTATCCCAAACAAACATAGAAACAAATAGAGCAACTGGCAGACAGAAAAAAAAATGGTCTGTGGGGGTCAGATTTTTAAAGATGTAGACTTGAGTCACTCCAAGAAGCTGTGCAGTTGCCCCTAAGACACACTATGATTTTGAGCTCATGGCTTTAAAATCTCAGTCTTTCTCTGCTGTGTGACCTCCAGTGGGGACTTTAACTTTCTTTGCTTCACGCAAAACATCTGAAAAATGGAGGCTTGGGGTAGAATCCAGCTATTGGTTCAAGGTGGTTCTGGAACTCAATGATGCAGCCACATAACTGCTGCCAAGTAATTACAGAAAGGAAGGACACGTTCCTCAAACGTGCTGTTTCTTCTTGCTGGCGTTTTCTTGGCAGAAGTAGGAAGACGAGAATAGACAAAACAACAACAGGTATTATTTATTTATTTACTACTTGGTCCAGCGACTGCGGGAAGCCCTTGTATACAATGTACCTCCTTTAAATCTAAAAAGTGCAGATGAGGAAACTGAAGTTGAGAGAACCCAAGGTCATACATCTGGTAAACGTTGGAGCCTGACCTGGAATCCTCATTTGCGTTCTTTCTGCTATATCTCAGGAAAGGCCAATTGCAGGCAAATGGATAGGTGCCTAGGATATCTCTTTTGGTATCATCTTTAGGAAGAACTTCCTTAATGAGGTGCTTGGTATCATCTGGAATGGTTGCTAAAGAGAGCTGTTAGGCTTTTTAAAACAGAATAGGTATTGAGCCAGAAAGGAAAAAAAAGAGAAGCCAAGGAGAGCAAGACATTAATATTTATTGAGTATATACTTAACGGTAGACTCGATGCTATATGCTCTCAACACATCTCACTTACGTCTCCCAGCAAACCTTTAGAGGGGAGTATAATAATCCCTTCGTAGATGAGGGTACCAGTCCTGACAAAGACAGTAAAGCCAAGAGATTAGGGAACTTTCTGTTGGACAGAGAGCTGGTGAGTAGCAGAGCTGACATTCAAACTCTCATTTCTTTGAATATCCAACCTGGGCTATTTCCACTAAGAGAAGCCAAGTTTTAGACAGGAAGATAGATGATTTCTAGATGTTTTTATAGTTCCCAGTATTTTTTTCACCCTTTGGCAATCTTGGTTTTATTATTTTATTTCTGCATCCGTATCTTTCACATATGCAAAACATTGTTGATGGATATTTGCCTTCCTTTACTTTTGGCTCAGCTCATTTTAGTATATCTTTTTTTTTTCCTCCTTTGGTTTTTTCCTTTGCTGTCTATGACTAAAGGCTGACTGATGAAAAGTTAACAATTCTCTAGTTAATATATTAAATAGACTTTTATCCCTCCTGCCAATGTTGAGGCAACTAATTATCAGCCCCATCTGAGAGCAAGGAAAGTTGACCTCAGACAGAGTAACAGAGCCCTTCAAAGCAAGAAAGGAAAAAGTGGAGTCTCCCAGCTCCCTCAGCTCCAAGCCAATCTGATATAATTGCCTGAGAACAAGGACTCAAGTACTTGGAGTCTTCACAGATAGAGAGCCTCAGAAATAATGATTACAGCAAATCAGGGCTCATGAATATGCAGCTTATTTCTGCTTAGAGAGACTTGAGTTATCGAAATTAAAAATACAAAATTACGGATTGCAAAGAAAGTGGCAGTGTTTTTTTTTTTTTTTATTGTAACAATTGGAAAATATCACTGGAAATGAAGTCTTCCTGCCAACATGAAGCACATAATAATCATGCCAGGGAAATGATGCTTTTCTAAATGCTTGTTTTAAATAGATTTCCCCCACCCCCCCAAAAATGTGTTTAAAGATAGACTACAGAGGCTTTAACTCATGTGATTTTTCTTTTTATGGATTTCAGTTTCAAGGTTATTCATTTTGGGACGGAGTCTAATACCATCTTATTCACGAGATGTTCCATCTACCCTTAAATGCCCTGAAATAAGGCAACTGGGTTTTGGTGCCTTCTTCTTTAGAAGTCCCTTCCTTTTTTTCAGCATCTCCTTGGATGTTCCTAAGCATGGCGTTTTCAGAGACCCTCCATTCCTCTAGGCTTAACCTTTCAGATTCTACCCCATGCTTTCAACCTTATCTCTTTCTTCTGCTAGTCGACTCATTTCTTGCTGTCTTTATTCAGGCTCTTTCGAGGCAACATGGTTAATACATGTAAGTGTATGCGCTAATGTTTTATAATTTGTCACGTTACTATTGTCTTTTTATAAGTTAAATTTGCAGACCCCATTTTCAAATATCAGGGCTTGCAACACCAGGTTCCTACCATGTGGTTAAAATTGTCTTGATCACATAGATGTGAGATTACTAGATGTAAGAATATGTAACTAAAATAGTTCTTTTAAAATGATGTGTGTGTGTGTATGTGTGTGTGTGTGTGTGTGTATTTGAGGAGATAACTAAACCAAAGCATAGAATTTGGTGACACACAGGAGAATTGTTGTTTTTTCCATTTCTTAGTGGCTTTCGGCAGGTACAGCTAATAGCTGAGGCATCCTTACCAACTAAGTGAGGATGAGACCTCAAAATCTTTCTTAATATAGCTCCTGAAACAGCCTTTATCAAATTAATAGTAAGTGGCACTTGGGAGAAAAAGTCACATATCTTTCTTAATACAGAGGAAGTTTGAAATAACAATAGCAAACCAAGGCTGTGAACCATCAGACTGGTGAGCTGGTGCTGGGATGTAGGAACAAGACCGAGATAATCTTTGGTTATAGAGGTGAATTCAGGGTAGAGGTGGGAGTGTGGTATTAATAGAGCAATTTAAGTGAAGCAAGGTTTGAAACCAAAAGGCGGTGTGAAGGCTCGAGTCACAGGGGGATGGATGGGGTATGTAGAGAGGTACTAACCAAGCCTGAAGTGAAAGGAGTGTCATCTGAGGGGACTGAACAGGTTTAGGAGGGGAAAAGGTGCTGAAATTGTAGCTTTCTTGAGGCTTTGCAGTTCCACGTCTGCTTGAAACATATGTACCTCAAAGGCTTTTCCAAATGCTCACATCTGCCTACACAGAGCAACTTGGCATTCGCCGTTTTGAATGTATAGGTTGGCACATCTACCCAGTTCTTTGTATTTCTAACTGAGCTTCTGAAATTGAGTAAATAGCCATGTTTTCTGACTAAAAGACAATGGAGACAAGAACAGGACAACATGCTTCTCCTAGAACCCCTGTTTTTCAACAGTGTGGTAGCCGTAACCCCGTTTTACTCTTTATATTTTTCAACTGAAGTTGAAATGACACCAAATCCCAGACTTTCCAGGCTATTTTAGGGCCAGTTGAGAACTTATTTTATTGCATCCCGCTTTCTCATTACCTATTGGAGAAACCACTGGATTTCATGCTCAGATTGACCGATGAATGGGAAGCTAGGGGCTATATAGTTCTACCAAAAGTACACTGGCCTATAAACGAACCTTGTTGGAGTGTTGGAATCAGGGATATCAGATTTATAATCTCTTCATGAAAGCTCTGAGTCCTTTAGTTGGCTGAGTGGGAGGCTAATGCTTCTGAAATAGAAAGGTTGAGAAGCCTACATCTGTTCCCGGGCAGTTACAGGGTCTTGACCTTCACCAGACAGATAGACACTGATGGTTGGGATTACTACTTCTGCATTTTCAACATTATCTTCACCCCTCCCTCCAGCTACCTGCCCCACCACTTGCACAGGAAGGAACGTGGACCCACTTGGAACTGAAAGGCAGGACTAGAACAGACACTGAAACAGGGACTAAGTTGCTTAGGAGGTTAAAAAGGGAAAACCCTGTCTTTTAATGATCTCTTTGTGGGTCAGTGAAGAGACTGATGAAGGTGTTAAATCTTTTTGGTCAAAGGGAATCTAAACTCCTCTATCTGAAGTCAGGTTTATTTCAACCAAAGTTGAGGGTTGAGACCGTTATCTGGATTATTTAAGCACTAGGAAGGAAACTAATTTTGCTTTAATTAATCTGATTTTACTGAATAAAACATTGTAGAAATTTTGGCCTGGGTTATGAAGATAGTTACCTCAATTTCTGACTTTTATTTGGTCTGAGGAGAATGGACTAAACCCTTTCTTCATTAGGTGAATGCAACAATAAGTTTAAGATTCTCAGAGGTAATGTATTCCCTCTTTGATTTCCACTCCTGTTATGCTGTGTTTCTTGCTTTAGGTATAATTCCCTACAACTCTTGTAAGAAAGGACCCCAAACTGTGACTTAAATAATGGAAGTGTATTGTCTCACAGTTCTGAGGTTGTGATCCCAAGGTCAAGGTATCAGCAGGGTTGACTGATCTGAAGCTATGAGGGAGAGTCTGTTCCATGCTTCTTGCCTAATTCTGGTGGTTTTCTGGCAGTCGTTAGTGTTGCTTGGCTTATAGAAGCATCACTGTGCCTCACTGCCTTTATTTTCACATAGCATTCTCCTTGTCAGTGCTTGTCTCCAGATTTCCCCTTTTTATAAGGATAACCAGTCATATTAGACCAGAGCCCATGCTAATGATCTCACTTAAAATTGATTACCTCTGTAAAGACCCTATCTCCAAATAAGGTCACATTCTGAAGTATAGGGGGGTATGCTTTCAACATATGATTTTTTGGAGGGTACAATTAAACCCATAATACTCAAATATATTATGTGGATCCTTGATATACACACTGGATACATAACGATAAAACCATAATCATATAATCAGCATTCCTTTGCCTTCATTAAGAGAGTCTGGTTGAGCAAGCTTTTCATATATATTTTCCTCTTCCCAACTTGGAATGAGGGAGTCAGAATTTATCAGCATCTCCCCAGCATTATGTTGGAGCTGGGTAGTAATCTTTTTCCTATCTGGGAAATAGAACTGGATGGACAGCTGGCTTCAGCGTTTGCACAAAGAGTACATAATCCTACTTATGTAACCCATCATGTTTGCAAAATCTGCACTGCAGTTTTTGAGAGAGAATGAGATGTTTGGAAATAAAATATGCTGTGCGGAAGTGGAAAATTTATCTCTTCCTCACATTATTTTTGCTGCCTATAGTCTTATTTTGCATTCTCAAGAGGTATGTATCCCTACTTGTGTGTTTCTTTGCTGCACATGTCAGGAATTCAGAAACGGTGATTTATGTTTCTCAGTCTATTCATTGACCTTCATTGTGATATGCATGTTGTTTAATTCCTCAAAGACTATGACTTCTTAAGTCTAGAGTTAATCACATTAGTTTGAGGTGGGATGAGGAAAGAGTGAGTTAGGAATGAATAGTTATACTGCCCTTAAAAGTGTGAGGGTTCGTTGTTCAAGTTATAATTCTACAAACAAAACCAGTCATTGTATCTGTGTACTAGCATCTTTTTATTTTTTAATTTTTTTGATCAGCCCGGCAGCACTTTCACACTGCTTCTTCTGATTTATAGCACTGTTACCCCTTCGTTTGTAGGAACTGTTATTCCTTCATTACAAGTGGTTCTGTTGGGGATGCCGGTGAGATGTTAATTCAGTTCTTTGGGGACTTGCCAATCATATTATCCTATCGACTGATGACAATGATTGGACAAGGCTGGGCATACGAATAAGTCAGCCAATCAGAGACCTTCCCTGGGATTTTAAATACTAGTAAGGAGGGTTGGGGAAAAGAAGCTTCCACTTTTCTCTGAGCTGGGATGACTTAGTCCTTCCTGAAGCCGTAGCCTCCTCAGTCAATATCTTTTGAAACCTCTGTGTGATAGGTAAGAATGGGACAACCCATAAACACAGAGAGAAAGAGAGAGAATGAAATTTGAATTCTTAGAGATGGTCAGTTTCATGTGTGGACTTTTAAGTTTCTTGAGTCAATAAAGTTGTCCCACTGCTTAAGTTGCTTTCTATTGACGTTCTGTCAGTTGCAACAGAAATGGTCTTTTTTAATGATAGTCCATAAAAAAAGCAATAATACTTATATTAAAAATTTAAGGTCTCTGTATTCACTAGCAAGGAAAACTGTCAGCAGGTAGCAGTATTTGAAAGGTATTGGGAATAATGTGTTTTTAATAATTTATTTTTTTTAGAATTGAAGCTAATATTTTTAATGGCGTTCTCTTCTTTACCATTATCACCTGGGATTTTACTCCTCAGTTCATCTTTGTATGTCCCATAATTTGAGGGAACCTCCAGACTGTATCTGGGGCTCTCAAAAGCCCTCTGAAAGAGAGAACATCTTTAAACTTATGCTATACACTATCTGAAATGCTTCTTGTTTTTTCACTTACCTTTTAAGACCAGCTGAAATGCTACTTTCCTTTTGACCTATCTCTGATTTTCTTAGTTAGAAGTGGATCTCTGTGTCACATAGCGCCCTATATCTTAAGGATACCAGTCCCATTCTGCCTTCTGTTGTGTGTTCCAATGTTGCATAATAAGTTACTCATAATTAATGGCTGAAAACACCCACTATTTTATTATAAATCATTGTTTTGTTGGCCAAGGATCTGAACTGGACTTAGCTGTGGGATTGCACTCCATCCGTTGTGGACTGAGGTCACTTGATAGTATTAAGCTGGTCTGATCTAGAAGGTACAAGACGGCTTTGCCCATTGGTTTGGCACCTTGCAGGGGTTGCTCCTGCTTTGTCTCTTCTTCGTCCTTTTTGATTCTGTTTTTCCTTTCCATTTGAATTCATGCTTGAAAAAAAAACCCTTTCCTATTATTTTAGAAGGGTTTCTGGAGGGAGCATGTGTTCAATGTAGCGTTTTTACCTGGAAATCCCCACAACCTAGTTTACAAAGAATTTCCACATTTAGTTTCTATTTTGTTTTTATAAAGCTTTATGATTGTTATTCCTCTATATTTTAAGAGGGGAAACTAAAACAGACAAGGTAAGTGTTTGGTATTCAAGCCTTTTTGATTGCAAGGAAAAGAAACTCATTCAAGTCAGTAAAGGTAAATATCATATTTCTGTTTCCTTTAAATATTCTTATTAGCCCCCTAGCTTACACCTGTGGTCTTTGGAGGGTGCTCTAGATACACCATTTAGATTCTCCTGATTCCTGGAGCCCAGGTGTTTATTAGAGGTCCCAGATAAAATTCAGGATGCCTAATTAAATTTGAATCTCAGATATATAACAAATACTTTTTGAGTAAAGACATTTCAAGTATGTCATGGAATACTCTTACTAAAAATCTCATTATTTATCTGAAATTCCACTTTAAATAGGCATCCAGTATTTTCATTTGCTAACTCTGGCAACCCTAGTCTACTTGGGTCAACACAGGGTCTATTCTTATGAGGACTGGTTGGATTTTATAAGAAGAATAAGGAAAACATCCTGGGTGCTTGGCTGCCAACTATTTGTAAACCAGTCATCATTCTTTAGCAAAAATCTTAAAGAAAGGGAAATGTTGTCTGTTTTCTTAACTTTTTATCTTTACCTTTCTCGCGCACCACGTGCAAACTGGCTTGGGTAATTGTCAAGCTGTTTTCCAGCCACACTGTCATTGCCGTACCTTGTAGTACATACTAGCTGTCATTTATTCGGCTGTGTGCCAGGCATATTGCTAAATGCTTTCAGTGTATTATTTCATTAAATTCTCACGCTAATAGTTGTTGGTAATATTATATCTCATATTTGCTGGTGGGGAGAGGGCTGAGGCTCACGAAGCTTAAACGACTTGCCTACTAGTTAATAAGTGATAATGGAGGCAGTGGTGCCCCAGCTTTTTCCTGAGAGCAGAGTCTTGTTGAATAAGAAGGGAGGAAAGTCTGTGAGGTTAGTCCTTGGCATTTTTGGTGTGAATGTTGTTGGTAAGTTTTCTTTTTCCGGGGATTTTGGAGCTATATTTTGTTTTGGCCACGAAAAGAATCCAGGCCTCTGAGTTCCTCATCTCTTGTGCCTTCATGGCATTGTGCCAGCTCTTCTTCCCTCTTTAGTTGCTCATCTTTACAGGCTGGTTGGACAAATCTGAATTCCAAAAGAGAGCTAGCAAACCTGGAGGACACTGACTTGGGCTTCATCCTTTTGCAGAACGACGCTGAGCCTTTCTGTTCTGCAGGGCTGTGCCTGGAAGAGTCATCGTGTTCATTGTTCAGAGCAATTGATTAACTCTTGAGAAAGCTGGCCGGTAACTGAAGTTTACAGTTTACACAGTGACTCGGCCACAGTCCAGAATTAGGTGATAGGTCTTTATTATCTTTACTTTCTTTCCTAGAAAAAGAATTGACTAAGTTCTAGAAGTGGAATGATTGCAGCATTTGGAGGTCCCTGTAAAAACTTCAGATGTTGTCACTCAGGATTTTTAAAGACCTGCAGTATGATGTCCCTCTTGTTTAAGTCCATCATTCTGAGAAGAAGGTGCAGTTTTCTTTTTTTCTTAACTCAATCACCAAGGTCCTTCTCTGAGTTGTGTGTGTGTGTGTGTGTGTGTGTGTATCTGCGTTTATATCCTCCCTCCAAAGACACAAATGGGCCTGCTGTGTGATAATATTTTGCTAGCCACATCTCTTTCCCCAAATGATAACAGACATTTATTCTACAGTGTGAAATTGTAATTGAAAACGGGGGGTTAGAAGAGGCCAGGAAATCTTTAAACAAAGGGAAAGGGATGTGAAACTACTTCCAAATGAGTGGGAGAACTGGGCCTCTTCGTAATAGGTATACTTTGTCTATTTGTGCTGAATAACCACAGCTGATCTGAATATGACTCCGCCTTGGGAGACACACTGCAGAAAAGACTAAGCATAGCTCAGGCTCTGGCACATGCCAGCTGTGTGATTTTGAACAATTCTCGTAACACCAGTGGATTTCAGTTTTCTCATTTTCAAAAGGTGTGGGTTGGTTTGCTGTTCCTCAAACTTCAGTTATCTGCATATCCTTTTTCATGATTTTTCTTGTTGTTCTTCATGCCTCATCCCATCTCTACCATTACTGAGCTAACATTTAAAAAAGGCTCTTTTTTTCCCTTTTAACTGAGGTAAACAGGTGAGGGATGAAAGTCAGGGGTGAAGGATAGTGAAGACAATGGCCCAGAGAGAAGAAGCTACAGCCTAGGAAAGGCCAGGGCAGAAAAGTGGGTTTGAGTCTGGAAAGAGTTTTCCAGAACAGATGAGGGCAGACAGAGATGGGCTTCCTGGAAGTTCTTTTGGAAAAGCAGTTTGAGCCCAGGCATTGAAGGGAAGAAATCTAGAGAAGAGGGCATTTGAGAGTAAAGAGGGGTTTGCATTAAAAGGTGGCCAGCAGGGGCTTAGGAGGGAGGAACTTTGGAGCAGTAGTGCTGTCTCCTCCGTGTTTCAGCATGCTGTACTTTCTCCCGCAGCCACTTGCCCCAAACCCCACCCTGCTGAAACCCCATCCCTCAGCCCTATGCCTCCAAAAGGCTCACTCTCCACCCTGGCTCCTACAGCCCCTGAAGGCGGTGGCTGAGGGAAAGTGCAGCTTGGGAGTTGAGACCCTGCAGGGAAAATTCAAGGGGGATTCAGAGGTGGGAGCAGAAGGATGGACGAGGTTAGGAGGGGTAAGAGAAGCTGGAAAATTTGGAATAGGGAAGCAGGAGAGGGTGAACATCAGCCACACCAGACTGAACAAGTTGCCTCTTGAGATACCGTGCTAGTTAGTATCTGGTGAGTTACGTGTAAACGACCTAAAATAATAATTGTTCTGTATAATAGCATCTACCTCAGTATGTCACATGGTATGGTCTGTGTAGAGATAGTAAAAAAATAAAAATAAAAAATTACATTTCTAACCATTTGGGAAATATCCAGCTAGATGCAATTATATTGAATAATTGTCACGTACTAACACCATACATACGCTATCTTGTTTAATCTCACAATACCTACTATGCGAGTGGGTATGAGTCTCTACATTTTTTTTAGACTTAAAAAATTTTTTTTCGGTAGTGGGGAGATAATTAGGTTTATTTATTTATTTTTAGCAAAGGTGCTGGGGATTGAACCCAGGACCTCTGCATGCTAAGCATGCACTTTACCACTGAGCTATAGCCTCCCCCTGGATCTATGCATTTTAGAGATGAAGAAACTGAAGCTTAAAGACATTCAAGGACACATAGTTGGATTGGAACCAAGATTTCGGGGCATCAAGGAATGCTTCTAGCTCTACCATTCTATTTCACCTTTCCCTACCCCCATACTGTTGCCAATTTCTGAAGGGGAAAAACATTTTCAATAAGAAAGGTCAACTTGTGGGCTCCATGCTTCATGCCATTTATTTAATAAACTTTCTAATCATAAGTTTGCAAATCAAGTGACTTGCCTATCTTTATTTTTGGCAGTTTTCTTCATCATAGTTATTTCAAATAACCTGATTCTCATTTCATTATGCTCTTACATTCAAGTGATAAGAGGGAAGATTGGAAGGATTAAAGAATGACTGAAATAGAGGTTGACCTTGTGTGGTGGAATGTGCTCACGTCTTGGAGTTAAAAAGGCATGGATTTCGGTTTTGGTGCTACTACTTGCTGTGCCCATGGTTAAGCTGTTTAAATTCTCCAAGTCTCAGTTTCATCCAATGTATAGTAATAATGCTGATAACAATACCACTTCATATTGTTGTTGAAAAGGGAAGGAAAAGATGTCTGTGACAGCATTTTGTTAAGAGCAAGGCAGCTATAGATAGAAAACTTTACGTTGTGTTGGACAAGGAAGTAATGGTGAGATCTTTCTCCAAGGGCAAAACAGAATTTTGGTATTCATTATATTTGCTTGGTCAGTGCCTACTATCACACTGCTGGTTTGAATTACAAATCTAGTTTGTCTATTTCTCCTTAACAAATGAATGCAAAAATTTCCAAATATTTACTCACTTTGCACCGTGTGGATATAGCCCAAGTTAGGAGAGTCTCATATAATTAAAACTGTTTCATAGGAACTCCTTGATCATTAAGAGATTTTGGAATTGGAGTCTTCTAATACCTCACCAATATTCAATGGAACCTGCTGCTACAGAAACTACTAATTAATTAGCAAATATTTATTGAATGTTTACTCTTGGTAGAACATTTTTATGAAACTGAGCATACAGTTGCCAGAGGCAACTGTCCATAGCCATTCAGTACAGCCAAGAGGCATCATTCACGTGGGCTGGGTAAAGGTATGCAGTGGCTGCGGTACTGCCTAAAAGTATGTAGTGTGGTGGCCTGTTTGAAGTGGAAATACCTATTTTCTGGTTTAGCTACTAAAGTATAAAAAAAAATTTTAAATGATGCCCTACAGGGCTTTTGCAAACAATGATAATTTGTACTAGGAAGTTTAATTCAAGGAAAATTCAAATATTTCAACTCTAGAATTATTTTTTTAGCTTGGTATGAATTAATGAAGGAATTCAAAAGCAATATCTTGTTTCAAATTCATCAGACCTCTAATGCAATTTCCTGAAGCAGTAGAGAAATTTACCTTGAAAGGGCTTAGAAAAATGAAAAAGGTGATTGCATAAACTCTATCGAAATTCTAAATCAAACTACAGTGTGATTACTTTCTTCCTAAGGTAGGGCAAGAAACCAAAGATTTTTCTAAAAACTCCAAAACTGAAGCATTAAATTCTGTTCTCTTTCAAGTCTGACATCTTTTAACATGTAAAATTATTGACAGAGTTGGTTCATTATTTGCAATTAAGAAAAAAACTCATATTGAGTAATAAGCAATTTTATTTTTAAGGTAATTAGCCATCACTCAAATATTTCAGATTGAAACCTAATCAGTATTGTGGTTGATGATACCTACCACGTTCGGATACAAATACTGAATTCTTTTACTAACTGTAAGTTATGTTTCTTCCCTTGTTGAAAAGCAGTGACTTGGAGTTTTAAAATTAACTTAAGAGGGACAACATTGGCTATGAAAAATCTCTCTTCCCTGCATTATAAAAAAATAGTTTATGAATCAAACCATCAGTAGCAATTTAGCAATTGAATTAAGTTAAAATTATCAAAAGAAAGATATAGGAACATTACTCATTTTTTTTTTCAGCTTAAACAACACAAATTCATTATTTTAATTTCTCATAGGTATGTGTATCCTCTGGCCACCAATGTTCACATCTGTCCCACGTGCAAAATACATTCACCTGATCCCAGATTTTCCCAGTCTTAACTTGTAGCATCAACTCTAAGTCCAAAATCTCATCAGCTCCAAAGTCTTAAATCTCATCATCAAATCAGGTTTGGGTCAAGCTCCGGGAATGACCTAATCTGAGGCACAGTTGCTTTCTATCTGTGGACCTGTGAAACTAAAGAACCAAATTATCAGCTTTCAGAATACAACGGTAGATAACTGTTATATGTATTTCAATTTGAAAAGGTAGAAAACAAAAAAAGGGTCATTTGTCTCAAGTATTTCTAAGCCTAGCTGAGCGAATTCCACTAGGTTTCATGGTCTGGGAATAATCCTTTGTGGCCTGTGGCTCTATCCCCTGGGCTTACGGCTTCTGCTTTCTGTCATCCTTCCTTTTTCATGAAGGGTAGTATATAAGAAACATTACTCCTTTTTTTTTTTTAAATTGAAGTATAGTTGATTTACAATGTTGTGATAGTTTCTGGCTTACAGCCTAGTGATTCAGTTACACACACACACACACACGCATATATATGAATCTATTCTTTTTCAGATTCTTTTCCATTATAAGTTATTACAAGATATTAAATATAGTTCCCTGTGCTATACAGTAGGTACTTGTTTATCTATTTTATATATAGTAGTGTGTATCTGCTAGTCCCAAACTCCTAATTTATCCCTTCCCACCCTTTCCCCTTTGGTAACCATAAGTTTGATTTCGATGTATGTGAGTCTTAACGTTTTATAAATAACTTTATTTGTGTTATATTTTAGATTCCACATATAAGTGATATCATATGACATTTTTCTTTCTCTTTCCAGCCCACTTCACTTAGAATGACGATCTCCAGGTCCATCCATGTTGTTACAAATAGCATTATTTTATTCTTTTTTATGGCTGAGTAGCATTCCATGGTATAAATATACCACAGCTTCTTTATCCAGTTATCTGTTGATGGACATTTGGGTTGTTTCTATGTCTTGGCTATTGTAAATAGTGCTGCTATGATCATTGGGGTGCATGTGTCTTTTTGAATTTTATTTTTCTCCAGGTATATGCCCCGGAGTGGGATTGCTGGATCACATGGTAAGTCTATTTTTAGTTTTTTAAGGAACCTCCGTGCTGCCCTCCATAGTGGCTGCACCAGTCTGCACTCCCACCAGCAGTGCAGGAGGGCTCCCTTTTAGGGGATGCATGAGTTTTTGCAACGTGCATTAGCCTGACTCCAGTCTTCATTGTAGCTTTCATATTTTAATTTTCCATTAGCACATTCACTGCTTTTTAATAACACTGTCATTTTAAAATTTAGAGATATACATATTCCTGGCTTTAAGAATCAAAAAAATTCTCTAGAATTACTTTAAAGATAACAGTTATCTTTTAACTCTATTTCCTGATTCCCTCTCTCCCCAGTCCTCCAGAAGCAAATACTTTGAACTCTTCTAGCTATTTCTTTTGGTATTTATCTTCAAAATTCTAAATGAGAGAATTTTGCATTCTATATATATATACATATATATAATATATGTATATATATATTTTTTAATCACAAATTGCCAACAGCACTTTCTTTTTTCTTTTCAACATCTTGTTCTGCAGCTTCCTTGGCCCTTTTTGTCTGGATGCCAAAGAGCCAGGCATTGGCACGGGTCAAGAGGAGACCCGCAAAGGCCTTGAAGTTCTTCTCTGAGATGACTCTGGCTTTCTCCTTCTTGCAGACGTTCCATTTGGGCATGACGGGTCGCGTCGGCTGGGTGGCTGCTTTGAGGTCTTCAGCAGAGCTGTCTCCCTTCTTGGGGGCTGCGGGCTTCCCGGGGAAGAGGATGAGCTCGGAGCAGTACTCCTTTAGCCACTGCGCGTTGGCCCGCAGGGACTCCGTGCACTTATTCCACCGCCTCGGATCCACCAGATCCCAATGGTCCGGGCTACCTTTTTTGTGGATGCTGACCACTCTCAGGTCCTCTAGGCTGAAGCCCTGGCCGTTGTGCACCTTGGTGTGGTACCTCACTGTGGGACATCTCACCACGGGCCGGAGCGGGCTGGGTGCTGGGCGCCTGGGGATGTGGCACCCTTGGGTCTGCAGATCTCGTGCACTGGTGGTTGAACTGTGTGGCCACGTGTCACTGCTAGACCTTGTGGAAACAGGGCCTCAGGATCATGTTGTTGGTCTGGGCACCTTGGCTGCAGCCAGTGAGCCTCCTCCGAGGGTGCAGAGCCAGGGAAACCATGTTATATCTTTTAAAAAAATATATTATTTTTAAAAAATTGAAGTATAGTTAGTTTACAATGTTGTGTCATTTTCTGGTGTACAGCATGTTTCAGTCACACATATACATACATATATTCGTTGTCATATTCTTTTTCCTTATAGGTTACTACAAGATATTGAATATAGTTCCCGGTGCTGTACAGAAGATACTTGTTTATCTATTTTATATATAGTAGTTAATATCTGTACATCTCAAACTCCCAATTTATCCCTTCTCACCCCTTTTCCCCCAGTAACCATAAGCTTGTTCTTTATGTCTATGAGTCTGTTTCTGTTTTGTAAATAAGTTCATTTGTGTCTTTTTTAAAATTTTTTTAATATTCCACCTGTGAATGATATCATATGGTATTTTTCTTTCTCTTTCTGGCTTACTTCACTTAGAATGAAGATCTCCAGGTCCATTTGTGTTGCTGCAAATGGCATACTTTTATTCTTTTTTATGGATTAATGGTATTCCATTGTATAAATATACCACAACTTCTTTATCTAGTCCTCTGTCAATGGACATTTAGGTTGTTTCCATGTCTTTGCTATTGTAAATAGTGCTGCTATGAACATTGGGGTGCATGTGTCTTTTCGAATTAGAGTTTGCTCTGGATATATGCCCAGGAGTGGGATTGCTGGATCATATGGTAAGTCTATTTTTAGTTTTTTGAGGAATCTCCAGACTGTTTTCCATAACAGCAGCACCAAACTACATTCCCACCAGCAATGTAGGAGGGTTCCGTTTTATCCACATCCTCTCCAGCATTTATCGTTTGTGGACTTTTGAATGATGGCCATTCTGACTATTGTAAGTGACACCTTATTGTAGTTTTGATTTGTATTTCTCTGATAATTAGTGATATCAAGCATTTTTTTTATGTGCCTATTAGCCACTTGTATGTCTTCATTGGAAAATTGCTTGTTTAGGTCTTCTGCTCATTTTTATATCTTGATTTTTCCAGTTTTAGGTACTTTTTGGTGACTTTTCTGCTGTGGAAGGGAAAGATTTAGCTCCCTCTCACCTGTCCCCCAGTCTTCCTCCCTGTCATGTATGGAATCACTCTCTTGACCCCTCTCCCACCTGGTACAGTTATATGATAATTCTGGTTAGAAAATTCAGTGTTCAGCAGTATGATTGTTATCTTTAGATAGTATTCATGCCTTAGTCATGAGGTGTATAATAATCATTCTTCTTTTCTTACAGAGACTTTTGAATGTTCTGCTGGAGTTAATAATCTTGTTTTGTTGTTTTATTTGGATTTTCATGTATGTATCCAACCCCAAACTCACTTACCTGAGAGTGCAGTTTGAACTTTTGCCTGTAGGATGAGTACAGGAGAACTGGTTGAAGGAGGGGTGGGAAGGGGGAAAGCACCTATGAAGAGGGAAGAATATGTGCAAAGGCCCTGTAACTAAAAGACACTGGTAGACGAGAAACTGTGAAGTGGTCAGGGTGAGTGTAATTTAGAGATTAAGGGAGAGAGAGATGAAATAAACTGCTGAAGAGGCAGGAAGGGCCAGGCCATGCACGATGTATAGGCCCTATTTTAATGGTTTGGTCTTGATCTTAATTATAGTTTAAAGAAATTCACTTAAGCATTTGCAGCAGAGGAGTGAGATGGCCAGGTTTAAACCTTTCTCTCCATTCTGTGCAAACCTTCTTATTTTTATAATGACATTCTATTTTGATTAAGTTAGTCAGGAGCTCTTCTATTGTTTGCAATCCATGAAGCTTAACTGATTCAGGGACTCTCTTGATTTGCATTCTGCTGTCAACACTCGGCTGGACTGGATTTCATTACACTGGGTCCTGTTTTATTCTGTCGTTTGAATATTGCCTGGAGCTACAAATACACCGTTCATAGAGTCTTTTGTATTTGTAGCATATAGTTGTTTTCAGTTCCCTTTAATAGATGTTGTTGCATTCAAATCCATTCACAGCTGTCATTTTTCAGATACAGTTCTCAAATTAAATCTCTTTTTCAGTCAAGTCTTTGACTATGTCAAAAAGAACTTTAATTTGTTTCTGGCCTGTGATCTCTTTTAAGTCCTAAGAATTCCAGGCATGATGATTGTCACTGCATGATTCAGCTGCAGTTCATTTGTTGTCTTGTTTCCATTCATTCAAAAATTTTATTTTATTTGTAAAAGGAACAAAACTCCATGATGTATGAGTATCACATTGTTTTTTCTTTCCCCCTACCTGTACTGAAAATGCTGTATCTGCCCACACTACCTCCTCTTCTTTCACTTGTGCTGATCAGACCCATCAGTGAACCAAGGATGGGGAGGGGGTTTCAAAAAGAGCTAAGAGATATTACAAAATGCAAACATGCAAAAAAAAAAATGCTAGTACAAAAGAGAGTTCAGGAGGGGAACAAGGAAACATCTGTGGTGATAGTATATTGGGTAGTTAATTTTTTTTTTCTTCTAGAAAACTGAAGCGTGAAAAATGGAAAGAACAATTTTGAGTAGTTAACATGAAAGTTGGGGATGGAGAGACATGTGAGAAGAATTTTAAGATGTGATGCAGTTGGCCTTCTAAAAAAATGAATCTTTTTAAAATAATTCAAAGAGTCAGAATCAGAATGACTTTTTTTTTTTTTTGAAAATTACACTATTGTGAGCCTGGGTCATGCAGAACCCCACTTATATTTGAGTAATAGATTTGTGCTAAGATTGGGTAACAGCAGATGGAGCTCCAAGTTATTTTTTGGTAAATCAGCACGCCGGTGGCAGAGTTCTTTGCTGGTATAAAGAAATAGGCTCTGGGCATCGTCTGGAAGGGAGGGCAAAAGAAACAGCCACTTTTCCTGCATGAAAACATCTTGGGTATAGTATTTTTGAGAGGGTGTCTTAAGAAATAAAGGAACCAGGAAGATGGGGAGGAAGTCAAGCAACATGATGAAAGGTCTGGGATTTCAAGAAAAAATATGGCCACTGCCAAATTCCCAGTGGTGAAGACGGCTTTGAGAAATTTAAGAACAGTGATGTGTAATATTAGCTTTAGAACTGTTTGCTCTGCTGTGCATGCTACGATGGGTCCTCCTATGTCGTCTCCACCACTGCCCTGTGGGAAAGATACTTAGGGAGATACTAAGTTAACATAGAGCAGAGAGATGATGGCAATAGGAAGCTAGAATGAGTGAGAATAAGACTTCTGTGGATCTCGAAATAAGAATAAGTAGTAGTAATGAGACTGTAAGTCCCTAAAAATCTGTAGAAACCTTAGCAAGAGCATTATGGGTTGGGAGCATGAGCATTAGAGGCATGATGCTGTGCAATGGAAGCGACATGTGAATGAGAGAGCGCTGCAGCTCTTTTCCCATCATCATATCGTGGTTATTTCTTTAGATGGTTTTCGCTTTTTTGACTGGTGTGATAATCCTCCACAGTCAACTACTCAAGAAAGAATTTGCAAAGGTATCCTTTCTATTTGGAGGGAAGTGATAATTGAGTTCAAACAGCAACAACAACAACTTTGTTGCACTTCTAATGACGAAGTTGGCAAATCATAAGACATTGAATTTTACCGGGCTGGATGGGCTCCTGGGAAACCCAAGACTGAATACCTTGAACAGACTGTTAAGGGGTCGGCGCTCTACATGGCCTCTAGATCAGTGCAGCTGCAGGCAATTTGCAGGAGACTGGCAACGTGGCATGTGGACCCCGTGGCACTGAATGCTAATCTGAAACTATCCCCTCCAACAGCTTTTGCCATTCATCATTTTCACATCCAGATGGCTCCCATTGTCTTTCTAGTCCTCTTTTTGTGCAAAGTGGCTGCTCTTAAATCATGTATATTAGTCTTGGAAGCAATTTTATCTTTCATCTAGTAGTCCAATTACCACTCTTTGTAGAAGAGGAAATGGAAACCCAAAGAGGGGAAATATCACAGTCAGAACTACCCAGTTACTTAGTATCACAGCTGAGACTAGAACATTTAGAACATTCTTGGATCTCAGCCCGGTGCTCATTTCAGTTCACCAGGATCTCATAATTCTTGGGAAAACATGTAGCATAGGATTGGGAGTCAGATGATCTCAAGTCCAAATCTCATCTCTGTTATTTAACAGCTCTGTGATCTGGGTCGGTTAACTCCGTTTCCTCATCTGTAAAACCAGGATGATGATTGAACTGCCATCACAGGTTATCATGACAACAAATTGATACTGAGATTTAAAGTGCTTAGTACAGTGTGTGGTACATAGTAAATGCTCAGTTAATTAGCTTTTATTATTATAGTTCCAAATCTTTTCACATTAGAAGGTGAGGAATTGGTTCTTTCTAGTAGGGAAGGAGGAAGGAGGAAGAGTTGGTATTTTGTCTATGAACATCAGCATATTTTGACTATATACATGCTAATACTATAGTTCAGTCCAGTGATCATGGCTTGCAATGGTTGAAAACATCTTTCTTTGCTAGACAGTAGGGAGACTGAAAAATTTAATTTCTTAAATACTGTGCTGCCTGTTGGTATCTGGCATACATGTATTTGGTAATGATCATCAGTGGATCCTGTCACCAACTTGGGATACCAACTGTATATACAAGAGACTCTCTTGAATTCATGATACTCTGCATATTTAAGGAATTGTTTGATTTTTCAAGATTATAAAAATGGCTTCAAAATAAAAAAAAAAACACTCAATCTTTTGTAGCTTCATAAGATAGCTGGTGTATGTAATAAGCTATCTAATTTTTAGAGGCATCAGTAATGCATTGAGAAACCTGAAAAAGAAGGCAAATTATATTAAACAACATATAATCCTCAATGTACTGGCTGTCAGTTGAAGACAAGACTTGAAATCTTGGAAGGTGATCAGCATCTCGAAGATACTGGAAAAATATGCACTGGGAAAAAAATAGCAAGGAAACAATGATGTTGGACATACTGATATTTACTCCTTACTGAATAGTCTTTCCTGTAAAATCATAACATCTTTACCATTAATTACAGAAATTCAATTTCCGTGACAACAAAAGCCTAATGCAGTGTTCTCCACAGACTAATTACAGAGGAATTCAATGAGGAAGAAAGTTTTAAGATTCAAATTCCCTTGGTTCTACCTAGAGATTCTGGCTCAGAAAGGCTAGGGTGGGGCTCAGGACTCTGCTTACCTAAAACCTGTAGGTGATTCTTGGGCACCTAAAATTTGAAACCACTGGCCTAAGGAAAGTTGTACTTTGGGAGTCTGTTGCTTCAAACAAAAATATGCCATAACTTAGGAAAACCTAATATACTTAAATCCTAGAATTAAAATTTATTAGGTAATGATTATAGGCATCTCTCAAGGATTTCTTACTCTATAAAAAGATTTGTCTGTTGTTTTTATAACGGTGAGTTTTTATCCATATGTGATGATTCTTTTTGTACAAATTTGATTAATGCCAACCTTCCTTCCCCAAACAACAAAAATCCAAACAAGCAACACATTTCCATAGTCAGCTCAAATCTGGCTCTGCGTTTAGAAGGTCCTCGGTATCTAAGTCTCTCACCATCCTTCTTTGTAATTTCATTTTCATATATTTGTAGCTTGTCTCCCTAACTATATTTTGAATACTTTCAAGAAAAGGGCCGTAAGTACATTTGC
Organism: Camelus dromedarius; assembly: GCF_036321535.1. Lineage (NCBI taxonomy): Eukaryota > Metazoa > Chordata > Mammalia > Artiodactyla > Camelidae > Camelus > Camelus dromedarius. Next base: position 13,186,794 of record NC_087462.1, on the reverse strand, counting down.
TTGTATTCCTCGCGTTCTTCCCTCCTCTCCTTCTTTCTAGCATGCTTTTATTCATTTATTCATCAAAATTTATCAAGTGTCTACTCTATGTTAGATACTATAATAAGTACCAGGGTTTAGGGGAAATCCAGGGAAACTAAGATGAGCGTATAGACTATATCAGGGGTTGGCATACTACAGTTCATTGGCCAAATCCAGCCAGCTGCCAGTTTTTATAAATAAAGATTTATTGGAATAGAGCCACACCCATTCATTTAGGTTATTGTCTGTAGCTGCTTTTGTGCTCAGTGGCAGAATTGAATAGTTGTAACAGAGATTATATGGTCTGAAAAGCCTAAAATGTCTACTGTTCCCAGCCCTCCATATCCATGGGTTCTGCTTCCATGGAATCAACCAACCAAAAATCGAAAATAAATATTTTTTTTTACAAAAATTCCATTAAGTTTCAAAAAGCAAAACTTGACTTTGCCATGTACCAGCAACTATTTCCATTAGCATTTCCATAGTATTAGGTATTATAAGTAATCTAGAGACAATTTAAAGTATATGGAAGGATGTGCGTAAGTTATATACAAACACTATGCCATTATACAAGGGGCTTGAGGATAAGCAGATTTTGGTATTGCAGGGTGTCCTGGAACCAGTCCCCCACAGGTACCAAAGGACAACTGTATTTGGCCCTTTAGAGAAGGTTAGCTGATCTCTGGATTATATGATTGCTAAGGTCCTGCCCAGTTCACAGCACTCTGTTGATGAGTGCTACGAGGTGGAAGTTCAGAGTACTATCAGGGGTATAAAAGGTAACTCAATTTAGATTGGGGTTTTGGCCATCTCAGGAGGCAATATTTAATCTGAGACCTGGAGGCTTGTAAGAGTTAAGGCAGGCCAAGGATGGGGGAAGGGCATTCCAAGCAAACATTTCTTGAGTTTTATAAGATTTTATTGCCCCCTCCCCACAAAGTGATGGCTCAGTAGAATGGGGAAATAAAAACATATAAAGGCTGTGATTTTTTTGTTATATGTAGGAAATATGATTAAATGATTTATAGTCTGAATCAGTGGTCTTACGCCTTTTTTGCAGCTAACCAGGCATGTGGAATTAGATGCCATTTAACCTTTTAGAGGAGGGATTAGCAAACTTTTTCTTAACGGGAAAATAGTAAATATTTTAAGCTTTGCCAGCCATACAATCTCTGCCGCAGCTACTCATTTCTGTTACTGTAGCGTGGAAGCAGCTGTAAGCAGTATGTAAATGAATGAGCATTGGCTATGTTTCAATACAACTTTGATTTATGAATAGTGAAATTTGAATTTCATATTATTTTCATGTGTCATGAAGTATTCTTGGATGTTTTTTAATAGATTAAAAATGTAAAAAAACATTTTTAGCTAATGGGCCACATGAAAACGAGTGGTGGGGTGAATTCAACTGGCAGGTCATAATTTGCAGACCCTTGTTTTGGTCTCCTGCTCTTTGCCTGTAAAAATGGGAGGATATTTTCTCTACCAGCCACCCAAGGTGATGACGATTGAGTGAGAGATATTTGTCACTGCAGTTCTTTGCTTAGGACAACATATTCAGATGTAATATATTGTAATCATTTACAAAATGATTGAATTATCCACAATTACAGGATGCACAGTTTTCCTGGGAGTTGATGAGAAATTAATCTTTTTCATGAATAATGTTTGCTGAAGGAAGAGAAAAATATGAATACATTTTTCATATGAAATAGGTACAATTATGGTTTTGTTATTCCTAATATTCTGAGAACACTGGTTGGTTGGTAAGTTATTTCCTAAGCAGAGAAGAAGGATTTGAGCTGATTACATCAACTCAGATATCCTATTGTAGTGTAGTTCTGCTCTTCTCATTCAATTTATCATTTTTGTGTAGATGATTTACTGTAAGAAAACTAAAGACTGGACTTGAGCAGGTACAATCAGGAATCAGCTTCATTATTTTCTAAGCACTTGCCTTCAGCTAGACTCTTTGGATTACCTTCCCCAACTCAGAGGATTTCTTTTGCAAATCTCAGACACTTTCAGGTATTCAAAGTCTCATTTTCAGGTATTGTGAATTTGTGTACAACCTAAATTGAAACTTTAATTGCTCATCTAATTCAGGGTTTCTCTCTATTCAACCTCTTCCCTCGAAGCCTGACCACTGAATCCCCAGTTCACCAGTGGGAAAGGGCAACTTGGTTTATTCTTTGGTTCTGCTTGCTCCACCTGGTCTTTCATTCACTCTGCTGCCTCTGGCTCCTCTGAAGTAGAGCACAGAGTGTGTATAAGTATGTGTGTGCGTGTGCATGTGCATGCACGTGTGTGTGCTTGCCAAGTGTGTGGGCTGAGTTTACAGAGACGGTGCAAAATATCACTTGTCTGGTGCTGGTCAAATTGACTGCTGGTGCTTTCTTTCATGACAGGGGTAGCTCTTCCTATCATGGGGCACTTGTGAGGACTCTGGATACCCCATGAGGAACAAGTCCTGTCCTCTTAGGATATTGACATCCCCTTAGCTCCTTCCTGTCGGCTTCGCATCCCTGGTGTCCCTTTGTCCTGAAGCGGGAGAACTTTCATGATGGCTCTGGCTCAGCTACCTTTCTGTGTGAGCACCTGCCCCTACCTCTACATGCTGGATTTGTTTTCCCCAATCTCCCTGAAGATTCCCTTGCCGACCCTGCACATGGCTTGAGGAGAGAGACAGGATCTGTGTCAGAGCACTGTGTCTCCTCCTTATTGAATCTCTGGGCTTCTTTTATCCTGATTGGAGGTGTGTGATGGCCCAAGGGCTACTTCCAGACTGGTTAGCAACTCCATCAGAAGTATGTCTAGCACAACTCTGTTCAACATATGGGCGTTAAGTACCCATGATTGTCATTAGGTTTCCAGGAAACAACAAGAAACGTGGCATGTAAATTGCTGTTTCATTTATACATGGCTATTTTCCCTGTCATATTTTCTCCTACTGTATTCATAAGCTATTTGAGGGCAAGACTTCTTTGAATTTTCTCAATGGATCATTGAGTAAACAGACATTCAGTCCCTCCTGATTACTAAGTCAATGGGGATTGAAGTCAGTGGGCTGATTCATTCGTTCACTGTTGAATGCCTACTATGTGCCATGCTTTGTTGTAAGTGCTAGGATACAGCAGACCAAAAAGACAGAACCCATGACTTCAAGGCTTTATTTTAGGGGTGGAGATAGATATTAAACAATCACAGGAGTCTACAGTTAATTTCAAATTTTGATGTTTGCTGTGAAATGAAAGTGCAGAGTCCTGTCAGCAAGTATAAACGGGAACTTTAAGAATAAATCCTTTCTTTTAAAAGATTTTATTATTATTTTTTTGGTTGAGGGAGGTAATTAGTTTTATTTTTATTTTTAGAGGAGGTAGTGGGGGATTGAACCCAGGGTGTTGTGTATGCTAAGCATGAGCTCAACCATTGAGCTATAACCCCCCCTGAGAATTTAATTTAAATTGGGGTGGTGGGTATCTCAGGATGTGGTGTTAATTTGAGACCTGGAGGATTTGTAAGAATTAAAGCAGGCCTGGAACGGAGGAAAAACATCCCAAGCTAAAGAAACAGTGTGCAAAGACCCTACTGCAGGGAGAAACTTGGTGTCCTACAGGATGCTTTGAATGAGGTAAAAGAAGGTGAGTGTAGCAGATCGTGAATTAGGGGAAAGAGTGGGGTGAGGTGAGAATAGAGAATAGTCTGGAGTTTGACCATAGAAGGAACACAGGCCATGAGAAAGAATTTGGATTTTATCTTAAGAGCAGTGGGATATAAATGAATCACTATGCTGTGCACCAGAAATTAACACACCATTGTAAATTGACTATACTTCAATTAAAAAAAAAAAATCAGTGTTCTATTGTGTGATGGTAAAATGGGAATAGTGTTCCCTGCCCTACCATCCTATCCCTCATGGCCAGGCGATGATCCTCAGTTAAATTAAAAAATTAAAATAATTAAAAAAGAGCAATGGGAAGCTTTTGAAGGGCTTGAAGCCCCCCATTTGCATGCCCAGGTGGTTCAGATTCAATAACTTTTTGGCATAGGAACATAGATAATAAACACAGGAAAGATGCCTTATTGACAGAAGTCAGTGCCTCAGTCCGGCAAATCCCACTGCATTCAATGAAGACATTCTTCAAAAAGCCCATCATGTTCCCTGCTAGTCTGAGATGAGATTTGATCATCTAGGCAGAGTTGTGTTCAAAGGACCGTCCATTGCTGTGCGGAAACATTTTAGAGCAATCCTGCAAATTTCAGATAACCTAATGGCGAGAATCCTGCTCTTTCAGTGGGAAACCATAGCAGCGTGCCACTTAGAAGTCACACTATATAATCTATCTGTTCTTCAGTTAGTATTTTGCAGTCCAGAAATAGTCATTATTGCCTAATGTGAGTATGCAAAAGGTCAGGCAAATGTTAAGCCCCAGTGACTGTGCAGTTCTCCCTCTAACCACCGGATAGGGATGGGGAGCTGCACCTTCTCTTAGGGATGCATGATCAGGTGCATTGGGTCCAGGAAGGAAGAAGAAAATTGGGCTAATAGCTCTGTGTTTCAGCACAAATTGTAAGCCAGTCTTCAGTCTCTAAGTGCAAAGAATGGGGCTGTGATCCATAGAACTAGATCCTTTCCTAAAACCTCATAGGCAAACAGACTCAGTACCCCTTGGTACAATTCTTATTAAACTGCAAGATTTACAGTTCAGAGGTTTTATGTCCCAGCAACTTTCATGATTCTGCATACACTCCCTATTTTGCTTTAGGTGCAAAATAATAATGCATAAGTTCTCCAGTAAGTGAATGAAGGTATTGAGGAATTTAGAGACTCCAAGCTGCCAGCTTGGTGTCCGTCAGCGTGTCATGGTTAAAAGGGTCTTTTTTAGCAAAGAAAAAAAAAAAAGAAATGGTAACATCTTTAGGGAAGGGGATTGAAGATAGCTGGTTGCAGTATTAGTTTTGTTAGCATTTAGTCAGTAAAAAATGGTGAAACTCTATGGGAAGAAGAGAGAAAAGGGAAAGGAAAAGAATCTCCTGGGGTCTCCCACACTGCTGCTAAGTCATGTGGATGTGTTTTGTTTTGATGAGAATCACAACCTAAGGTGCTATTTTCTTCTCCTCTCTTCCTCTTAATGAGTGTATTTCTCCCCTCCTTTTTTTTCTCCCTGTGATCTCACTGAGTCTGTGTTGCCTTTTTGATTTCTCGTGCTTTGCACTGGCGTCATTTTGTGAAGTAGCTCCAGTGGTCAGTGTCCTCTGTCCATCACCCTCTCCCTCATCCAAGCATTACAAAGCTTGGTTGCTAAGAATATTTACTTCCCACCCTTGTTGACTCATATCCCCACTTTGTCAAGGGCTCACTAAGAAGACCTTGAAAAGAGACTGCCCAATTACATGGGCATGATGCCTTTGCAGAAGCCTAGGGGAAGAGGGTAATGCTACCCTGATGTAAAATGGGCATTTGTTTTAGGTCTGTACCTAAAGTGTGGGGAGGGAGAAAGAGAAGTAAGAACTCCTGGAAGTGATGCCCAGAGGTATTTAGTTTGCTTCATTTGTTCATCTGTTCCTTCATTCTTCTTCATTATTTGACAAATATTCCTGGAGCATCTAGGTACCAGGTGTTGTGCTAAGTCCTGGGGATATAAGACAGACCTGAAAAGACACGGTTCCTACCCAAAGATCGCGCATGGTCTTGTTGGGCTGCACCCTGCCGGCCTGGTAATTGCCCAGCCGAGAGGCTAAAGAAACAGCCCAGAGACAGTGACAGAGACATCAGTGGTTTACTGGACAGGGGGATTCACACGTCTGAGCGAAGTCCTGGAGCGACACCCCACTGCAGATGGCAGGCAGGACAGGGCAACAGTCTTGGCTCCTGGGTCGGGGGGAAGGAGGGGGAGAGGGAGGCTACCAGTTCCAGGGGGATTCGATGTCAGCTTGGCTTATCAGTTACCAGGGAAGCCAGCAGCTGGGACGGGGGCAAGCACGTAGGCACTTACTGATTAAGCCCTATAATTAAGAGGATTGGATAGTCACGTAAGTAGGTGTAGGTCAAGCAGGGAACGCACAGAGAGCAAGAGGACAACCATCTTGAGTGGCCTGACTATACGGTCTGCTATGAAAAACAAACAAATAAATAGGCAGTTACAATACGGTGTGATAAGGACAGTGAGCCTTGGCATGTGGATTTGATGTGAGCGAGAAACTTTCTTTTGGATTTAGCTACTGAGATTTTATGGTTGGTTGTCACTGTGGCATGACTTATCATAACTAACAGACTGTATCTGGATAAGAGGAATTATACCCGCCTAAGTCCCCTCTCAAGGCTTTCTTTCATGTTTCAGGGAAAAAGATCTCTCAGAGGCCAGGATTCACTCCACACACTGATCTCTCTTTAGCCGCAATACTGTAGAAATCGGCCCTTCCTTGCCTCTTTCTCCTTGAAACAGAAAGCTCAGGTGGGTATTCCTGCTGTTTGCCTTGTGTTTAATGGAATCCTCCTGCGATTTCGCTAAACTTGGCATCGGAAGGAATTTCACATCATCCATTCTCAGAAGCCGGGAAGCTAGTTCTCTTTCTTCTCTGCTTCAGTGCTCCTGCCTGATGCAGACAGCTGAGTAATTTTTCCCCTGCTTATGGCTCTTCCAGAGCACAAAAGCGGTCTTCATTTTAACATTAATGAGTTACTCATCCGATATAACCAGTTCTAGCAAGTAAATTACCCATAGCTGCCTATCAACGGGGCTAGTGCAAGGTGATTACAAAAGAGAGAGTTTTTTTTTACTTAAAATGAACTTGAGCTGGTTTCTTAAACCATACAGACCAACTCTTTTGGCCATCAATCAGAAGGGGGCAGTATAAGAACATGGTTTGCTTATCCCTAACTGCACAGACTCTAAATAATCTGCATTTTAGAAAGTTTTTTATTAGAAATCACACTGTGTTTTGTGAAATTATATATATGTGTATGTGTGTGTGTGTATACACATATATATCCAGGGATGAGAAATTCGAGAGCATTAAAAAAAATCCTCCAACATATATGAGAGACTTGGTTTAAACTGCAGGAGACCAAAGTAGAATTTTTCTAGCAAAGGTGGGGTAAAAGATCGGCTGGAGGAAGACCAGGCAAATGAGTTTAAGCCCACAGTAGCCTTGTTCAGCGTCTGCTCTTGGTGGAGTGGCTACTGGAGGGCTGAAAACGTCTATTTGTAGAATTTAGCTCTCTCATGTTCTCCCTCTGACTGGAGGCAGCTAACATTCCACAGTCCTTTAAAAAGGACTCCTAAATCAGCACTAATTTAGCATATTCAAGAGCGCCAACCACTAGTTATTTTGGAATAGGAAGACTGACTCTGAGAGGTGTGGAGGGAAGAACAGTGGATTCTGAGTTTGCCAGTGAGAGACTGAATGTCATCTCATCTCTCTAGACTTCAGTTATCTTCCCTCTTCAATGAGGAATCTGGATGAAATAACCTCTGTAGTCTGTTCTCTGTTTGAACATCTGTGATTCTACAGTCAAGCGTGATCATCCTACTACTGCTCTTCCTAGTACAACCCCTGCCAGAAATGTCACTTACTGAATTATTAACGTGCACCAGGCTTGTGTTAAGCGTTTCACATTCATTGTCTTTAATCTTGAAGCAGCACTACGAGGTAGACATTATCAGGCTTATTTTATAGGTGTGGAGGTGGAGGATCAGGGAAGTCAAAGGAATTGTCTAAGGTCACAAAGCTAGCACGTGGTAAGGATATGATCCAAACCCAAATATTGTGACTCCTGAGGCCTTATTCTTAACCCCTCCCCGCTCTGCAGAACATGGGTTTTGTTTTGCTGGGTTTTTTTTTTTTTCTGCTTCCATTACATTAGCATTTCACGTTCATAGGCGTGGCACCAGGCTACAATGATTGCTCTCTTTGGCCTCCCCGTTCTTTCATTTTTCCATGTCTCACAAGGCCCTCTTCCTGCCTATCCAAATATTACTCATCCTTCAGTTTCTAGTTTATGCCTGCTCTCTTGCCTGACGATTCTATCCCATACTAATCTGTTTTTTCTTCTGGGATTTTATTGCATTTATAATCCATTCCGTGTAATTTAGACTCAGCTCGATATTGTCTCTTACTTTGCTCTGTGTTTTAAGTAAGTTAGCCTTGTCAACATTAACTACAGTGCCAGGCTCTTGAGGACCAAGAACGCATCTTAGTCTTTTTAATCTCCTGCTGTGAGGAGCGTGGGCAGGGTTGCGTAACAAGCTGGGGATCAATACTTTCTTCTTGTTTGCTAGAGACAGACCTCAGGCAAAAATGATCCCTTTTGCTTCTAAAAATTACAACGGTCTCTGAGAAAAATTGTTTTCTAGCCTTGCTTTTTAAAAAAACAAACCCAATGAAGTTCCAAACCTCCTTGGCCAATATAGTCAATTGTTTCACAGTGTAACAATCAGAAATTAGTATTGTTATTATTTTTCATTAATGTTATACGAATAGTTAACATTGAAAGGTTACTTACTACATTCCATGCGTTGGCCTGGTGTTTTCCATGCGTATTTTATACTCACAGCAGTGCTAGGAGGAGGCTAAGTGTTCCCACTTCACAGAGAGTATGACAGGTTTAAAGAGATTGAATAATTCATGTAAGGTCTCACAGAGCTAGGAAGTGGTGGAACAGCTGCAACCTTTTGTTTTTTTAAATTCTGAGCCTGGTTTTCCTAGGTCTGGCCCACTTGTACCGTGTTGTAAATTAGACTGTTCCTACAAACGATGATGCATGGCTGTTTTTCATTCATATTTGTTCCATTCTATTTAGAAAGCTACCTGGAGGATTTCATCACTGTTCATCTGATTATTTAAAAATTTTTATTTTTGATTTTGCCTCTTTATCCAAGTGTTTGGTAGGGGAATTCAGGATTCCTTGTTATGGCAGGCTGAATTATGATCCCCAAAGATGTGTACAACCTCGTCCCCAGAACCAGTGAATGTTACCAATGTTGCAAAGAAACTCTGGAGGTGTAATTAAGTTAAGGGTCTTGAGATGGGACGATTGTCTTGTATTATCCCATGGGCCATAAAGGTAACCACCATGGTCTTTGGAAGAGGGAGGCAAGGAGGTGGAAGAAAGCTATGTGATGGTGGAAGCAGCTATTGGGGTGACGCTGCCCACAGCATCACTAGGTAGTATTAATATTCTTCCTGCTTGGATTTAAATGTCTGTTTTCAAGATACCAGAACCACTGCACCAACAGCACCAAGACCACCACCAGCAATTAAAATTAATACCAGCAGACGCAGCCATTTGACATCCTTAAACTGTCTGCTTTTTGTTTTGTTTATAAGCAGCAGAATGTCCATGTTGTTGATTCTGCTTTTAGGAACCAATATCATGCATTCCTTTAAACCAGGTGGTAAATGTCCACATGGGAGGCACTCTTGGTTTCTGAAGGGAAATGGATAATGTTGAACTACTGGAGTTTGACAGTGACACGCAGAATCCACAGTTCTTAGGAGCTTTGTTGAGATGTTGGTAGATTAGATCTTTGATGAAATATTTTCTGGGGACATGCCAGTAGGGTCATCCATTGAGACTGCCCCATTTCTTTTTGTTCCCTAGAGCCAGCTGCTAAATCTGAGGATTGTGAACAATCTCATGAAAGCCTCTGGAAGCCATTTAACACAATTATTAACAACAAAGTTTTGAGTTCAGGAGCTCTCTATTACCTAGCGTGTGACCTTGGACAAGTCACTTAACTTCTTTGAGCCACACTTTCTTCATCAATGAAATGGGGGTAATTATGGTTTCTCATGTACATAAAAGTCTTACCAAAGTATTTAGCATAGTCAAGACCTTTTCGGTTATAAGTAGCAGAAACACAATTCAGACTTGTTAAGCAAAAGGAATGTGTTTCACATAACTGAAAATCAAGTCTAGCCCTGGATTTGGCACTGCTAGATTCCAGAATTCAAAGACTGTTGATTAGAAAGAGAGATTCATTTGTGAGGTAGGTTCTTTCCTTGCAGAAGGCAGGGGATTCCTTAGCAACCCTGAGGAAGGAAAAAAATCTTTGTCTAAGAGCACTGGCTGAACAGTCCTGGGGAGACCCTACCTTGGCTTCTCTGTGCATCCTTGAACCCTCATTACTGTAATCTAAGGGATGGATATGCTCTGATTGGCCAGGCCTGGGTCTCATGCTGGTTCAAATGTCTTTTGTTTGCAAGAGACAGAAAATTCAATTCAAACTATTAGAGAAATTAAAGGAAACCTCATGACTCATGAGAGATTTGACTTCAAGTGGGGTTCAGTCTACAAACAATGCCATCAGGGATCAGATTTCTCCCCATCTGTCTGCTCTGTGTCCTGTATTTTTGACTTCATCATCAGGCTGAATCCATGGCCCTGAAAACTGGAGGTTGTCTCTTCACAGGATCAAAATGATTTTGTTTCTCACACCATGTGATTCAGGTTAAGAGCACTCCAGTGCTTCCACACAATTTCTGACGTTTACCCCCTCCCTCACTGGCTGCCATTGGGTCGCATGCGTCCTCCTGTGGCCTGGAGGATGGGATGCATCCATTGCATTAAGCCCAGAGTGGCTTACTTATTCAGCTGGGATGTGGCTAAGAATGGGGAGATGTATATTCCATAAAGAAAATCAGGGTAGTGTTGGTGAGAGGAGAGAGTTAAATGCTGGGAGGAAGTCTATTATGGTGGCACAAACTCAGTCCAGACGACTTGTAATGACACTCTCACTTGTAAGTCAGGCTCTTTTATTAGAAAGAAGGTAAAGGGATGTTTGTATATGGGATAGACCAAAGCAGCAGGTACCCATGGCATTTATCCTAATAAATGTCCATTATTTCATTAGGATATTATCATCTCATTCCTGTTGTGTAAACTGGGATCCTGAAAGATGAAGTGGCATCCTTAAGGCAGCAGAGTTAAAAAGCGGCTGAGTTGATACCAACATTTTCAGAAATATATTCTCTATGAAAAGCAGTTACAGGAAGTAGTTACAAGGGCCTACAGTGTTCGGTCCAAGTGCTGTATCACGTCGAGGGGAGAAGCGCACAAACATGAACTAATGAACTAAGAGGGCGCAGAAATGGAAGTACTGAGGAGGCGAACATGAGTTCCAGAAATCCCAGTTATACTTTACAACGGGATCCTCTGATAACCACTTTTTCTGGCATCTTACTTGAGGCTCTGTGGTCTAGATCTTGAGAAAACGCATTAACTCAACAGCTCTCCTGAGGCCTGAGGCTTTTAGCCACTTCCAGCTTCCCTGTTAAGCTAGGGAGGCTAGTCAGACAAGTAGCTTCTTTTTAGAATCTATTTCTCTTTGTTTTCTCTTTTCAATCATTCATGCTTGCTTTCATGTGAAGTGTCTATATCAATTTGTGGGCAACCACTTGGCCATTTAATTCTTCTCAGAGTAATTGAGGGTCAAGGATCATCAGCGCTGTAAAGAGAGCGATCGCATTCCCTACGGTCGTCCAAAACATCGCACTCTGATAGTAGAAATGATGGGTGTGTCCAGAAAAGAGGTACTGAGACCTTTGTCACCGGAGGATTAGGAGTTCAGTCGTTGGGTGAATAGACTAGACCATGTAGGAACAGCAGCTGGACATAAAGCAGTTCCGAGAGCAGCTAGCTAGAGGAAGAACAACCGGGCAGATGGGACCTGGTATCGATAGAGGATCATGGCAGGTGGTAGGTCTTAGTCTTGCCTGGTGTTTGAAAGGATGGTACAGCAGGCAGATGGTACTTGCTCAGAGATTTGGATTTTTTTTTTTTTTTTTTGCCTTGATATCCTTTGTATCTCGAATAGTATTTCTCTGGTAAGGTCTTGTTATATGATAAAACCTCAGTGTTTCTTCAAAAAATGAACAAAAGTTAACATTTAGAGATGTAGAAAGGCAGTTGGCACCAGGGAGACTTGGTGGAGGGTAGAGAAGGAACACATCCGTAGGTAGGGTTTCCCAGATGCAGGACTTCCAGTGCTAGAACCGAGATGGTCCTGGGCACACTGGGATGGTTGGCCATCCTAGCCCACAAGGCCAAAAGCTAAAGGTGGGATTCTGGGAAGACTAGTAAGAGTAGATGGCATCCATTCTCAACTTCCTAGATGTCATATCTGTTTCAATACAAGGCATGTGGACAGTCATGAATCCAGTGTACTTAGGTCACCTCTAGTTTGTGTCTCCTCTAGGATGAGAGATGAGGTTTCTCTTAAACCTCAGGTTTTTTTTTTTTTTTCCCAGAAAAACCAGTGACCAGGTATTATGACTAGAATGGCCATTAGAGATGTACAATATGGTTTGCTTCTCCACTCTGTCAAATGGGACATATCATTTGGTTGTTAATAATTTGGTCTTTGGAATCAGAGGGACCTAAGTTTCCACCCCTTGACTTTATATGGTAGCTTAGGTGAGTTACTTAATTTCTTTGTTTATCTCATCTGTGAAATGGGTATAATAGTCCCCATATCAAAGGGCTGTTATGAAGCCTGAGGGATAACAGTGAACCAGTGAATAGTAGATAGATATTATTCTATGGTGAGGACTTTCCATCTTTTGCTGACTAAGAAAAAAGAAAAGCTGATGCATGAAATATGAGAAAATAATTCACATTCAGAGTGTTTTAAGCACTCATTGAAGTCAGATAGGGATGCACAGTGTGTGAATTATTAAAGAGCAACTAAAATCTAGAATGCTTATGTGATTCTGAGATTTTATTGGAAAAAGCTAATGATGAGATATAAGTTTATTATTTCAAATAATTTTGTTTAAAAGCCATACTGATGTATCAGTAGAGTTAGAAACCAAGCATTTGATATAAGGCTTCCTGAAAACTGGGGAGAACAATTCCATGCTTCAAAGAATTTTTTGTAAGTTCAGTGTAACTGTCTTTCCAATTAATCGACATTAATTAAAGTTAACTTTGATGGGAATATAATTAACGTTTTCTTTCAGAATGAATATATTTCTATCCAGAAAAGCAGATCAACGAGGTGTTTATGAACTAGGAGTCTACTTCAGCATTAATTGGGATGTTTGATTGCTGAATTTTGCTCTCTATTCTACTCCTAATTATATGCAGCCTTAAACAGGTCACCTATGCTCTTGATGTATTAACTTCCTCGCTTAATATTTTTATTTTTATGGGGGATAAAATGACATATTAAGTGTTTATTATGCAGGTCAGTGTTTCTCAATCAGTTGTGCTTTTGCCCCTCAGTGGACATTTGGCAATATCTGGAGATATTTTTTGTTGTCATAGGCAAGGCAGAGCAATGCTCTTGGCATCTGATGGATAAAGGCTATAAATAATGCCAAACATCCTACAATGCACAGGACAGGCCCCATCCTGCCCTCCTCCTGCCATATTAAAGAATTACCATGATCATGAAATGAATTGAAGATTTTTCTCTTTTTACCATTGAAGAGCTAGGAAAAATATTCACAAGTATTCTCTGCCTTCTATCATCCTAAGATTTGTGAATTGATGTGTAAGCAGGATTTTTACGAAGAAATTACGGAAGCCCCCCTTCATGCTAGGCCCAGTGCTGGATGCTGGCGTGTAGTGATGAAGTTATAGTTATGGTCTTTGTCGTTCACACAGTGTGGGCTTGTGGGTGAGTGAGTCAAAGACAAGTAAACAAATAAAGAAATACGTAATAAAGTTTAAAATAAATTGTCATAAGGGAAAACAACAGGGAAGCCTTTCTGAAGAGGTGATAGTTGAGCCAAGCCTTGAAGAGTAATATGGTGCAAGTCTTTTAAAGGATGGGTAGAAGGATGTTCCAGGTCGTGGGACAAGCATGTTTACAGGTTCTGAGGTGGGAAAGAACTTGGAGCGAGAAAAGCTGGTACGACTGGAGTGTCGTTAGTGAGAAAGAAAGGCGGTGAAGTGAGATTTGAAAAAAGAGAGAGAGACAGCCACCGGAGCCTGCGGGCTCTTGGAGGCATGTTAAGGAGCTTGGATGATTTTGTAAATATAAAGGAAAGCCGCTGAAAGCATTTAAACAAGGGGCTTACATGTTCTTATTTATGGTTTTAAGAGGATCACACTGGTATAGGGAGAATAGATTGGATTGAGGCGAGAATAAAAGCAGGAGCTCAATTAGACGTTGATTGCAATAGCCCAGTCAAGGGGTGGTCATGGCTTGGCCGTGCGTAGTGGCAGTGGAGCTGAAGGAAAGCTGGTGGAATCCAGACAGGTTAAACGTAGATTAGAGAAGACTTACTGAGAAGGTGGATACCTTTAGAGGAGTGTGAAGAAAAGAGGGGTGAAGGATGACTTAGATTTCTGGCTTGAAAAACTGGGTAGATGCAGAATGGTGTCATTTAGTTAGATGTCAATGACAGATGGGAGGGAGAAGTTATAGGGACAAAAAACCAAGAGTCCTGATTTGGATCTGTTCATATTGAGGTGCTGTGAGTCTTCTAGAGATTCCAAGCGAGCAATTGTAGAGTACCTGTCAGGAGCCTAGAAGGGAAGTCAGGTTAGAGATATAATCTGGGAGTCACCTACAAGGAGACATTAATTAAGGCCACAGGAAATAGATGTACTCATGCTAGAAGGGGTACAGAGAAGGAACAGCAGTAGGGGCCTGGGACTGAGCACAGAGGGACTTAAATATTTTGAGATCTGGCCCAAAGAAATGCAAAACATTCTATGTTCCCCTTTGTTAAAAATCCTATTGCACCCTTCTCTTTAACCCCCAAATTTAAGTTCTGCATTATCAGTCATGCTTGTTTTGCTCATTGAGGTAACTAATGCAATCCCAGTTTTAGCCTTCAAACTCTAGCCACCTCTAATTGCTGGCAAAAGAAATATTAGTGCCACAAGGAAAAAAATTTCTGCCTTCTCTTGTAGCTACAGAGATTTGTTTTGCATCATAAAATTTTCCTTGCAATGGGTATTTTTAGCAACAGCCTCTTGTAAGACACTGGGACTTCACGTATTGATAGGTCCTGTAAAGATAACCTTTAGCCTCTAAAATGTCTGTAAATCTCATTAGTTTGCTTAAGAATGTGTTGCCCTGGAAATCATATTTAAATTGACATCTTTGTTTTCTAAGAAGTGTAAACACTTGTGAGTTTTCTTTGTTAAACCAGACAGGGAGGTGCTTCCTCCACATAAATGAAGGTAACACAACAACAACAACAAAAGAAACTTAAATCTCTGCTAATTTCTTATTTAAACAGAATCTTTCAGAAATTAAAAAAAAAAAAAAAACTTTAAAATTAACAGAAGGAGCTGGTGAAGGAACTAGCAAAGGAAGTTGAGGAGTCACCAGAAAGGCTGGTGAAATACTAGGAGAGTGGAAGGACAGAGCCTGAATTTAGGAAGGAGTGTTTCCAGAAAGTGGTCAGTTATGGAGAGCTGTCTAGAAGGTGATGACTGCAAATGTCCACTGGATCTTTGTAGCGTGGAGGTAATTGGTGATCTTTGACCAGTTTCAGTGGAACAGTAGAGATGGAAGCCAGTCTGGGCTAGGCTGTTTGGGAGGTGGGAAAGGCAAAGACAGTCTGTGTGGGGGAGAAGGGAAAAAGGAGGTGTACAGGGCACCAAAGGGAGCATCAAATATCTTTTAAGCAGCATGAAACCAGCTTGTATCAGCAAGTATCACATGATAGTTTTGTAAGATTTTTCATTTTCATTTCTAACACTTCTATCAAGTCTGTGGGAAGGTCTTTTAACTCTGTTTTTATTCATAAGGAAATAGATATTCAGTTACATCCTCAAAGTTTCAAAGCAAGTCAGTACTGAGTAACAGAAGCCAGAGCTTGAAACTAGGTCTACAGAATCAAGGCCCTTTCCTCTTGAGACACATATAAAAGGGGAGGCAACATTAGGGAGAGGAGGAAGTGACCCAAGAACAAAGCAGCCTATACCCAATTAACCAACTTGCCCACTCTAACTGGACCTACACTTGGTTCCCGCTTTTTGCAAGTCAATTGAAATGATGAATGGAGTATGCCTAATTCTTCGCAGAAGAAAGGAGTCCCTAGGTTCATTGCACAATAAAAATGATGCATTTCTATAAAGGAAAATTCAAAGAACCGCCATTTAGGCAGCAGTAAGCAGGAGAGGACAATTTCAAAAGCAAAGTAGCATCTGAGACACTCATCTTTGTGGCTTCAGTTACACTGACAAGAAGTGCTGGGTCCTGGACGTTTCAGTGTCACTTCAGCCTTTTATGGGCTCACGTGTACATCTTGGTTTCTCAGCAGTTTGGCAGCAATGCTATGAGAAATTGAGTGAGCTGGACGTAGGAAATGAATCTGTTGAGCCCTTGAGCACCTTGAGTTTAAAATTGGAGTAACATTTTTATGTCCTATTCCTTGAATTTGTCAGATTGCCTTAAAATTAGAATATCTGAATTTGTTCAAGGTATAAAAATATTGAGATAAGTCAAATAACATTCTATTGTAATTTCTTACCCTTGAATGTATGCAGAAGGCAAATAATAACATGGAAGCACTAAGAAATATTCAGTTAAAAAGAACAGGATTATTTGCTATTTTTGAAGCCTGAACACCTTACTGGGATGGTGGTTCTGGTTTAGAAAGATCTAAAAAATTAGTTATGACACATTTAAAATGACATAAATTACATACTGTATGTTTCCAACTATAGGACATTCTGGAAAAGGCAGAACTGTGGAGACAGTGAAAAGATCATTGGTGGATAGAGAGGTAAACAGGCAGAGCACAGAGGATTTTTAGGGCAGTGAAACTGCTCTGTGTGATTCCATAATGATGGATACATGTCATTTTACATTTGTCTAAACCCATAGACAGCAACACCAAGAGCGAACCTTAAGGAAAACAATGGACTTCGGGTGATTATTATGCATCAAACTAAGTTCATCAGTTGTAAGAAATGTACCCCTCTGGAGGGGGGATGTTGATAACAGGGGAGTTTATGCATGTGTGGGGGCAGGAGGGATGTGGGAAATCTCTGTACCTTCCCCTGAATTTTGCAGTGAACCTAAAACTGCTCTAAAAAAACCAAAATCTTACTTTAAAAAAAAGATGTCAATTTAAGTATTATTTCTGGGGCAACACATGGCGCCAGCTTGTGCGTCAGTGAGGTCGTCCACGCAGCCCGCTCGTGAGCCAGCGCTCCCTGTGCTCAATACTAGCCAAGTGCTTTCTCTCCCTTCACTGAATCTGCACTCACAGACTTTATATTCTGCCGTCAATGTGATCTACCTCAGAGCCCTATATACAGTCTACTTATTTGTAGACTCCTAATGAAACCATTTAAAAATGCTGTTTATTGTGGAAAATTTTAGTCACTTATGAAGGTAGACAGGGCCCCTGTATACTTTATGAGAGTAAAAAGGACCCCGTGTACCCATCACCAGCTTCAGCATTTACTAATTTGTGACCAAGCATGTTTTCATCTAAACCCCCCTGCATTTCTCCTCCTCCTGTATTGTTTAAAAGAAATTCTCAGATACTGTATTAATGAAGCCTTTTCACTTTAATTTAAACCAGCAGAATTGCATATGTTTGCTTTATGTAAGTTAAAAGTATATAATATATAATATACATTGTGTTCTCAAATATCATCACTTTCTACCTATTGTCTCCATTGTGGGGATTGTAATAAATTTACATTTTTTTCTTTAGTATGTATTTACTTTTTAACAGGTACTATATGCACACGGCTCAAAATTCTAAAGATTCAAAAAGGTATCTGTAAGAAGTTAAGACTTCCTCCTTCTCCTTCCTCTTCTCCCTCTCTCTTGCCTCCAGCCTCTGTGCCTGGTTTATGTATTTGTTCAAGGATATTCTATGTATGTATGAGTGTGTGTGTGTGTGTGTGTGTGTGTGTGAGAGAGAGAGAGAGAAAGAATATTTTTATAAATATTATTTACTGTCTGACTTTGCTTTTTCACATACCAATATGCTTTGGACATCTTTCCTTAACGGAATTTATAAAGCATACCGCTGCCTAATTTTTTTAAAGGCTGTGTAGCGTTTCATCTTGTGATGCTAATATAATTTCTTTAACCCACTTCTGTTGCTGCACATGTAAGTTCTTTTCCGTCTTTTGCTGGTATGTGGTATATTTTACATTCATTCCAAGTCTCTAGTACATTAAAAAAAAAAATAGAATGCCTTGGGACCAATATTTCTTCTTAAAGGAGGATGTAAAGTTGTCTTTAAGGGTGTGGTTTCTGTACTTAAAGAGTTAAGGAGAAGAATGTTTGGCTGACATCCTGGGAGAAAAGGTGGTGGTTATATGTATGACCTGCCCGTATTCACACAGCACATCCAGCAAGACAGGAGGATAAACTCCTCCTTTTCACTGAGTTCCCCTTAGGGTTCATACTTGTGACATCTTTCCCCCACTCTAAGCCTCTCCTTGGTTGCTCATGCTACCTTATTTTACCAAATAACAGTAACAGCAGCAGCAACAACCACAGCATTAACAACTAGAACTCACACTTAATATGTGCTCATTTAATCCTTACAGTCATCCTGTGAGGGAGGTGGGGAAACTATGACGAGTGGAGAAACTCAGGGCAGAGAACAGAAGGAACTTGCCCAAGGTCACAGCTGGTCCGTACGTAGCCAGGCTGAGATACAGGTTTGGTCAGCCTCCAGAATCTGCATTCTTAAGACTGACGCTGTGCTTCCCTGTGAAGAACAGTGTTTAGGAGAAGAGGAATGCAGGTGACCTGGACCAGTCCACAGATGTTCAAATTCTTATCCTAGAAGTGGGGGCCAGGAGCTGGATGGACCTGAGGTTCTAAGCACTTGAGCCAGGTCCAGATGGGACAGCACTGCTCAAGGACTACCAAGGATGCACCAAGGAAGACCATAAAGAAGCACCAAGCGGGATGCTGTGGTCAAGTCAGGCGCACAGTTCAGCTGCATGATTAACTGCGGGGAGCTGGGCAGCGTCTGAGGGAGCAGGCTAGACGCTGCAGAAGTTGGGAAAGACTAACCAAGTTCAGTGTGGCAGGAAAGAGGCTTCTCTCAGAGACATTTCCTGACATGCTGGAGCCCAACATCAGGGACCGTTTAAAAGGGCTTGCAGCCTCCTTTGTAAGGGAAGAGATTTGATAGTGGTGTTGCTTGACAAGCGCAAGTCTGCACAATAATCACATGGGACACTGGTTAAACATCCAGATTCCTGGGCCCTGTGCTCTGAGATTCTGAGGCAGAAGGTCTGAAATAGGCCCCTGGAATCCCATCTCCAGCAAACAACACCCCAGGCAGTTCTGAAGCAAGAGTTGCATGGACCTCATGTTGAGAGACTGGATGAGTGTGGAGAGGTGAATGGTTTTCTTTTTGTTGCTCTCAAATCCCATTTAGTTAAATGCTGGAAAAGAATGTTTTTAGGAAATTGCACATTAGAGACTAATTGGGACTACAGGAAAAGAAGAAAAAATATCCCCAGGGCTGTGGGCAGGGGTGGCACTGCCATCTTATTTGTGCGTTGGCTGGGTCCACAGCAATGACTTAGTTGGGGCAGGGATTCTTCACTTGGTTGTTCCTTTCATGCACCTGAGAGTGTCCTGTTTTCTGTCCCCAAGAAATCTGAAGATAAGGGAACAAGCTAGATCCAGAAATTCATTTATTCATATTTTCATCATTTGATTATGTAATCAAATAATCAGATATTCATCAGGCACCTACTGTGTGCCAGACACTGCTCTAGGATTTTGAGGGGTACCCAAGTGCACAAGATGGATCAAGTCCTTGACCTCATGGGGCTTACAATCGAGGAAGTAATCGGAAGAGATGGGGTGGCTCAAAATGCTGTCTCTGGGGCCAGACTGCCTGGTGCAAACCTAGCTTCGCCAGTTACTGTGTGACCACTCTATGCCTCAGTTTCCTCATGTTTGAAAAGTGGGTGATAATGACATCTCTCGTAGAGTTGTAAGGGTTAAATGTGGGAATGCATGCAGAGCTTTTACCCTAGGCCTGGCACGTGAGCTAGTACCTAGCATTGTTTTTCCAAGGTTAGAGGCTCAGTCTTCTCTCAGAGTCTTCAGTTTATAGCTCCTGGTGGTTCACTTCCTAGAGCATCTTCTTTCACTCTCCCCCTAAGTGGAGCTGCAGGTCAAGGAGTGCTTCCTTCCTCCCCATCAATCCTCACTCAAGAAGGAGCTCCTGTAAGCATCAAGCCTGGCGATTCATTGCAACTGAAACTTACAAATTATGTAATCTGGTTTGCGCCCAGCCCAAAGTTTTGAATTATTCTAGTCCGTGTGGGAAAACATTAGGGGAAAAGGAAAAAGAAGTGATATTCACTCCATGTGATTTTTAAAAAGTATTCTGCATGAATATTCAAGACCTTCATCGGCACCAGTCACAGCAGAGAGAGGCTGGCCTAACACTTGCTCCCTCAAGTATAGGCTATTTTTCTCCAGACGATTTTATGTAAAATATCTACAGTATAAAAAAGAAAATTAGAGTGAGATGCTAGGAAGGGCTAGAGGGAGCCACTGGGTGCTTTGATAATTTTGCATCTGGGTAATTAAGAATACCCTCAAATGCATCCGGATTCTTCTGAGCTCTTTCTCAGGAAGCTACAGGATCATTCATTCCTCATACACACCATTTTAAGGACAAACCTCCTGTCCTGGATGTGCTTTTGCAAAGAAGAACTATTTAGTGGCGAGGCTAATTGAGAGTGTTTACATCTCAAATGCAAAGCTAGGTGAAGATCTGGAAAATAAAAATAAATTCTCTTAGTGGGAATCAAGGCTGGTGTCCGGTTGGCTTTCAGATTGGAACATGCTAGCTTTTAGGCTGGAACCTTGTTTCTTGGTCCAGGCCCTAAGAATTGCTCAAAAACATTTCTTTTAAAACTCTTCCCCGATTGCATTTATCTCAAAAGACAAGAAATAGGCTTATTTGCAGTCAGCACCTGACTGCCCCAGAGCCTCTGCCATGTGAAGATTTGAAATTGACTTTCTCCCTCAGGGATGTTTCTTGGATGCAGGAGGGGAGGAAGAGTCAGCTAAAGCCAAGGCATCTTTAAAGATCTTCTCTTGGAAGCGATATACAAGCTGTGCTCTTTAGACAACACATTGCCAGTGTTCTAAGCTGTGAACTTTGCTTCAAATGAATACCAATGAAAATCAATTCCTCCCTGAGTGAGAAACAGAATTCGCTGGGGTTAGGAAGTAGGTGAGAAGGGAATTGTATATGACGGGGTTAGTAGTCTTTCCAGGGGTTCTTGGATCTGCTAAGCAAATTTTGCCTAAGGGGAAAAGAGCTGAATTCCCATACTTTAAAGAGAGTGGGACACTTACTTCAATCTTGGAATTCAAGAAATTTGAGGATTTTGTCACAAAACGGACATTCAGAGACCTCTGAACATAAATGAACTTCTTCTTCTTCAACAGGCACGGGACACTGCAGTCTGACCATGTTTATCATGACTTTGACAATTGTGATGTTGGGAAAAGCCCAAGTATTGGATTAGGCCAGACCTGGGTTCAAATCCTGCCTCTGTCGCTGATAGCTCTGTGTTTGTCTCTATAACCTAAATTTCCTTATCTGTAAAATGGAGATAATACCTTGCAAACATGTTCTGATGATTAAAAGTGATTACTGTGTAAGGCAATGAATGCAGTACTGGCACTCACTGGTTACCCAATACATGGTTCTCTGTCTCTCTCTGTGTCTCTGTCTCTGTCTCTGTCTATTTCTCTCTCTCTCTCTCTCTCTCACACACACACACACACACACACACGCTCCACATTTCCTCTGGATCACTCTCTCCTCCCTGCTTTCTCTGTCTCATTTGCTCATTCTGTAAGGTTCAGCTCCCATTATCTTCTTTGTTGGCCCTCTTTCTATAGAGATGCTTCTTTTTGACTTTTCCTAGTGCTCATAGTTTAGTCCATGACCCTCAGGAGTTTATTATTTGATTAATTTGGCAAAACCATAATTTTAAAATGCTCCATAGCACCCAGAACTTTGAAGGACACATTGTAAGTTTATATAATAAATATCACTGGTTGATATTGTTGTTATTTATTTCAGGTACCAAAGCCACTCAATTTTTTTCTTTTCTCTATGTTGACCTGGGGGCATTATTATTAATATTTATGGAGTAACAATATAATTTACACATATTAGGTCACAGCTTCATAAGCATCCATACTACATTTGCCAATGAGCAAACAGAAGGTCAGAGATTTTCAATAACTGGTCCAAATTATATGCCAGGGAATGGATAGTTAGGATATGAATTCAGGTCTTTCTGATTCTAAAGCTTAAGCTCTTTCTACCACATTATGTGATTTTTTTTCCATTAGGTTTCTGATAATAATGTGTTTAGGGTTCTCAGTCATGGCTTTCAAGCATGATTTTCTCTGTGAACACTCTTCATTACTAAAATAGTTTACTCCTTGGAACAGCCCCAGCCTCTCCTTGGTGGCTCTTCTGACGTGATTCTGGGTCCCTGTGAGCAGTGGAAGGAGCTGCTTGGATTCCTCTCTTCTGTTCAGCAATTTCATGTAATGTTCCAACCTCTTGTCCATATCCCCTTCTTATTTCCATGAACATCATTGCACAGCTAACACCCTTCTTAGAAAGAGCATTATAGAGAATAATTTTTTTAAAATAAAGAACTCTTCTCAAGAGTTACATATGTGGCATCTGCAAAAAGAACCAAACACCCATGTATAAATAATTTGCTTCTTAAATATAAGTGTTCCCCTGCTGTATAGCTTTGATAAATAGCTTGCAAAATGATATGTCAAATCTGTCCGAATAATTCCAAATGGCAACTTTCCCCCTTACAGTCAGTGAAAGGAACAGTGCTGTTGCAAATAAATTCACTTTTCCCCCACAAACGAGAGGTATTTTCTATACTACAATGCTTTCCAATTATGTTGGGTAGCTTCCTATTGAATAACAACACAAGCTCCCAAATCGAATGCTTGTGGCCAGTATCTGAAGCTTAGCAATTTTTGTAATAGATCTTTTCTCTGCTTAAATGGATATGTCAACATCATACTAGGGGTCTTGGAGGATAGATATAACACATTTTCTCCTAGACCCTACAATTTCTGCTTTGGACAATGATCAGTGATTTCCCGTTACAATTCTAACTTTCCTATTTATTTATATATATTTTTAAAAAGCCTTGGTACTAGAATTGTGATTTCTGTTTCCTTCTGGAGAATAACAGGTTTAGTAGGTTGGGCAAATTTAAGTGTTTAATGTTGTTCTCTTTGCTGTAGATTGCCATAAATTGATGTGAAACTTTTCGGGAAGATGATTCAAAATCTACAGCCATTTTTGGGTGCATTTCTTAGAGGGCTCAAGAAATATATTTTTCTGGAATGAAAAAGGAGACACACAGAAGATAAACATGTGAGCAAGTTGCTATATGGTCAAATTTCATCCTTGAATGCAGTCAGTTACACATAATTGAAGTGGATTCCCAATGTTTGGTGCGAATTAAGTATTGGGATCAATTTTATTTCATGTCTGTCTCAATTTAGTTTCTAATTTTGATTTATCTTTCAGTTGGTTTGAGTGTAACCTCTAGTAGAATTGTTTGTTTGTTTGTTTTTTGGAGATTTTTGTGCACCTGAGCATGTCTTTATACTTTTAAGAGAAGTGATCTGGATACGAAATTATTGGGTCACTGAATTTTCCCTTCATGGTACGATTTAATATTAAATCTTAGGCCAACCTAGTTTTTATTCACTTTAGGTAACCTGTTACTTCCTCTTGCCTGAATGCTTTTTGAATGTTATCAAATATTTGTCATGATGTGCCTGAATTTGAGTGTCTCTCTATTGATTTCTCTTGGAACATGGTGAATGCATTCATACTGCTCTCAGGCCTTGTTTATTTACTTTTTCCAACAAGGGAAATTTTTCTCTGATTATATCTTTAAATTATTTATGTTTTAGCATCAGAAATCTTCCCCTGTGGTCTTTTATAGGTACTGGTTTACTCAAAAAAGATAATAAGCTTGTTCTTAATGACCCAAGCAAATTTTATTATTCTCATCATGAGACCATGTGATGTTTGAAAAGAGTACTTTTAAAGTGCACATAGATAATAGAAATACTTTTTCCTAAGCAGGGAAGAGGAGGCTGGTTTTTGGGAGGAGGCTGGTAGGCTGGTTTTTGTGTGGAGGGTTTTGTCCATGTTTTTCAGCATCATATTATTTTTGACATACACTGGAAACAGTACCTAAGGGTATTTTTGTCTTAATATTGGTATCTAAGATAGAGCTCTTGCCTCTGAATGCTCAAGTGGTGTAACTTTAATGCTAGAAGGAAATCTAGGTCCCCAGTAGCTGTAAGACTATGGATGTGTGGGTAGAAGGATTGGTAAATAAGCTGGAAGAGTCATCATAGAGTCATGACTTAACTGAATAACAAGATCTTTTTTTTTTTCAACAACCTTATAGCACTGTAACGTATATATTAATAATTACGTTCATCCCAGTTGCTCTGTTTTGTTGTTTGGGAATATGTTTAATTCCTAACTTGACTCACCATTGTCTCTTGTCTGTATCTATCATTTTCTCTCTCATCAAGCTCATCTTTTTGTCCTTTACTTAATCAGGAACAGTTAATAGCAATGTAAAGCCCTATAGAGTGAAATGTAAAACTGAGAGGAGTGGAAAAGGAGACATGAAGTAAACTCAAAATACTAGGTGAGGCTGTTAGAAAAGCTAACGTGTAATCTAGCCCTTTAAGGAGGTATAGGATTGAACGGGTCTAAAGGGGAGACCTCAAAGTGATACCTAGGTAAATATGATGGAAAAGATAGCTGGTTAAGGAGTGGTTTCACCCACGTGGGTAATTTTTTGCCTAAAGATATTAAGTGCATGGCTTTGTTCGTAAGCTGAAATCCACATGGTGGTCTTTACCTAGAGAGACTTGAGAGTTTTTTGAACAGAAGCGGTGCTGTCGCAGACATGGCTGACACCAGGTTAAGTGTGAATCAGAAAAAAGAGAGGGAATAAGACCAGTGCTCTAGAGCTGATGGTGTTGGTAGTGGGAGCAGTAGGAGGCCTCAGATTTATCAGTGTTCAGAGGCAGCTTGAGGTCTGTGAGTCAGGAAATTAAGGTGGAAATGGGGAAACCTGTGGTATTAGGGGGTCAGGATTAAGATTTAGGAAAACAGATGTTAGACAAAGTGGAAAGAGGGAACAAAAACTTGATGGTCAGTATTATCAGCAGTATTCCATGGCAATGTACTGACTCCGAGGCGCCTGATAGGACCAAGATCAACGCACCAGAAGTAATTTTCAGGACCCTTCACCAATCTGCCCTTATTTTGGGCCATGGCTGCTGCTTGACTGGAGAAGGTCTTCTGTGGATCCTTTTTGATTCCAAATGAAACACAAATTGCAGGACACTCAGAGACAGAGACTGGTCAGGGGATTTCGTTCTCTATTGAATTCCTGTCTAAAGTTGGGATTCTTCAACTTTCTGAAAAGTCTTTGCCTCCGACCTGAAGTAGCTTCAAGAGAATGCACATGGACAAGTAAATGGAGATGGATCTCTAGCAGTGCTACCAAGCTTCTGGAATTTTGACAGAGGCATCATGGGGAGAGAGACAGACAGACAGATAGACAGTGGTGGGGGAGTGAATTTCTCCTTTATTATTTCCCTTATGGCAGAAATTATGGACCTTTGGTGACAACCACTCAAGACCTTCTTTTTCCTTATTTGGATGACTATTGTTTTATAACGTCCGGAAAAGCAAAGACACATGGTTTCTAAAGAAAGAGTCCTTGAAAAGGAGACTTAAAGACGTTATAAATTCTTTTTTTTCCCCCTCATTGTTGATATACAGCTTATCTCTTAGAAGGGCACAAAGACATTGGCTTATGGACATTGACTAAGGACTTCCAGTTAAGCACAGAGGACTGAACACATACATTTATTTTTGCATCCTCTTAAGCTCCCCAAATTGATAAAAATGTGTGCTTATTTAAAAAAAAAACACAGAATAGGGTAACACAGGAGAGAAGTCAGCAATCTTTTGGGAACAGAATGCAGATGAAATAGTAGACGCTAAATTAGCCAACCTGGAAAAGCTGAAGCTAAAGCCTGCAGTCAACAAAGCCAATGAAAGAAAAGGAAAATTATGTCCTCGCATCTACAAAGGCTTAGATACTGGAGACGCGGGGTTTTAAAAAGGAGGCATGGCAAGAAGCAAAAAAATGGGATTCGTAAAACTTTTGTGTAATGAGCATTTAGAACCCCAGATCACCTCTCTCAGCTCTCCTAGCCTGGAAACTGCTCCTTGTCCATCCTGGTATAAAATGGGGGATTCCCACTGGAGACGTTTGTGTAGCTGGGGATCACAGTGAGATGTTGAATGCCTGCAGCTGGAATGGTGAGATCCCCTGTCCCTATTCTCCTGAAAAGCTTTCAGAATACTGACAGCCAGGCTTATACCCCCAGACAGGAAGGACCCCCAAATGCTGACAGCCGGCTGCTCCACAGCCAAACGGCTTGTCCCTCGCCCCCCACCATCTGATGGAGACTTTAAAGCCATGTGGATGCATTACTTTACTAAAATTAAGAAAACATTAAGTAAAAAAGAATAACTCACAGCCTGTTAAACCATCTGCTTCTAACAAGAAGAAGAAAAAAAATGGTTATCTGGAGGCAGGGGTGAGGACTTGTATGCCCACATAGGGGATTTTTCCAAGGGCATCCTATAACAGGTGGGAATCCCTGGGTCACAAATATGTATATAAAGAAAGCCAATACAGAGACTGACTACTGTACCTCTGAGTATGGTCTGATTAGGGTTAGATGGGGGGAAATGGGGTTAATTGCAGAGATACCTTACTTGAGATTTTTCAAAACAAGTGTCATAAGAGACAAGATCTGCGGCTGTTAGAATATTTCTCACTGCTTCTTTGTTACTGTATCCATTCTTGCCCCAAGCTGCAATAACACTTCTAAAAGCCACATACACCTGGTGTATGTTCGTTCATTCATTCATTCATTCATTCATTCATTCATTTATTTATTCAAGCAGTATTTTCTAGCCTCTTATATTGCATTGGGCACTATTCTAGGTGGTAAGAATACAAAACAAAGGCCCTGATCATGGGATGTAGCTTACATTTAAGTAGGAGAAATTAATGTAAACAAATAAAAACTAGATTCTTTATTCTCTTCGTCTTACAAGTGTCGATGTCACCCTTTTCCAGGGCCAAAAGCAGAGAAGTGAGAGATTTACATTTTAACTGGTTTTGTTTTTTAGATTGAGAAATTGAACTGGAAATCAAAGTGGGAAATATAAACTGGAACTTTCTACAGAAGAATTAGTCCTTGAGGTGATAGTGGAAAGCTAAGTGTTAGAGGAGACTGGGAAATTGGAAGATCAAGATAAGCAAATGGGCCAATGAGGTATAGTGTGTGTTAAGCTCTAAACAAACCATCCTGGGGAAAAAAGTACATAATTATAATGAATACAGGCACAGCTGTTCTCTGAAGTCTTGTTCAGTTTCTGGGAGATTTCGTCATCTTCATCTTTCATCCATCCTGCTGAGTGTTTTACACACACACACACACACCCCCTCCCCCGCGTACGAACACACAACACACATATATGTACTATATACATATGTGTGTAGATATATATATTTTCCCCCAATAGCTCTTTTTTTGTTCTGTTCTTTCCTTATTTTCTTACTCCCTCTCCTTCCCTCCTACGTCTTTTCCTCCTCCGTCTTCTTTTAATAATGCCCTGTTCTTATTTCATGTATATGATAGCTTGTCTAGTCTTTTGAGTAAAGCAGGGATAGTTTATTTGAAGTTTTCTTCTTGCAAAGACTCTGCTTCCTCCAATTTGCTTTAATTTCTTGCAGACCCTGTTTTACAGGTTTGAGGCTTTTTTTCTGATGTTGCTGATCCTTCAAGAGTGAGGCAGTAAACAGCTGACAGGAAGCTCATGAGTGCGTGTGTGGGGCTTCTGGACTGTGGGCTCCATTATACTTTGATCCCAGCAGGCCCTTTCATCGAGGGAATTCCTGATGGAGAGTCCCTTTTCTCCATCTATTTTCTTCACCCTTAATTATCCATCCCTTCTGCTCTCCTAGCTAGAGAGTAAACCTGTCTTATCTCCTCTAGAGGATAAGCTCCCTTTATCTGTTGGGGCAGAGATGATGCACTGACTTGCTGTATGGAGTAGGGAAGGGGTAGGAATGTGACTGAGTTTAAAAATTCCCCAACTACTTCTTTCATAGTCTTTCTAACAATCCTTGTTTTTAACTTCACTTCCATGTGCATTCCCAGAGGACCCAATGTTGCCAATTCCAGAGCCTTTGTGGATTCTGAGAAGCATACTGGGTTTCCTCTTGGCTTCTTCCGCTGCTGGCTTAGGACTGAACTTTCTTTAAATTCTTTACCACTCATCCAGCTTTCAAAATTGGGCTGCAGTTGTCGCTTTTTCCTTTGTCCTTGTGGTTTTGTGGCCTTTAAGAAGTTCTTTTCTGATGTCTTAGTGTAGTTTTGGAAGGCAGTTAAATACATGGAAATTTACTTGAAGGTCTCCCTCATTTCCTTAAGTGCTTTACAAAATTACCACAATGATTCAAAACCACATGAATTTAAGATTCAAACAATGCATCATTATGTCCGAGAAATGTGGCCATCTTCCCTCCCTGCCCAACCTTTGGATTCCACATTCACTTCTCCTGAGCTGAAGAGTATTAACATCATGATTATTTTTCCAGTTCTTGTCCTGTTCATTTATATACTTACTTATACATTTCAAAAAATAATTGAGATTGTATCAAACACATGATTTCATGAGTTGCTTTGTTTGTTTGTCTTTTTTAAAAATTTTAATTGGGTGATCTTTTCATATAAGTACATATAGTTCCCATTCTTTGAACACCTGCATAGTATCTAGAACAGTGGTGCCATATTTTATTTAACCTTGTCCCTGTTTAGGAATATTTGACTTTTTTCAGTTTTTCTGTACTATAGCAGTGCTATGGTAAAGGTATCTGAACAAACGTTTGCACATGTACAAGTATTTCTTTAAGAAAATGTTTAGTGGCTCTTAACCTAGATTTGTGTTTTCCAAATTGAACTCAATTGCATTTCCTTTCCTTGATTTTTGCCATATATGCATAACACATGTACTAGTATAGACTTAAGTTTCCCCTTAAATTAACTAATTTTTATGTTATTTTAAATGGAAGCTTCATAGTATTTATTTCTGCTTATTTATAGAAGTAGGAAAAGAGTGTCACTTGCCATAAATAGATGATAACTATAAAAGTAAAAGTGGGATGGGAGGCTATAGCTCAGTGGTAGAGCACTTGCTTAGCATGCATGAGGTCCTGGGTTCAATCCCCAGTACCTCCATTAAAAATAAGTAAATAAGTAGATAATTGTAACTACTCCCCCCCCCAAAAAAAAACTAAATGCGAATTTGATGAAAACTATTCTATTGGATCTGAAGTGGATGTGATTGCCTGCTCTCTTTGTTAAAAGGGATACTAACAAAGTGTTACAAAGGTGTTAAAGTCATATTAGTATCAAACCAAAAACTTTCTCCCCCAAGTTTCCTAAAAATAAAAATTAAAATAGAATAAATATATTTTTCACTGCGTAATTCAGTATTACCTAATTCTGTGTTCATGTGCTATCTAAAATCATTTCACATACCATCAGTGAATAGCCTCTCTTTCTTGTCCAATACGTAAACTACTAACAGCATTATCTTCCTTCAGTGCTTCACCATGTCACCTCTCTGCTCAGAGGTTCTCTAGGTCTCACTGCCTAGCGAATAAAGTAAATATCCTAAGACTTAAGGCCCATCACCTGGTCTCGGTCAGCCTCAGTGTGGGCAGTTTCTGTGTCTTTACTGCTTTTTGAGTTTCTGTAGGATTGCTGTGTACATGCATTTGCTTTACATGACATTCCAGTTTTACATCTTCCCTTGCATTCTGGTTATTGTTTTCTCTAATAAACCAGTATTTCTTCTGGGCAAGATCTGTGTCTTTCATCTTACACTCTCTTATGCCTTCACCATGCCTACCACAGTGCCTTGTCCATGGTAGATGCTCCATCAAAGTAAGGTAATTTTTTACTTTAGAGGGTTTACTTGTTAGCGCAAATGAAGTGTTCATTACATAAAAGCTTAGTACAGATGATTCAATGATCAAGCCTTCAAATTCTCACGATAACACAGTTATGAGACTCCTCTTTCTAATACTGCAACATTCAAAAACAGAATAGAAGGAGGACTTTCTCGTGGCTACACTTTTCTACTGAGTTCTTACGTTCATCATATTTGTTTCCTTAATTTGAAAGCCTAAGCTCTCATAACTTTTTATGAACTAGCTGATTTCCATGTTTCTGAGTTGCTTCTGGAACACATTTTATCTTAATGAGAATAACCCATCAAGCAAGAAAGCCAGAAGTCTCCTCATTATCATTCTCTGAATAGAGGAGTTTATCTTTTGGCTGCCAAACCTGAATTCCACACTGTCCGATTTTAGAAAACGGATTGTTTTTAATGGGTAAGTTTGAGTGACAAAGGCAGAGAGCAAGCCAGTGGCCTGTCCTCTCGGTTGATAGGATTAGATCTGAATGAATAAAGACATGTGATGGCCTGCAGACTGTGGGGGGACGTCTGCGGTGCACGTCTGCACTTCTGAGCAGCATTAACATTCTCTGCCCGCTGTACTAACTCTTCAAAATGCCATTTGCATTGACGATGGTATAACTGACATTGCTCCCCGAGGAGCTCCGAGGATTGCGGGGAGGTGGAATCAAAGAAAATCCGTCTCTTCTGAAGGTTCTCCTCCAGCTACAAAACTCAGAGAGAAAAGGACTCTTGTTACCAGGTGATGTCATGTTAATAAAAAGCAAACAGGCACAAAAATCTATCCATCATCACAATTTTCCCAGGAGCCTTTTTATCTCACTGTACGTGATCTTTCTAATTGTCACTCATCAGTATTTATTTGGAAGTGTGATGTTATCATCATTATGATTATTTTTGCACTAAATATGTTAAGATTCTTTATGATCCATTTGCTCCCACTGATCCCTCTTTAGAAAGTTCAACCGGTGTAGTTCCAGCCGTGGTGTGATGCCTAGTCAGACAGCTGTGAACGTGAATGAGAGAGGAGGCTTGAGCAGGGGACTCATCTTCAGTCTCTGCCATCCCTGAACAGGGTTGAAGTCACTGTGAATGAACATGATCGTTTAGGGGTCAAAGAACAACTGCAGTGTGTTGAAATCATAATGTAGAAAGACGCGAACACAGATATGAGTAAGGGCTTAAATGAAACTGTCAGATTTTCAACAAGGTCAGTTGTGATGAATTTATTCCCTAGATTTGTGCTGCATCAGTGTGTATCAGCAAAATTTTGATAAGTGTTTTGTGAACAATGGGTTAAGTAGAGGAAATGAGTGACTTCTAACTAGCATTTTATAGCAGTTATATTAGGCATACATGTTTTCTTATAGCATTTTATAGAGGTTAAATCAGACAAAAGACCATAGATAACCAAAATCGAACACCATCTATGGCCCTAATATTGACTTCTCATGCAGTAAGGGATCAAGACACAGTTTTTGGTTTTGTTTTGGAAAAAATGCCAGTAAAGATCTGTTTTTCTCCCTTTAATATTTATTCCAAATGGAAAATATAATGATATTTAGTGTCAGAAAGCATCACCCAAAGGCGTTGGATTATTCCGAAAGGCCTTTTGGGTCATCCAGGAAAGATCAAAATATATATGGGTGCTCTTTTGAGATTGTTCACTGAACTGTATTATAACCTTTGAATTGTTAACTTGTATTTTCATATGTGTCTTAATGCATGTTTGGTTGCAAGAAAAAGAGAGCCATTCAAATTTGCTTCAGGAGTTACTGTAAATAATAGAGAGGAATCGCAGAGAAATCCGTTTTAGGCAGGATGTGCTAGACCTCCAGGTGGGTAGAAGAGACAGAAACTCAGCTCAAGCTGGCTAAAGCAAAAGGGGGATTGTTTCACAAACCTAAAAAGCAGGGCTGAATCAGTGTGTTTGTGTCCAGGGGCACAGACAAGGTCAGGAGTTTGTCTCTGCCCCTAAGCTGAGCTTTCCTCTCTGTTGGCTTCATTCTTAAGTAGGTTCCTTCCTCCTGGTGATAAAGTTGCAGCTTCACCTTACATCTTCAGATCTTGACAACCCTAGGGAGGAGATACTCCCTCTCCTAAGGATTCTTGCAGAAATTCTGGGTCTGGCCCTCCTTGTTTCAGATTGGGTCATGAGCTGGTGCCTAAACCCATGTTACAACCCTAGTAGTTGGAAGCCCCTCTCTTGTCTATTGATCACTGGAGTAGGGGTGGGAAAAGTAGAGTCAACCCCACTGGAGCAAGTTGAGAGGAGGGGGAAGAGTGGTTCCCTGAAGGAACAGTGAGATCTAACTGAAGAAATGCAGTCTGTGCTGTTGGTGCTCCCCCTGGATCCATTTACCAAGTCAGGTATCCATCCCTGAGCTGCTATGAGTGTTGGCTGCTAACAGCTCAGAGCTTCTTCCTTCTCCAGATAATTGCCTTCAGTGAGGGCAGCAGTCCACCCAGAAAGTAAACCACCCCTTTCTCCAGCAGCTTGCATCGAGTGACTGTCTGATTCAAGGGCGCAAAGGGCTGCCCTTTTTCTCAAGGAGGGAATAAGTTAATAATGTGCGTCATGCTTCAAAGTTCCAGAAGAGAGCACAGCCTTGAGTGGCTTCCCCCCTATCTGATCCTGCTTCCCTCACTCCCTTTTTCCTGAGAGGATAGCCTCAATAAATAACTCTTTCTCAGGCTCTCCTTCTGGGGAACCTAAACTAAGATTTAGGAATGGATGTTGGACAGGGAAAATAATTAATGTCCATTCTTCTAGAACTGAGATCTTTTTCTCCATCTCTCGAGGGTTCCTTCAATCCTTTCTTTTCCCTGAATGCCTGTGTCACTCTTTTTTCAGAAGACAGCTTCTTTAACTTGTGCAGCCTGTGGTTCTCAGCTGTCTTGCTGATTCCTGTCTTTTTATGACCTCTAAGTATTGATATACT
This sequence comes from Camelus dromedarius, assembly GCF_036321535.1. Taxonomy (NCBI): domain Eukaryota; kingdom Metazoa; phylum Chordata; class Mammalia; order Artiodactyla; family Camelidae; genus Camelus; species Camelus dromedarius. Next base: position 13,153,738 of record NC_087462.1, on the reverse strand, counting down.
GGAATGCTATGTTTTCAGTCCTCTTGTTTTTGATCTATCCTCATTTCCTAAAGAATCCACCCAGTTACATGGTTTTAAGTAGCTATCACTGATAATTTCTAAATCTGCATCTCCAAAACCATCTCTCCCAGAGTCTCAGACTCACATGTCCAACTGTCTCCTTGACATTTCCACTTAAATATCTAATAAATATCTCACACTTACTAGAAATCTTGATTCCACTCTCCAGACCCGTCTCTCTCGGAGTCTTTCTCATGATTAGAGGAAAAGATTCTGGTTGATCAAATATTCTGACTGTTACAGTGATCTTATTACAGCAAATATAGTGGCCAATCTGTCTGCTCATCTTCTGTGATATTCAGACTGCCATTTACAAAGCCGTATTGGTACCACGTGGACAGACATGGCTTCCTGGTTCTCATGCAGATACAGCTTTCCAACCCCAGATGAAGGTGGAAAATTGAAGTAGATCCGCCTTGATTTTTTAACTTCGTGAGATGGGAAGTAGAAATGGGCAAGAAGAATGAAGGCTACGAGACATGAAGAAGCAGAGCTCTCCATCTGGTGCAGCAGCCCTGGCACTGTGGGCATCTTGAGCTGGGTAAATCTTTACATGTAGGGTGCTTAGCAGCATCCCTGGCCTCTACCCACCAGTTGCAACTGGTACCTCCCCCCAGCCTCCATCCAAAGTCATGGAAATACAGAACATCTCCAGCCACTGCCAAATCTCTCCTGGCAGTCACAGTCACCCCTAGTTAAGAACTTCAGTATGAGAAAGTAAATTATGCATGTCAGACTGTCCCCAAACTCCCCAACCATTTATAGCCTTTCTTCCTGTGGAGAGAATCCAATAAGGGGTGAAGAGAAGTGTGGAAGCTTTTTTTGTCCAGCTCTTCCTAGAGAAAGTTGAAATTTTGACCAAAGTTTCTATTTTAAGGGACAAGGTGAGACGACTGGAGGAAAATAAAAGATGTTTCTAGAAGACTTTAATGTACACTATCTTTTCACATTATGTTGAGCTGTAGCTTATCCATTTCCATTCAAATATGTGTTCAGTTAGGCTCATCTTTCCAAATTGATTTGTTCAATTTAGATCTAAAACCCTATGCTGTTCTTTCATAGCATTGGATAAATATGGCTCCTTGTCAGTTTATAAGACAATTTGTAGTGTTTCAAGAAGCGGAGGAATTTTTTCTCACTTGATTCTTACTTTAATTGTAGAAGACATCTCGCTTAAGAGATGCATGGTAAATTTGGAGTTTAGGAGTAGTAACTATTTCTACTCAGTATTTCATTTTTGTTTCATTTGATTTGCATTTTAGCCTGGTAGGTGTTTACTTTTGTTCTGATGGAAAACCAAACCAAATGAAACCTAATACACCTCCATGCCCAATGTTCACAATACTGTCAACTCTATTCTTTAATATATACAGTCTTTATTCCATGGATTAGTAAATTCTTTAATGTTAATTTCATTGTTTTATTTCAGTCAATTATATTTTCACCTCAATATGCTGCTTTTTAGTCTCGGTCTACTTGCATGGGTAGGGTGTTTACAAATGAAGACTATCCAAGATAATTTAAGAAGCCTTGAGACTCGATGGGGGAAATAGGTATTTTTATTTTCATACTGATACTGCTGTCTCTCAACTCTGGAGTGAAAACCAGAGAAAAAAGAAACAACAAAAGGACAAATTCATTTACCTTTAAATACTCAAAAGGTGCAGGTGGTGTCTGTGCAATGGTTTGCAAATGAAACGATTTTTCTTCCTACTTTTTTTTTTTAGACCTCCCTGAACAAAGGGAAAAAAGTAATTTAGATAGAAAATTCAGAGTCAATGAAAACTGGTATGTGTGGGAGCTTGTAAAATTAATTTTAGTTGTTAGGCCTTCTAATATCAGGGTGTGTCCTTTGCCCTGTGCCCTCTTAAATAATCCTTTTACGTTGCTCAGGGCAGATGTATTTTGAAAGCGGCACCTCTATTAACCTTAACTGTATACCGCTCAGGAAGAAAAAAAATTGCTAGTTATATTTTGAATGCTGCCCATGCTCAACAGTTGCTGCAGTACATTAGTTTGAAATCTAAATGGAGTCCTGACTATTCCTTTCAGGTAGGAGAGAAACAGGTGGTGAAGAAAAACAAAGATTCTTCTCCCCCTGAATTTCTATTATGATACTGTGATGGTCTATAAGAGGATCTAGTGAAAACAATAATCAAAAAACAAGACATTTTAAAAGGAGGAGGGAAATATCTATGGATGTCACAGTGCCGGACGCCAGCAGAGCAGCTCTAAATGCACCACATGCTTTAACTCATATTTTCTCTGAATAACTCTTAATATTATCATCCCATTTTTCCAGTTGAGAAAAGTAAGGCACAGAGAAGTTAGTTAGAAACTTGGCTGAATTCTCACCACTAGTAAATGGTGGAACTGAGCTTTGGTCCCGTAGTTTGCCTCCCTGGATCTTGCTCTTAACTTCTCTGCTCTCCTGCCTCCCCACTGTCCCCCACCCCATCTTGTTAGACCTCTTCCATCTCATCCCATTTATATGGGTACAGGGTGTAGATTTCAATGAATAAGTGAGATGATTATACATTTCCAGTTGTGTGATACCACGTGTAGGCAAATGGGAATGGACATTTGTGTGGTGGCCTTTATTGATTTTGTCTGCCAAGCATCTCCTCTCTGTTATGTTGGTATCAGCAACCTGGTTTTGCTTAGGGAAACTATCCTTCCCTCATCATATTTGTTCGAGTGCCCTGCCTGCCCTCTGGTAAAGGGTAGACGAGGGGTGCAAGGGTCAGATCCTCCAGCCCTGGGCTTTGAATCTTCAGGGGAATGAGAAAGACTGGAAATAGTTGCAGTTCTTCCATCCTGATGAGGGTGTCTGGAGGAGACTGGCCAGAGTTCTTGCAATGTATTGTGGCTCTGGTGAGGCTCGCTTAGAGGTCTGTTGTGTTTGCTTTTCTTCAGTTCTGTGAGCTATTCCAGGTCTCTCCAATCTGTTCCTTTCTGCCTTAAGATAACCAGATTCTATTTATTTTGCTTGCAACCAAAGAACCTTAATGGATCCACTGACAACTGTCTCTCTTTCATGAGCCTGATGTGGTGGTGTTGTGGAGGGGCCTCCATCAGTTCAGACAGGAACCCCATAACGGGGGTTCATGGCTTGAAGGAAAGGTGTTATGGGAGTTTTGGGCCTGTTGCTTTCCTGCTGCCTGAATTGATAAGGACTTTGCTCTTCCCTGCAAACAGCCATTCACCATTTTGTGTCAGAAAAGTTAAATTTCCTCTTAGTGGAAAGGAATTTTTGGTAGAAATGAATTCTGGCTTCATTCAGAAGCTCCTGTTGTCTCATAGAAAGGATCATAGGCAAAAGAACTGAATTCTGCTAATAGCTTACTGTTATAAAAATTCTATTAAGTTAAATTCTTCTTAGGGCATTTTATCTTTTAAATGAGGGGAAAACAGTCTTGGTTGACAGACGTGAGATAGTTTTAAAATGGTTAGCGCTATCATTACGTACGTCCTGGGGGAGAGCAGGTGGACCCATCACTTCCCTGCCCCCCCTCTCCCCTGAGAGCCTGTGGATAACCAGCACACTCTTTGCCTCACAGTGTCTTGAACTGACCAGGCTGCTTCAAGTATCTCATATGATTTCCCTTCCTTGGGATGCTTTTCTGTAATACGTCCATCTGGCAAACTTTTATTGATCCTCCACAGCTCCCTGCAGCATCTTCTCTGTGACGGACCCTTCCCTTACTCTTCTAAGCTTGGCTGATCACTTTATCTCCTCATGCGAACCTGTGTGATCTTATCTTATTGGACCTTGCACTACCCAGTATTTCAGTTATTTAACTACAGGTTCATTTCCATCATTTGACTGCGAATTTCCACAGGGCAGCCAGCCCCTTGCATTTTCGCATTTCTCGTATATTTTGTGATACCAAAAATGCTTAATAAATGTTGAGCACACCTTGACAAAATTCCCAAGAAAATTCGCCACTTAAAGGAACTCTGTTACTCATTCTCTGCAAGTTTAAAACTTCTCGGGAAATGCTAAAAACATCCCACGGTGGGTATATTCCATAAATCGTTTTTTTTTCACTATCAGTACCTTTTTTGGATTATGCTACCTAGTCTGTTCAGGCTGCTCTGACAAAAATACCATAGACTGGGTGGCTTATAAACAACAGAAAGGTATTTCTCACGGTTCTGGAGGCTGGAAGTCCCAGATGAGGGTGACAGCATGGTTGGCTTCTGCTGAGGACCCAATTCTGGGTTGCAGACTGCCGCCTTCTCCATGTGTCCTCACGTGGCAGAGAGCAGAGAAGTGAGCTCTCTCGTGTCTCTTTTAAGGACACTAATCCCATTTGTGAGAGTTTCTTTCATGATCTCATCTAACCCTAATCACCTCCCAAAGCCTCTGCCTCCTAATAACACCACATTAGGGGGTAGGGTTTCTACATGAGTCTTGGGGGGAACGCACATTCAGTCCATAACACTAAGTTTTTTTTTTTTTTTAAGTTGCTGCTCAATTATAAGAAACTGCCACCTACACAGCTTGTATCTCGAGGACTTGATGACTGTCATTCTTCTTGTAGGCCTTTCTGTGTCTCCTACCAATAAATCCATAGAAATGTCATTAGACATGTGTTCGAAATAGACAATGCCATACAAACTTAGAGCAGCAAGGGAGAAAAAGAAATTCTCAGCACATTTTGTACAAAGCATCCAAAAAATGGACTGGGAGGCTGCTGGGGGCTATGTGTCTATTAAAAGGTGTGATTGACAATGGAAACTATATTATTAAAGATGTTGGAAATTTCTAACTTCCTATCAAACTAATTATACTTCATTTTGGGGGAGGACAATCATCTCCTACAGTTTTCCTTATGGTCTAACGTGTCTTGATTTTAGGAGACACAGACACATCTCAAGCAGCAGAACTGAAAGCAGTAATGAGAGAGTGGTCTTTGGAAAAGCTTTGCATTTAAATAGAAACAGACTCACAGACACAGAAAACAAACTAGTGGTTACAGGGGGAGAAGAGGGAGGGAAGGGATAAATTGGGAGTTCGAGATTTGCAGATACTGACTACTGTATATAAAATAGGTAAACAGTAAGTTTCTTCTGTATAGCACAGGGGACTATATTCAACATCTCATAGTAACCTGTAAACAAAAAGAATATGAAAACCAAAATACGTATGTATATGTATGACTGAAACATTATGCTATACACCAGAAATTGCCACAACATTATAAATTGACTATACTTCAATAAAAAAAAATTTAGAAAGTTAAAAAAAAAGAGAAAACTTTGCATTTGCATGTGGTTAGAGACCTCCTGGTGTGTATCCACTCTTGGGAGAGATTCTCCCTTTTATCCACTCATTCCCGCTACGTACACAAGTATTTTCCAAAGGGTGTTTTGGGGAACATTACTTTCTCTAAGTATTAATCGGTGTTTAAGGGAGGAGAAAAACGTTTTTTGAAGTTAAAGAAGTCTGGAAAGCACTGGATTAAACAGGTGGAACTAGCTTCTTCACTGTCCCACGTGTTAATTGTAGAGGAAGATGAGGCATTCAGCCCAGACCTACTCAACCCTGGAATCCTCACAGAGAATGGTGCACGTGGTTCGCAGGGATAAAACGGTTGCCTTCTTTCCATTCAAAGAACAAATTTAGGCTCACGGTTGTTGAATATTTTGTGGCATTGCTATGAGTTGTCTTTAGCCCCCGGAGAGTCTTGGGATTAATTTGTTGTTTTCTGTTCTTTCGTGATGAGTAGGTTTCATTGCGTTTCTTGCTTGATTCCCTTTTTTCTAGGTCCTTGGGATAGTCTCCCTTTATGTTTTCTGTTGTTGTTTTAATGGCTCATGCTTATGCCAACGCATTTCCTTCTACAGAAAACAAAACAAAATACCACAAAGAAACAAAATCTAAACGCCAGTAGCTCTTCCTTAATGTCTGCCATAGGAAATTAGGCAAATTCAGTGAGGTAAGTTCCAGAGTGATACCTCAGACCGGGGGAGCTGTGAATCAAGTGCTGCTCTAAATTTGCTGACTGGACAGATCTCATTGTCTGAAAAATGAACACGAGGCTAATTGGCCTCATGAGCAAGTTCATTTTTCATGAATTCAACGCAATTAATTCAACCTGTATTTATTAAGCATTCTTCTATTGGTCACTGGAGCATAGTGAATAAAATAAATGTGACTGTTTTGTGAAGGCTTCTATTTGAAGGGATAGAAAGAAGAAAAGAGACAACCATATGGGTGACAGTGATGAGTGAAGTTTTAGGGAAATACACAGCAAGTTGTCTATTTATTTGAGAGCTAAGTTGTTCAAAAAAAAAAAAGCAAGTAGAAGGGGAAAGATACTCCAAGCATGAAAGAAAATGTATGAATACAGTTTTTATTAGGCCTTTAATTTGCATCCCACTGTGCTAGGCACTAGAGAGAACACCATTCCAGTTTATAAGGGAACATACATTTCGCAGTCAAGCTTGTAAACTGTTTAGAAATTTTGGGACATGTGTCTACAGCAGCACAGAAGAGGGAAAGCTTTTGTGGCTGAAATATTACAAGGCTGACTGACACATGGTGGCTGAGAATTATTAAGTTGTCAGTTGATACCTGCAAGTGTCCCTAAAATAAGCTGAGATATATTTACAAGGCAGGAATTCTCTGGGACGCAAGTGTTTTCCCAACATGCTGTGACATTCATCACCTACAGCTCCATTCTGTGCAAGAAACCTGTTTCCACTGTGCTGGCTCAGAGATTCAGTGCCCCCTTGTTCACTGGCTCAATGAGTAACTCAGGGACTAAGGAATAGTTTCTAGTTACGTTCCTCCTATGGTTCAGATTCAATCCTTTTGCGATTTATAGGTCTAACAGTGAGCCTCTTGCCCCACAGCATTCTACTTATGCAGCCTCACTGCCTCCTGGTCCTCGAATACGCCAAATCTCTCCCGCTTCCTGACCTCCTCACACCCCGCTTTGTCCTCGTGGGGTGTTTCCTGCTGTCTTTGCTGGAGTAACTCATCTTACTCATAGTTTAGGTCTCAGCATTTCTTAGGATTTCCACTGACCTGCAGCTTTCCTAGAACAGGTTAGGCCTTCAGTACTTTTTCTTCATGCACTCATGTATTACCATAGCAATTGACAGCATATATAATTATTAATTTGTTATATATTTATTTTTTTACTCCACTATAAGATTGATGAGGGCAGACACTGTGTCTGTATCTCTTTGTTGCTCCCTGCTGCGTCTCCAGTGCCTACCACAGAGGCTGATGTCCTAGTAGGCATCCAGTAAAAAAATTTTTGAATGAATGAGTTAATGAAGAGTAAGACAGATTTTTTTGTTGTTGTCATTTAGTTCCACAGAGGATCAGAAACGATAAAAGTAGAATGGAATGAAATGTCAGTTGTGGAATTCAGATGATAATAGTAATAACTATAACTTTCAGCATGTGTGATATGCCAGTGAATCATGTTTTACAAATGAAATGAACTTACTTACAAAACAGAAACAGAATCACAGATGTAGAAAACAAACTTATGGTTATCAAAGGGGAAAGGGAGGCGAGAGGGATAAATTAGGAGTTTAGGATTAGCAGATGCAAAATACTGTATACAAAACAGATGAACAACAAGGTCCTACTGTATGGCACAGGGAACTATATTCAATAGCTTGTTATAACCTATAATGAAAAAGAATACTAAAAAGAATGTATACATATATAACTGAATCACTATGCTGTACACCAGAAGCTAACACAACATGCAAATCAACTATACTTCAATAAAAAAAAGAAAATTCTAGAGGAAACACTATTTGATATATTCACATCTAAAAAAGTTATTGTAAATCTAGACAATAACTCCACAAGTGTGAAAGTGAAACTCAGAGAGGCGAAGCAACTTGCTAAGACTCACGCAGCAGTCTGTGGAGAAACAGGCATGGACCCAGGTCTGTCTGACTCTGAAACTTCCTTCTACTGTATCATGTAGCATTTCATTGATTGTGAGCCAAAGGGCTGGAAATGAGTTATAGAGATGTAGCCAGTGGCCAGGCGGGATCAGGCTGGCATAATAACTGTGAGTAACTAAGGATAATGTTCAGAAGCCAGAACAGTCTGCTGAGGCAAAGAGAAACATACTGTGCCCTGAATCTGCAAAGATTAAATATGGAGTCTAGGGTGGTTGGGTGAATGAGGACCAGTGGATTAGGGATCCGAATAGAGACCTCTCTTCTGTTCAGAGAGATCTAGGCAGCATAGGAATCTCTGGCTTGTAATCTAGGCGGGGGACCCACATCGACAGAGATGTGTATCTTGAGCCTGTCTGACATGTATTGTGCCTTGCTGACCACCCTTCCCACCCCCAGCTCAGAGTCAGACCTAACTTCAGGAGAGAGGCTGTCAGTCTACATATCCTTGAATATTTGTTATCACTTGTGTGCTTGGAGGCTGTTTTTCATCTGGCCTCTCTTTTTGCTTTCTCTTTCCAGTGAGCTCCATTTGAAATTCCTGAATTCAGTTACTTCATTTTTCTTTTACTTTCCATTTGGTATATATGTATAGTGCCCATTTTTCTTTTCAATCTTAAATTGGCTAAATTTCTTTTCCTGCCAGAGAACTTGCAAGCCCAGTTTTAAATGTCCCATGTTGTTTTAATAAGACATATGAGTACCGTGCTTAGTCATGCCCCTATTTTATAGAAAGTCTTCTTAGAATACTTGCAAATATATATACATACACACATTTTAGAATTCTTAGAATTTAGAATACAAGATGTGAATGCTACATACATAATATACTAGCATCCTATGTAAAACCCAAAATGTATAAAAATATACTTATAAAAATATAAATTGTCTTTTATGTAGAACATTAGTTGTCCTTAATGGTCCCCATGGAGTTCTTCCAGATGAAGTTTTGATTTATTGTCTGTTTTCCTATATGCTTGTTATTTGAGATAAATAGCTTTCCAAGGAGATTACCATTTATCTGAAAATAAAAATTAGTGCTGTTTGTTTGTTTTTGTTGTTTTCTCATAAGCAAAATGGTTGCCCTTGGATCATGGCCCTCGTGTTTTTCTGCCATGGAACGTTCAGAACATTCCTGCCTGGTTTCCTGGACTTTCCTATCCTGTCTTGTTCCTAGCCTCACACTGATCTGGGTGCAGTGAGGGCTTCTAAATCACTGGTTACACTTCCCTGTTTTTCCTATGACTCTCAAACCGATAATCTGAAACGAACTCTTCCTGGACTCTTAATTCTTCCCCCCAAGCAGAGATATTCTAGAATGATGCTCTATGGTGAACAACAACCACAAAGTAAGAAAGGAAAACAACAATAACAACAAACACCATCTCAAATTAGAAATCATAAAATAAATTTAGAATTTAGAATATTTTGCATCTGCAGTGTTATTTCTGTGCAAGGACAGTTACATGTCTTAGTTAAAAAATTTTTTTTTTCCAATTAAAAATGGAAATTGGATGGTGTTCTAATTTTTCTATGGCTCTTCAGCCCTCTTTTAGAGATGAAAAACAGCTGCAGAATATTATTTTTTCACAAGTTTGAAAATTACTTTATATTTTGGAAGGCCTGCAAATGACTATTTCAGGTTAATTCTCCTTCATCAGCTTTCTTCTCTGTAGAGAATGTTTATATTTAGGTGTTATGACCTTAATGCTGTTATCACCTCTGCTGCCATCATCACCATCATCATTGTTCATTTTGTACTTTTAACCAAAGCCAGCCATAGTGTGCCAAAGTTTATGATCCCCAAGTTTTATATTTAATTTCTCATCACAAGAAAAGACCTATTTTTAAAACTAAATCTGAATTTATAGGAAGCCCCCCAATAAATTTATGTCCCCACAGAGATCAACTTTCAAAAATTATTTTCCCTTATTTTTATTAGAAGCAGCAGAATAATAAATTTTGTGCTATAATCTCAGGTGGCTGATGGTGATGTACTAATAGTCTCTTTCTTTCTCCCCTGGTATTTCCAGAGCCCATAGCAGACGTCACTAAGCAATCACAAAACAATCTCCTCCCCACACCCTCAGACATTTAATCTAGCAGGAAACTTTCCTTTCATCCAGGAGAACCTGGACATGCTTTGAAAGTTTTTGCCTTGGAATTGCAGGCATTCACTACCAATTGATCCTGGTTGGTGCATGATCTGTTTGTAAGATTGTCTTACCTTCCACCAGCCTTCAGGCCGCAACACTCCCTCCTTCTTTATTGACATCTTTATCTCCCTCTGGCCCCTGTTGGTTTTAGAGATGGTGAAAACAAAAGAGATTGGATTTGTTTGTTTTTGTTTCAAAGAATGATACAAAAATAAGGCAGTGGAGGACCACAGTGATCATGTAATGCAGTGGAAAGAACAAAAGAATAATTCAGAGTCACAGAATACGGTCCAGGCTTTCACACTACACTTTGGGTTACTTTGGGTGAATGACTTAGTTTTGTTGGACTTAAGTTTTCTTATTTTAAAATGAGAATTAGAATAGCTTCTCCATAGACATGACAGAATTTTGTGAATATCAAACTGAAATGAAATAATGAATGCAAAGACCCATCTAAGAAAAACCCTAAATGCCATGTGTGGAATTACACTTTGGTTGGAGAAGCGTACCCATTAATCCAAGCCTGCCACATTCCATTTCCAAGGTGGTTTCTTTAACATTAATCTCCATTACCCTACCACCTGAGCATGAGAAATTGGGCTCGAGATGAACATCTGACCCTAAGTCGCCAATTCAAAAGCTGGCCTGTCTTCTACCTAATAAATAGTCTGGTGGTGAGGCTGTGTCTGAGATCCCAAGGAGGGCTTCGGCTCAGGCTGAGTAATATTGGCCCAGTGGAAAAGTCTTGCCTCATCTGGCCACGGACAAGTCACTGGACCATTCAGATCCTTTGTTGCAGAGTTTGGATTCAAGGCTGGTGTAGATATGCAAGCAGGTGGTAGTGGGAACAGAGGCCAAAAGACAGATGGAGAAATAGTCTTGCTCTTTCTGAAAAGAGAGGTTCAAAGCATGAGAGATTCTCCTACTGGCCTTGAAGAAGCAAACTGCCGTGTTGTGGAGAGGACCACATCACAGAAATCTGAAGGTGGCATTTAGGAGGCCTAGAACTGCTCCCATCCAACAGTCAGCAAGGAATCATGGGGGATTCACTCAGGCCCATCAGTCTTCCTTGCATCATGAGGTTGCCTTGCCCATGGCTCCCCTATGTCATCAGAAAATCCTAAACATGGATAAAAGCTGGCTTGGAAAGAGACACTTTATGGCTTCCCCGGGTAACTAGCCTTGTTCTACACAAAGATGTATTTAAGAGCATTTGTAACTTCAAGTTACCGCGGAGCTGAAAGAGTTGAGCTGTCTCTCTGCAGTCTGTGTTTCTCTCTCTCCTCCCTGCATGAGAGTCATAATAAGCAGCCATCTAAATTTAAAATGTGTAGTCTGTGGTTTTTGTAGCATTCTCAAGCTTTAGAAGACTCTTGAGCTTCCCCAGTCCTCTAGCTCCTTGAGTTCTATGAGCACCTCCTGTATTCCTTCCTAGGCTCCGGCTGGTGCTAGATGTGTTCCTCCCACTTGTAACACTGAAAGAGTTCTGCCTCTTTTAAATTCACGTTATTATTTGTATTTTCTGGGAAGGGTATTAATACTTGTGTTTCAGGGAAAGAGAGACATAGTTCAGTTATTGCCCGAGGTCTCATGGTGTTAGATCTCAGGTTGTCTTACTTCACAACGTGTGTTCTTTCAGTCCCATTAGACTTCCTCTGGCCCGTGTGAAAACTGCTTCCCATTTCTTTCTCTCTTCCATCCTGTCTTCTTCCTTCCTCCTCCTTTTTTCCCTTTCCAAGATTTCTTGAGTGAGAGTGAATGGAAGATCCGTGGAAATCTCCCAGCTTGCATGACAAAGTGGTTATTCACTGTTAAGAATGAGGCCACTCAGGAAGTTCTCCATTTCTTCGCATTTATCAGCTACGGACCACATATCACTGAGTTTACAGTGACACATTCTGTGACTGTGTTACCGCACTGTGTTAATAAAAAGGATCAGTCAGAAGAACAATGAGAAGGGAAATGGCTCCACATGTACCTTTACATCTACTTGGAGAGACAGTGTATAAACCTCAATAAAAATAAATGAATGTGTCCATGCATGGTGAACATGCTTGATTACAAAATAAAAAAACATTTCAGAATAATTGCAGAGATCATCTTAGATGTTGACTGGGTAGGTCTGGCCATACATGCAGAAGGAGTTAGATTTGACTGTGGCTAAAGTCATCTGTGAAATAGCCTTATGACTTTTCTGTATATTTCCTACCATCTTTCTCGTGTACATTTGTCTCCCAAAAGACCAGAGACATCATACATTTATGCAGCATTTATTGGGCCCTCAATGGGTACCAGGAACTATACTCGAGGCTGTGGATAGGAGGGTAAGTAAGACATGGGTTTCTAGGACAGGTGAGTCGCTTTATCAAAACTTCAGCACTTCCCTCTCATTTCTTTCCAGAAAACTTCATATCCCTGCTCTTCTGAGCACCACTAATATATTTTCCATTTGCCTGAATCTATGTCCTAGAAAAAGGTCCAAAAAGAAGGCAATAACCAAGGAAGGGGGTCTTCTAAGAGATAGCTCTTCCCCATCATCATCAGGCACTAGATATGCCAGAGCTTTAAGATCATTTTAGGGGAAGCAAGCAGGCTGTTGTGAGAGGAGTTAGAGATTTGTCTTAAAATTATGTTGGCATAGCAAGCACACACATTTTATTTGAATTCTTTATTTGAATTGGTTACAGGGAGAGAGAGAGAAGAAGATGGAGAATATTGGGAAAAAACAGATTTCCCCCAAGCCATTGTGGGTAGAACTGTGGCGATCTGCTGTTTCTACAGCTGAGTATCTTATAAGCAGAGAGGGCCCCCTTGCAAACTTAAGGAAAAGCAGTTTCTATAGCAACACTCAAACCATTTGAAGGAAGACGAGATAATCCTTTTTTATAACCAAGGAAGTAGAGATAGAAATTTATTAAAGGTATATTTCAAATATATTCAAATACATATTCAGGGTAAGTATAGTCCTTCCATGTCCTGTCATTCATCTGGCTTAAATCCCAGAATGTTAAATACTGATGTATCTCAATGGCTTATTTAGTTTTCTAAGACACATTTAACCCGCTGGGAGCATTAAAATCATGATTAAGGACATACTGGGGCTCCCGACTGCCTGGATTCATATCCTGGCTTGGACACTTCTTATGCTTTCAATTTTAGTTTATTGGCCTATCTGCTGTTCAGATTTTCATCTTTAAAATGGAATCGAGCGTAATATCTACTCATAGGGTTTCTGTAAGCCTTAAAGAAATGAATGTGTACGGGCACCTTAGAACGGTGCCTGGTAAATGACAACAGTTCAATAAATATTGACTATTATAATTAGTAGGTCTTCCAGAGACTAAAGAGCTTTCTCCTTTGTACTCCACGGATAAAATTGGGAATTCATAGTACATTTAAATAAATACAAGCAAATTCATCTTACCTTTTTTTTTTTTGGCCATCTACTTTACACAAGGTATCATGCTTGACACTGTGGGTAATGAAAAATGAACACTATTATCACTTCTTCTCTTAAGTTGTTTATTATGCAGTGGAAGGAGGGGAAGGGGACATACAGACAACCATTGACAGCCCAGATTCCAGAGGCAGAAGGAATATTCTTAGCCTCTTTCCTCTTTGTTAGGTACTTTAGCCTGCTTTTGGTTCCTGGAACACACCAAGCTTATTCCTGCCCCAGGACCTTTGTGTTTGCTGTTCTTTTGCTGAATTGTTCTTTGTACTTTAGAAGGGTTGGTTCCTTGTGGTCATTCAGGTCTTAGCTCCTGGATCACCTGCTCCCTTCCTCGAGTTCCTTTACAAAAGTTGGTTCCTCCTGGTCATTTTTCTGTCAGAGCACCCAGTTTTTAAATTTTTTAAAAAATTTTTGTTTATTCCTAGCATTTTAAGTTTATAATTATGGTTTTAACTAATTTGTTTAATGGCTTGCCTCATTGATTAGACTGACGTTTCATGAGAGAAGGAACTCTTCCTGTTTTATTCACAGGTTTATCTCTAATGCCTGTCATAGTGTTTGATGTCTAGTAGGTACTTATAGAATGAGTGAAGAATGAATGAATGAGTATATTAAGTGGGAATGTAGAGGAGAAATTAATTGCTTGACTTGGCCCTCCACAGAGTTTTTAAGAGAAAGGTGGAAGATGTAGATGAGGCATTGTAAAGGTACCATTAGAGAAGACATGGAGAATTGTGTGCCCTTTTCTGCTTTTGATGGAGAGTGTATCTTCTGACCTTTAACACATAACTGCAAAGTCTGATTTCAAGTTTCCTGTGTCTCCTTGCCTTGCCTCTGTTACTGGGTAACTTTTGCTTTCACAGCCTTGTCTTTCCAATCTTGTTATCCATCCACTTAAAGAAATGTACCAGAATAGAGTGCCATCTTGTTGCTTCGAAGCAGGAAATTTTGCTAAAACATTCACACCCACACTCAAATTATGCATTCACCGGGGGCTGCATAGATAGTGCAATCATGTTTATGCAGCTGAGAGCAAGAAAAGATCAGGTGACTGGTGGAGATCACTTAGCTAAGAGCTATGGGCTTCCATTAACTGTGATAACCACAGACTAATTTCAGTGCTGAAGGAGGGCTGTAAGATAATTAGGAAGAGTGCATGCCAGAATGCCAGTGCATATTTCTTCTAAATTAATACAGCCTCATCAAATAGGTTATATTAAAAACAGACACTATATGATACAAGATCATTGATTGGCTTAATTAATAACAATCAACAGGCAGAGTCAGGGCCTGCATTAACCTTGGCAGCAGTTGGGGATTTGGAGAAGGTAACAGAGTGAGAATTATCTGTGGGTGAATAAATCTGTGCTTACAAAATAGCTTCTGGGCTGGAGTCTGGCTGTGCACTAATGCAGCTGCTGTGACGTTCACAAGGCGCACTCCCAAAGCTTCTCCTCTGGGAGGACCCACCAGGGTCTTGTTCCAGAGCAAGGTAGGGAACCTGCCATGGAGAGACAGTTTGATGGTTCAAAGCCACAAGATTCACTGGTGAGATGAATCAATAAAATACAAAACTTTTCTAATTCTGCTAGCAAAAAAAAAAGACTCCAGAAATTAAAGCACAGGGATATGGTGATCATATACAAAAAGGTAAAAGACTTAAGAAGTGACATAATCCAAACTGCCAAGCAATTGATATCATTCTTGATAAGGTGGCTTATCCAGCCCCATGTGAGATGAAAAGTCCTGTATTCATTTTATGAGATTTTTGGGATCCTTACTTCCTAGATCAGGGAGAAACTTTTGTGGTGGTTTGAGTGATATTCTAGGAAATCTCCAGTTATTTCAATTGCCAGATTTAGCGAATAAAAATATAAGGAGTCCAGTTAAATTTGAATTTCAAACATGCAGTATTTGGGACATTCTTCTTTCTAAAAAAGAATTGTTTTCTGAAATCCAAATATAACTGGGTGTTTTGCATTTTATTTGGCAACCATACATTGTTTTAATTCATTTTATTTTTAAGTGGAATATCTTCTGGGTTTGCAGGGAGGAAGGAGACCAAAATATGTTTTAAAAAAAATCAGTGTACATGTACCTCGCATTTTCTGAGTTAACTGGTGGGAATATAAAAATGAATAAGATTCATTTGCTGCCCTTAAAGGACTCAGAATATATTGGGAGAAACAGACTTTAAAGAATACCATCCTGTAATTGTTTAATATGTGTATACTGGTAGTATGTCCAAGATAAAGTGAGGTCACAAAGAAAGGAGGGACCCCGAGATAGCTGAGTATCACTGTCTCAACTAAAGGATAATAACATTATACATTAGTAACATGCTTCATGCTCTTCTCCCATCACCATTTTATCTTCATAAAGATTAGTTCTTAAAAGGTTACAGAAGAACAGATTGCCTTATTGGGAATCAACTTTTAGGTAGTAATAATAAAAAGATGTTTTCAATAGAAACATTGAAACTTTATAGAAACTTTAGAAAGCAGTCTTAACATTTGTAAAATTTGATTGTTTGGCAGGAATGATGAAATAATTGCAGCCGACAAGGTAATTGTAGCACTGATCCAACACTGAGGCTAACTTAGTGTACGTGCATCACCAGTGTGCTGACTGAAACAAAAAGAGTGGCTCTGATTCAAGCCAGTTTTGAAGCTGATACAGGATGCTTCACATTGTTTAAGGAAAAGAATATGTAAGAAAATGAGTCAGCGTGTTTCCTGTATTTTTAATAAATACTTAATGATTTGACTTTTGACTGAAAGAACTTTTTGGAGACTTGACCTCCTTGATCTTGCATCATCAGTGTCCCCTTGAGACCAACTTTCCTTGTGCCACTGAAGCCAACGATATGCATATTTTTGAACTTTGTCATTCAAGATGAACTGTTGTTGATTACATTTAGAATTGGCAAAGGTTCAGGGAAAGCAGTTCTTCCACGTATTGGCGGTGCCAGCGTTGTACTAAATGCTCAATAAATGCTTGTTGACTTTGGTTGAATGTATACCCTCTTACACAGCAATTTTATTTTTAGGAATATAGATGAAGAGAATAATAATGATGTGACAATGATTTAGCAATAAGGATAGATGCAGAATTTTTATAATAACTAATAAAGAGGGAAAAAAACTAAGCAGCCGTGGTGGGTTACTGAATAACACAATTATGGCTACATTATTTAATGTACTATTAATCAGCTATTTAAAATTATTATGCAGATGTGCATTTATTGAAATATGCAAACATTCACAATGTAGTATTAAAGGAAAAGACACTTTATCAGGAGCAGGTACTCTAGTATCTATCCCATGGTGTGTGTGTGTGTGTGTGTGTATTGGGGGGGGTATTTGTGTATGTGTATGTTTATGTAAATGGGAAAAAGCCTAGAAGAGTCCATATCAAACATTAAAATTGACTGTGGATGACGATGCTTAATGATATTTTTCTGCATCCATTTCTTTTTCCTTTCTCTCTGGGACTCTAATAACATGTGAGGTCTTTTGATATTGTCCCACAGTTTGGGGGCTCTGTTTATTTATCTTTCTAAAATCTTTTCCTTTCTGCTCTTTACCGCATACTTCTTATTGCTCGATCTTTAATTTCCCTGGCCCTTTCCTCGTCTGTCTCCCTTCTGCTACTGAGCCCATGCAGTGAATTTTTAAAATTTAAGGTATTGTATTTTTCAGTTCTAAAATTTCCATTTGGTTCTTTTTTTTTTTTTTTTTTAATAGTTTAAATGTTGCTTCTGAGAACTGTTATCTTTCCCTTAATTTCAACAGTGTTCACCTTTGCCTCCTGGAAGATTGTTACAATAGTCATTTAAAGTCTGACAATCCCAACATCTGGGTCATCTCGGGCTTGTTGCCTGTTGGTTGTCTGTTCTCTTGAATATTGGTCAGATAATTTTGGCTCTTTGTATGTTGAATAATTTTAGATTGTATCCTGGATGTTTTTGAATATTATGGTGACAGGCTCTGAGTCCTATTAAATCCTCTGCAGAGTGTTGTTCTTGCTCAAGCAGGCAATCAACTTGGTTACATTCAGATCACAAGCTCTGACCTCCTTCTGGCAGTGATGTTCCCCAGGGCAGTCTGGATTTCAAACTTCTGCTATGCTCTTTGGATCAGCCTGGCATATGTGCCTCTTGAGGTTAGTCTTGGACTTGGGCAGTGGTTTATATGGTAGTTCACTTCTTGAAGCCTTTGCTCTTTTCTTTGGGTCTGTTCTGTGTGCACAGCTTGGAGGCAAGCCCAGAACTTGTGTGACTTCATACACAGAATCAGAGGAATCCCTTCCTCAGCTCTTTCCTCTCTGAGATTTCTCCTGTACTCCCTGGATTCCAGGGGTCTCTTTCCGCAGTACCTCTGGTCAGAAAGATTTCTTTCCCTGAGACTTTTAGCTTTCTTTGCTGTTGGGAAGTTCCTTGTGACTGGAGCTTCCCACTTTGCAGACAATCACTTAAATTCTGATTTTAGTCCTCAATCCACCTGCTTTTTTTTTTTTTTAACTTTTCAGAGTCTTCAAATAGTGCATTTTGCATTCTGTTGAGAATCTTTAGTTATAAATCAGTAGCGAGAGAGAACCTTTATCAGCTTTTCCATCTTAGCTGTACCAGAAGTCCCCTGATACTTTATTTTCCTGTAAGTGTTTATTTATTTTCTAAATCTTCTACCATGAACATATGCTATTTGTAAGGGTAAAAAAATTTTTTTTTAATTTAAAAGGAATAATTTTTGGGAGGAATACCATGATTTTTTGGGAAATGTTGTAATGATACAATAGTTTTTCAAGGATCAGATAATTAAATATGAAAACAATTGATGATAACCAATTTGGGTGCAGGTATAGGACCATGGGCAGCCAGTTTGTTGTAATGACAGCGGTATACACATCAGTAAAGTCATTTTCCTAGGCATATGGCTATCTTGATAAATTTAAGATGTGCATTTCCTTTGACCTAGAAGTTCAAATTTCAGGAATGCATCAAGGAAGCAAATACATGTTCTTCGCAGCATCATTATATATATGAAAATTGGAAAAAAAAATTAAACTCTCATCAATCTAGCAGTAGTTTAGTATATTATAGTATCCCCATACAGTAAACTTCTATGTAGCTACTAAAACATCTATATTTATTTACTGAAAAAGATAACTACAATTAATGTTTGAGGAACAAGTGAGTTACAGAAGATTATACATATAAAAACCCCATTTGTGTTTATATATATGTCAGTAAACAATGCTCAGAATCACTGTGCAAGAATACACATGGAACCTGCATGAGTTATTTTCTCTGGAAATTGGAAAATTAGGGGAACATGAATGCTATTTCATGGTCTCTGTTGCTTGAGATTTTTGAAATTAATAAAGGTTAAAATGATTTTCATTTGAAAAATATATATCAAAATGCTTCTGGAAAGAGATTTCAGCCCATTTGAGAAGTTTAAATTTTTGTTTTCTCCACAGTTCATAATTAACTAATCCCTGCTAAACCTGGGGCAGGTGATATGATGCAGTGGTATGACTTAGCTTTAGGCTGCTGCCCTGGAAATTCCATAAGCTGCTCTGAGTGGTCAGCCAATTAGAAAGAGATGGTATAGCCATAAGGAGACCACCATGTGACATGAAGGAGGCCAGAGGGACACTGATTTTGAGATGTGAATGCATAGATGTGTACACAAAGGCTTGCCTTATGGCATAGTTGAAGATTCAGTTACGGATCAGCAAAAGCTAGAGAGACTGGTCCTGGGTACCCAGAGAAATCAGACGTAGTGTTTTGCGCAACTGATTCCTACTTGCTGGGTTGGCAACTTCAGCACCTGTTTCTTACCAAGTGCCTGGGTTTTTGAATCAAGACTTTCCATGAAATAATGGAGTCCGTAGATCAAAGTTCAAGGTTAAAGGGAGCCTTTAGGGAAATTTCTCTGAATTCCGGTATACTAAGTGTCCAAACAACTCACATTGGCACTTAGTCACCTACTTCTCAAAGGATTTGCAGAGTTATTTCATGCATGTGAAACTCATTTCTACACAGTCTGTTTCCTGAGGGAATGACTCCTTACTGTGCTTCATTTTTCTTGAGCACGTATATACTACTTGATGTTTTTCTGTGACATTTTTCTTTTATTTTGTTATTTATCATCTGTTTCCTCTACTATAATATTGACTGTATGATTGGCTTTTCTTCTCTTGTTCTGTGCTATAGGCCCAGTATTCAAATGGTGCCTGACCCAGAGTGGGGACATAATAAATACTGATTAAAGAATAGTGCATGAGGGCTAGACATGGGGTTTCTGATTTTTCTCTCTTTCCCCCCATATTCTCGTCTCACTTCAATCTCCCCTATGTCAGTGCACAGCATAGTGTTAGGATTTTGATATCAATCAAATGAGAGATTTAAAAATCAAGAGTGGACTTGAAAGTGCCTTTTCTATCTATCTTTGAAACATTCTAGGCTTAAAGGTTCTCCACTGTTGGCAGCAATGAGTAGGTTTCAAAATAGGAATTACACAATTTTCATTTTTCTACCTGAAAACTTACAGCTAGTCCTTCTCAAAGAGGGACCGCAACTGGTACATTTCAACTTGGCCCTAATCCCTTATATTACTATTTTCACAGCTTCTCAACTGAGCATTTTATTTCTCATGTTAATATATAGGAAATGTGAGTGTATCTTACTGTCACTGGCATCTTAACAATGTGTCGTAGTTTAATTTGTAATGTCTGATATGTCATACAATTGATGGATCTGAGATTTGAATGATCATACCTTTATTTCAGCATTTTGGGGAATCAAATGGAAATTAGTGCTGTAGGAAGAGGGCTTGAGTTGTAAACAAGAGAACTGAGCTTAGTTCTGCTAATTATGTGACAGTGAACAGGAACTTTGTCCTTCTGGGTCTCTCTCTAATCTGTAAAATGCCATTGGAAGAGAGCATTGGTCTAATATTTTAGTGAGGGATTATTTTGTTGTTAGAAACAGAACCCATAATTTAAGGGTGAAAGGAGTGACCATAATGAATCATGAGTAGGCATGGAAACCAAGGGCAGAAAGAGTTTGTTTTCATAAACTATGAATACCTGGAGCTGGAAAATAGTCAGGATCTGAGGAGGTTACTTTCATTTTTTCTCTTTTCCTATTTCTCTTTCATGCCACAAATTTAATTAAATTTTCTGTGCTTTTTTTTTTTTTTCTCCAAAACTGTAGACTCCCTTCCCTGAGTTGGTATGCACATGAATAAAGATGGTTTATCTAGCTTCTGGTTTAATTCCAGAGGCTGATTGGCATGTTTGAGGTTCAAGTCTAATCTGATTCTCCCATTGTGGTTCAAGAGTCTATGCCTGTGATAAGGCATGGAAGAGTCATTGCTTACAAACATGGCTTGGAGATCCACTCCAGTGTTTAAAGGGAGGTAATTCTCAGAGAATAGGGAAAAAAGCTAGGCAGGTTCTATCGTAGCTAGATAATCTTTGTAGTCTTTTCCAGGTCTAAAATTGGATGAGCTATCATGTGGAAAAAAATGCAGTTTTAATGTAATTCAGAACTTTTCTGCTAAAGAATGGGCTTGGTGACAGATTACAGAGTGGTGAATAGCCCTCCCTTTATATTATCTCAGTAATGAAAATCTTAACTAACTCTTGGACTTCTTTCTTATTTTATGAAAGGACCTGTGTAGATGTGGCTGTTTTCCAAATCTGACATGAAGCTAGTGAGGAGAGGACTTTAAAAAGCATTACTATTATAACTTTCCATTTTTTCAATTGAAATAATTAGCCTAAGGGTAATGATTTGTCATTGTGAAACATTGTTTTATCTTCAAAAGGATAGCAACACTTGAATCAAGCATCTTTCTGTACAGTTTGTATTTATTCTCTTATTTCCATTGAGTGAAACAATGTAATCTTACAGTTTCTCCTTGCATTTGGGACTGTGTGTGTGTGTGTGTGTGTGAGAGAGAGAGAGAGAGAGAGAGAGAGACAGAGAGACAGAGACAGAGACAGAGAGAAAGAGAGAGAGAGGGAGGGGAAGAGAGAAAGAAAGAGAGAGAGAGAAGGATAAAGAAGGAGGAGGGAGAGAAGAAGGTGAGGAAAAAGAAGAGAGGCTACAACGAGGGAGCTTGGGCATATATTGTTACTTTTCCACCCACAACAGTATTTCCTTTAGATCCTTGGGGACAACCATGCTCCAGGCTCATTTTTCTAGGATGTTAAATTTCTCATGCTTGGGGCGAGTGGAAAAACCAAGGTCACGAAAAGTTGAGGTGACCTGGGACAATTATTCACTGTGGGAAAAAGACCTAAGAAATCTTAGTTTCCTTGGAATGGAAAGTAATAGTGCTTGCAAATGTACTTTGTCCTAGAGTATTTTTATGTAGTAGCTTTAATACTTATGACAGTTTGGCACACTACTGTCATTCCCAAGTCACTGAAAAGAAATGATGGGTAACTTGATCTCAGTGACACAGCTAGCGTGTGGTGGATCTGGGATTTGAAAGTGGACATATCTGCTTCCTGAGCCTGTGCCCTTTCAGGACTGAGATTCAGGGCACGAGCTCTTGGTCTGGCATGTGTGAAGCTGCTTTGAGCTCTCAGGCAAGTCCCTTAACATTTCTGTGCTTAATTTTCATCAGGCATAAAGTCTGTCAGATAGAAATCAATCAAAAAGGGTTTAATGCATATAATTGGATACTTATCTACCTCTGGGGTTATTGTGGATGATTTCTGTGTAGAGCATGGGGATTTAGAGTTGGGTTTGCTTCGTTCACCTGCGTGACTCTGGGCTTATTCAATTTCTTTAAACCTTGATTTTCTCAATGATAGAACAAAGGATAAAAAGAAATAGGTACAAACTATTATGTATAAAATAAGCTACAAGGATATACGGTACAGCACAGGGAATATAGCCAATATTTCATGACAACTATAAATAGAGCATAACTTTCAAAAATCGTGATTCACTATATTATACACCTGTAACATATAATATTATGCATCAACTATAGTTCAATTTAAAAAAGGAAGAGAAAAAAGAAAACTAAGTCATTGGGTCATTATGAAAATTAGATAACATTCAAAAATACTTACCAGGAATCTAGGCACATAGCAATTGCTCTACAAATTTCAGCTGTTCACTGTTACAAAGAAAAACTTATGTGGCCAAAGACTTAAAAACTCTGGATTCAGAGTCTAGAGTTACACCATAAAACCACCTAGGACTTGGAAACTTATTGGCTGTTGAAAAAACAGAAGTTTCAGCTTAGGTCCAGTCCTTGCTCTGGTGGTGCTGTAACTCCATTTCAGGGTCTCTGGGGCACACAAATCTCACATTTCTCTGTGGCAACATCTGATTCCAGGCTTGTAAACAGCCTAAGGGCAAAAAAGATGAGAATTCTGGGCATCATTAGGAGGCACGTAGAAACCTTCCAGAATGTAACACAGAAATTTAATGTTCCAGTTGTCCTTACCTATACACATTTCTATGACTGTGAATGTATATGACTTTCTTTCACTGAGACTCAGAGATCTAAGTTTGGTTGTGCCAAGAAGAAAGCAATGGGGAGAAAATTAGCAACAAATTTACTCTTATGATCGGAGTCTGAAGGATTCAGTGTCTGTCTGTGTATGTATTTGCTTATCAACTGCATCTACTGATATCTCTTAATGTAGAAAAATGACTAATTTTCCTCCTACGTGCCATAATTTGTAAAGAAGCAGGCACTCTGTCATCTTTCTTCAGTAGATTACCATAAAATATGTGGTGGAAGAAAGATTAGTTCATTCTGTTATGTAATTATATAAACTGCTTTATAATTTAACTTAGATTTAGAAGTTTCGTTCTGTGGGATTATGAGGATATAATTTGGTAGTTTGGCTTTTATTTTTGTTTTTATAAACTAGTATTCATTACCACTACCTGTTTGGTATATATCAATCTTCAGTGCCCAAATAATGCCCTTAAATAGAATTAAATTTTATTTTCCTTTGTGCAGATAAAATTCCCCTCCAAAAACTGGCATAGATTTAGTGAGATATGCAAAAACTGCTGGGTAATTTATGGATAGACTTGCTAGGCAAGAATTAACCTTTTCCTTTATTACAAGACCATCTAAGTCCAATGGTGTGAAACCTAGGAGAATTAGAATGAAAGATCTTATCAGTCTCTGCTGCAACTATAAAGAAAATGACATCAAGACAAACATTCTGAAGAATTGAAGGAAAATATAATATATTTAAAACCTTGTCTATTTAATAGCAAAGTAACACACCAATGAGACTCTTACCTGTCATTTCACCTATGGACAGTAGATAGATAAGTATTCTGGACTGAAATATTTAAAAGTGAAAGATTGTATGCTTTGAATTTTATGAGAAAAGATTATATTTCAGATTTGTTTTTTGAGGACTCAGATAGCAGCATTTAAAAAAAAATTCCTCTTTAGTTTGAGAGCTGAAGGTGGAGCCCTTGTGCTGTGTCCAAGAGGCATTCTCAACTTTAACTCTTTTAAACTTGTTTATGCAGTTCTAGAAAAGGCACAGTCAACCAAAAAAAAAAAAAAAAAAAAAAACCAAAAAACAAAAAAAAACTGTGACTGCTTTTTAATTTCTGGATTTCTACCCTTGGAAACGGGATTTATAGGATTTCTTGGGACACAGGAAAACCAGCCAACAGCTCTGTTGAGGTTTGGAGTTGGTGGTTTTTGCTGTGACTTGTGGTTTTGTCAGTTTCTGGAAGATTGAAGGAGACTCATTGTTCATTCTTGTCTCCGTGAGATGTTACTGCAGAAACATCCTTAAAGGACCTCAGTTTTATCAATTTTAAAACAAACAGGTTCTATTAGCTCTTTCCTATGTTCTTTCCCCTTAGAACATTCTTCAGTCCCAGGGTGTTTTAAAGTATTTCCCATCTGTATTGGCTTGCCCTTTGAAGAAATGTAACTGCCTTAGGTGTGAGGGCAACGAAAGGAGAGAGGTGAAAAGGTAGTATCTGTCAAATCCCTGCTCTGTGCCCAGCACTTCACGAGTTTTGTCTCATTTTCTTTTTAACAAGAACCCTCACAGGGTTCACAGTCGATGTTACTAGCACTTACAGATGGAAACACTCCAGCTCCATAACAGTAAGTAATTTATGCAAAGACACATACTGAGGAAGTGGCAGAGATTTGGACACAGCTCAGTTTCACTTCAGTTTGGGGGTTTCTCCACTGGAATCAAAGCTTTGTATAAACCTGCAACAGAAAATATGGGAAGCAGTCTTTTTTTTTTTTTTTCCCTTGAAATGAATACAGAGAATTTAGATTAAAAATACAGAGCATGAACTTAAAGTTACATGGAAATATTATTTTTTCACCTATCAGTATAGCAGAAATCAGTATTAGCACATTGCCTTGACAAAGGTGTTACAGAAGAGACACCTTCATGCTCTGAGCAGACTCTTCCTATATTTTACATACTTAAAAAACCTTTAGGTTTTTATAATAATAATTGTAAATATCTTTGCCAAGTTTGTCATTTTGTCAAGTTTTTCTGTAGGTATTGTGTCATAGTTAGACATATCTTCCCCAATTTGAAGTTCTAGAGGAATTTGCAAATGGTTTCTTTTGACACTTGTATGTTTTATAAAATCCTTCATCTTTGGGGGGAATTTATCTGAGTATGAAGTGGATTTAATTTTCCAAATGGCCATCCAGTTGTCCTTATTGCCTAAACCATCTTTTCCTTACTCATTTAAGGTGCTTTCTAATAGATACTAACTTTTCATATGCATTTGGGTTCATTTTTGCACTTCTGTTCTAATCCGTTGATTGATTATCTCTTCGTGTACCGCTGCCACGCTGCTTTAGTGATTGTGGCTCCATGATGTTTTCACGCCTCTTTGGGTCAATACCTTTTAATACTCTCATTTTTTTTCTCCTCATTACTTTTTCCTGGCTATTCCTGCTTGTTTATTTTTCCATATAAATCTCAGAATTATGACTACCCTACATGTATAGATTACTTTAAGGAGAAATAACATTTCTATGATGTTTCATCTTCCTGTCTAAGAATATGGTATGCTTTGATTTGTTCACCTTTTTATATTCCCTCAAGAGCATTTAAAACTTTTCTTTATTTAAATCTTGTGAATTTCTTGTGGTGTTTATTCTTAGATATTTTTTATTTTTATTGGTGCTGATTTTACAGCGTTTATTCCATTATTCTTTCTAAGTGGTTATTTTTTGCAAATATGAAAGTGATTAATTTTTGTGTATTAATTTCACTCCAGCCTACTTATTTCTATTTTCTTTTTTTAGTAACAGTTTTTAGGTTGAAATCTTGGGGGTTCTTCTGGTATACAATCATATTATCTTCAAATGTTAAACAACTGTACATTTTATGGGCACTTACTAGGATATTCAGAACAATGTTCAGTAATTGAAGTGAGAGAGAACAGCCATTTTTTTAAAATACATAATTTTCTAATGTTTGATCACTTTTGCATTTTTGGATCCATCCTCAATTGGTTATTATTTTAAATCATTTTACTATATATTATTGGTTTCATTTTGCTAATAATTCTTTATACCCTTGCAATGAAACTGGTTTATAGTTTTATTTTCATTATACTCTTATTGGCTTTCATATCAAAATGATTATTGCTTCATAAAATGAACTGTGAAATTTTTAATCTTTTCCTGTGGTCTGAAGCTGTTTATAACAAAGGATTTATCTGTCCCTTGAAGATTTGGGAAAATGAGTCCCTAAAACATGGGTGTTTCATTAATTACCTTTTCAATTTCTTGCATGGTAATTAGTCTATTAAAGTTTCTTACTGATTCAAGACTCAATTTTCATAATAGATGCTCTAAGAGAACTGTCCATTTTATTTAGAGTTGTTCATTTATCAGTAAGAGGCTGTACAGAATATTCTCTGACCATTATTCTGATGATAGAATATCTTCAGTTTTCATCTAATTCAACTAATGAATTAACTGCTGTAGGCAATGATTATTCAATGGCTGTTACATCACAAAAACAGAATCAGATCCTGATGGAAGTACACAGTGTCTCCTGCGAATGAAGTTCTTTTGTCAAATAATGGAACCTGAATTTTTTGAAACTTCTGGATTGGACTGCCAGTTTTCAGCAAATGAAGAGAACAGAGGAACATATTAAATGACCCTGCAGGATGTAATCAAAAAAAATCCAGACTGTGGGCAAACCACAGGACAAAGGACAGTCTCTTCAACAACAGCAAAAAAATTATAGGGAAGGAGAGAGATGAGAAGAGAAACACACATTAAAAAACAAAACACTTATCAACCAGTAACAGTGTATAGATCTTATTTGGATTCTGGTTCAAAAAAACTTAAAAAATTATAAGATGCCTGGGAAATATGAAAGTAGAAATATAAACACTGAAAGTGTAATGATACTGTGGCTGTCTTTGAAAAGAGATGCTACCTTTTAGTGATACATACTGAATATTTACAGATGAAATCATTTAATGTCTGAGATTTGCTTCAGAATCACCTAGGCTGGGGGGAGTGGATAGGGGACAGAGATGAAACACAGTGAGCCATGAGTTAGCATTCACTAAAGCCAGCTTATGGGTACAAGGTTTATTATTCTAATTTTTTCTACTTTTGTACACACTTGAAAATTTCCCACCCCCCCCAATATCTTTGTATATCTAGTTATGGTCCCCTTTTCATGACTAACGTTGGTTATTTAAATTTTTCTTCTTCATTTTTTCTTGATAAAGCTTTGCAGAAGTTTGTTTCATTACTCTTTCTAAAGAACCAGTCTTTTTCGTTGTTTCATGTCTCCATCTTTAAAATTTGTTTTATATCCTAGTAATTTGTGATTTTTTTTCCTGATTAGCCCCATTCTTCCTCTTTATTCATCTGTATTCTAACCATACCCCTCGATGCTGCCCGAGAGCAGAGTGGGGTTTGAATCGCTTTCCTGAGTCGTTCCTGTCCGTAGCACGGAGCACTGGGTGGTTCTTTACCCTGACTACCTGTGAGGATGAAACTTGTCAAGCCTCACATGCCTGTTTCCCTCAGTCACCTCTAGAAGATACAGTCTTCCTGAACCTTCATTATCACAGTTTTGTCATCTGTATAACTGCCCTTTGCATGGCAGCCTCTCATTCCTGGCTCCTAGAGCCTCCCCTGTGTCTGCTGGGACCTGCAGTGCTGATCAGTAAGCTGCCCTGTTTCTCCTCTTCTCTTCGCATCATGTTCTCTTCTTATTGTAATTGAAACATGTCTTCTATGGGTTCAACCCTCTTAAAAAGTCTGTATTTTTCTTCCCTCATGCTCCACGTACGTCAAGAGCAGCTGCTGGAGCAGGTATCCTCCTTGTAGTTTATGGTTCTTCTAGACCGAGACTCTCTCCTTCTGGAACAAAATCTGCTCCTTTTGGAAACACATAATCCCTTTCCCCTTGATGTCTTTAGCGCGTCACATGGTCTTCCTTGTGGCTTCAACACCTGCTGTCATTCCTGGCAAATCCAGTTGCCACCCTTTGACATCTGACCTCTTCATTCCTGGAACTTAATTATTAATGATCTTTTCCTATACTATCCACCAGCCTTCTAGTCCCATGAACACATTCAGAACTGCTTAAAAAGTGGCACCTCATCTGCAACCTCAAATGTCAGTGTGCAACCTCGAAAACAACAACCTGTGTTCTCAATTTGCTTGCTCAAGTACAACTGTTCTGTGGTTTCTCAAGTGCTTTGTCCCAGTATAACAGCTCTTTGACTTCATCATCACTTCTAACTATTTAAATTTAATCTTATTCTATAGTTATTGATATTTAGCATGTTTAATTCTAAATTGTCCTTAATCTTGTTTTTTTTCTAATATTTTATTGTGAACATTCAACGATTTTTGAAATAATTTTAGAGTAAAGGCTCATATACCCATCACCAAGATTCTACATTACCATTTCACTCCACCATTTACCATGTATCTGTTCATCTACCCATTGCACTATCTGTGCATTAAGCCATTATATTCTGTTGGATAAATTTCAAAGTAAATTGCAGACTTCAGTGTATTTTCCCCTACTTCATAGTGCATATCTTTAATTAGAGTTCAGTATTCATTTATGGTTTTTTTGTTGCATTTAAAAATTATGTAGAAATATTGAATAACTATGTTGTGTACCAGGAACTAATATAGTGTTTAGGTCAGTTATATTTGAAAAGAAAAACAAACAAGCAAAATCATAGAAAAAGAGATCAGATTTGTGACTACCAGAGGTGGGGGCAGGATATAGGAAAAGATCATTAATAAAAAGTTCCAGGAATGAAGAAGCCAGATGTTGAAGGGTGGCAACTGGGGGGTTAGGGGGAGGGGGAATTGGATAAAGGGAGTCAAAAGGTACAAATTTCCAGTTAAATGATAAATAAGTACTGGGTATATAATGTACAATATGATAAATATAATTAACACTGCTAGACATTATATATGAAAGTTGTTCAAGTAAATTTTAAGAGTTCTCATCACAAGGAAAACTATTTTTTATTCTATATGAGATGATGGATGTTCCCTGAACTTATTATGGTAATCATATGTAAGTCCAGTCATTATGCTGCACACATTGAACTTTTTGAGTGCTGTATGTCAATCACATCTCAATAAAACTAGAAGGAAAAAATTTTTAATAAAATTATATACAACAAAATGCATAGATCTAAAGTATGCATTTGCTGAGTTTTGACAAATGCATATCACTGTGTAACCCAAACCCCTATTAAGATGTAGAACGTTACCAGGGTCCCAGAAAGTTCCCTCCTGTCCTGTCCCACTCAGTCTCTGCCCCTCTCGAGGCAATTGCTGTTCTGATATTTTCCATCATAGATTTGTTTTGCATTTTCTAGAATTTCATATGAATCAAATCAAGTAGGTATTCCTGTGTGTGAGATTTCTTTCACACTGTTAAAGGTTTTTGAGCCTCATCCATGTTTTTGCATGTTTCAATAAAATTTTCATGTTTATTGCTGAATAGTATTCAAATGTATGACTGTGCTATGGTTTATCCAATCTCCTGCTGATGGACCCAGGGTATTTCCAGTTTTTGCTATTATCTTCTCAGGTGCTAATTGACCTTTTTTAGTATCTTCTTTTGTGAAATGTCTGTTCAAAACTTCTGCTCAGTTTTTAATTTAATTTTATTCTTGAGTTGGAGGTGCTCTTTATATAATTTGGATAATATTCCTTTGTCTGATATGTTTTGAAAATAATTCTGCCTTGGCTACTCATTTTCTAAATACTATGAGTGAAATTTTAAAATTTTGGTGAAATTTAGTTTATCAGATTTTGATGCTTATTAGGTTCTATGACTTGCCCAAGAAACATTTGCCTACCTAAAATCATGAAGATATTCTGTGTTTTCTCTAAAAGCTCTATGGTTTTAGCTTTTACTTTAGGTCTGTGATCCACTTTGAATTAATTTTTGAATGTCATGTTAGATGGGGGTCATGGTTTATTTTTTTCCCAGATGGATAGTCAGTTATTTCAGCACTATTTATTGAAAAGATTTTCATTTCTCCATTAGCTTGTCTTGATGCCTTTGTTAAATATCAGATAACTTTGTAAGTTATGCCAGTACCACCCTAGCTTGATTACTTAACTTTATAGTAATTTTTGAAATTAGGTAGTCAAAGTTTAATTGTTCTCTTTCTATTTTAAAGTTGCTTTGCTTATTCTAGGTCATTGACTTTCCACAGCTTGTCAATTTGTAGAAAAAAGCCCTCTGAAATTTTAACAAGGTTGCATTAAACCTACACATCAGTTTGGGGAAATATGACATCTCAACCATATTGAATCTTCCAGTTCATGAAATTTTATATAATAAAAATATATAATTCTTATTATAAAAAATTTCCTCAGCAATGTTTTGTATTTTTTTAGCCTGCAGATTTTGATGTTACTTTGTTAAAATTATTCTTATTTTCTAATTACAAATGTATTTCTGATGCTATTGTAAATGAAATTTTAAAAGTCATTTTAAAAAAATTGCTGAATACTATGTATGTAAAAATGCAAATTACTTTGTATATTCTTCTTATACTCTGCAAATTTTCCAAATTTGCTTTTTAGTTTAGTAGTTATTTTCTAGCTTCCTTAGAATTTTCTAAATGAGGAATTATGTCAGCTGCAAATAGAGACAGTTTCGCTTCTTCCTTTCTAATCAGTATGCCTTTTAATTCTTTTACTTGCCTTATTGCTTAGATGGGGTCTCCGTTGAATA